>NC_057832.1:59481727-59804612 GCF_910594005.1 Cervus elaphus
TGTTTGCTCTTCCTTTCGGTGTTAGGGAGAGAAGCGGCGGAACGAGTTGAAAATCAGCTCTGGCTTTCTGCCTCCAGCACACAGCTGTCTCCTTTCCCTCTGCCTCGTTTCCCCACATTGCACGCTGGGGGACTTCTGCAGCCTCGCCTATCCGGAGCGCTCGGTCCCGCAGCTGGGGACCCACTGATGCTCTTTGACCCGGAGCTTCCCGAAAGGTGCCTGCCTCCGCGGGTGCTCCAGGCCACGCAGAGCTGTTTCTTCCTCTCCACCTCACTTCTCACTTCACCCACAGACCTCTCCTGCCATCATTTCATCCAGCCTTATATCAAACACCGCCCCCCCCACCGCCTCCGCCACCCTAGCCGGCGCAGCGCCCCCTCCCTCGGCTGCGCCTGGGCGGGCAGGGAGCTGAAGGGACCGGGACGCGCGGGAGGCGCGCAGAGCTCTCCAGCAGCCCGCGCTCGCCGCGCCTGGGGAATTGGCTGTGGGCGAGGCGGCCCGAGCTGGCCTTTATCGCTCGCCCCGCTGGTCGCTTGAAACTTTATCAGCGAGTCTCGCCACTCGCCGCAGACGCGAACGGGGGGCGGGGGCGCGGCGAGGCGCCGGCGGCCGTGACGAGGCGCTCCCAGCGCTGAGCGCTTCTGCTCCGGGCACGCATGGCGCCCGCACACGGAGTCTGACCTGATGCGGACGCAAGGGGGTTAATATGAACGCCTGTCTCGTTGGAATCTGGCTCTGGCTCCCTCTGCTCTTTACCTGGCTCAGCCCTGAGGTCAGCTCTTCATGGTGGTAAGTCCTCGCGCACGGGCGCCGAGGGATTTTGGAGATGGGAATGGAGACCGCACTGGTCACACAGATCCTTCCCGGCGGCGCTTCCTCGCGGCCGTGGCAGTCACGGATTCCGACCCGATCCCAGCGGCTGCCCTCTCCTATCACCCCTTCGCTTTTCCTCGGAAGGCCATTCCGGCTTTGACAACTCCAATCCTTCCACCACTACCCCCACATTGCCCCTCAAACGAGAGCTCGGATGTTTGGTTTATTTGGATCCAGCTGAGTGACAGCAAAATCGGGATCTTTTAGACAAGCGCTAGCCGGGTCTCCGGCTCCACTAGCACAGACGTCTGTGTCTGCGTGCGCACGCGCGCGCGTGTAAACTCACCTCCAAAACTACAATCGTAGCCCTCTGCTCCCACCCCGCAAAACCCTCAAGGTACACCGACGGGCCAATTCAGGCAGGCGCGAGCCGTAGAACCCAATGCGTGTGATTTTGCATTATTTCTCGTCCTTCCACATTCCTAGTGCTTCATCCCAGTGGGGCGGAAGAACGTGTTGCTGCCCCCAGGTAGAGACTACCGCCTTAATAGAAAGCTCCAGAGGTCGGGGACTCTAAGACGTTACCCCGTTAGAAACCAGTCATCTCAAAGGGTAACTTTGCTGCTGTGCCTTTATACGGTGACCTTCTGTCTATTTTGCAGAGTGAAGTAACTTTGAAACCCAACAGGTTATCATCCTTAAATGTTACAAGGGGAGAAGCTCTCCCCACCCACAAACTCTTCTCCATCTCCTTCTGATCTTGAGAAGAGAGAGTTGAGAACTGTAACGTTTTTGCACCTAAAAACTTCATAACAGACACTTAAAACTCGATTTAGAAAGATCGGTTATCTGTTATGAAGTGCTTTTTTTTTTTTTTTTTTTAAAGAATCTGGCAAAAGTAAGGTATCTTGGCCAAATGAAAGACTAGAGCAGGAAACTTTAGGAAGACACAAGCTCTCTAAAGAAGCAAGGCAAAGGTTGATAGGAAGAGGGGTTCAATTCCTTCCTAAGCTGCTTTGAACAGAAAGGCGTTTAGCCTTGACATTGCTGACACAGGATCAAAGATTGATTTATCAGAGTGACCATTTTTCAATAAAATGACTATTTCTGTTTCCATGGGTGTATAAACATTATTTACTGCCCAGGCTTTTTGTCACATTGTCTCTCAGCTGTCACTTAAATATATTTTTGGGGAGTCACAGCTGTAACGATTTTATGATCATATAAAATAATGAAAATACAAGAAAAAGACATTCTCCCTGTTTGATCGCTTCAAAAGACACCTATGGCAGCTTGGGTTATATAAAAGGTACCTTTCTAAACATTTCACAACTAATAGAGAACATCTGGGTAGAGATGATGATGTAATTTTTTGTTAAAGTTTCTTTTCAAAAGTACTTTATGAAGCTATAACACTGTTTGATTCTTCCAAACATTTAGTATCCTTAATAACAATAGAAAGATTTTTTTTCCAAGGGTTCTCTATAAAAGCCAAAAAGAGCTGGAAAATGGAAATATTAAAGGATTCTTTAGTAGGAAAAGAATGGCATGTCTGTGCAGAGAGTGTGGCATCAGATCCCTGTAGGTGCTGATTAGACAGACAGTTTCTTTAAGACACTTAAACATCAGATCAACAAAATGGCAGTGAAGAGCTTCTAAAGGTCCACTTCTTCCGAAGCCAAGTCTGGACACACCGTGTATTGAGATCAGAGCCTTCTTGAGAAAAATGTCTTCCAAAAACCTGTTGGCCCTTCCGCTCTCACCCCATTCCTGGACTGCAGACCTCGCCTCTCCCACTCTGCCCAGAGCCTCGTCTGGTGGCCTTGGCTTCACGGCCAAGAAACAGTCAGCACTTGGTTTTGGGGTGGCTGCTACCAGGTCACTCACCATACCTGCCATGCCACTTCTCCAGGGAACTTAAGTTTAAAAAAACAAAACAAAGCAAATTTCGCTTTCTAATATCCCCTAAAGGATAAAGAATTCATATTTGAAATGCTGTTTTGAACTTATCCCACTCCGGGGAGACACCCTGCCCGGCCTTGCTGTTCAGTACTCTCCCCAACTTTGGTCCTCCCCAGGTACATGAGAGCTACGAGTGGCTCCTCCAGGGTGATGTGTGACAACGTGCCAGGCCTGGTGAGCCACCAACGGCAGCTCTGCCACCGACACCCGGATGTGATGCGCGCCATCAGCCTGGGCGTGACCGAGTGGACGATGGAGTGCCAGCACCAGTTCCGCCAGCACCGCTGGAACTGCAACACCCTGGACAGGGATCACAGCCTCTTCGGCAGGGTCCTGCTCCGAAGTAAGTCTCTCGCCTTCACACAGCTCATGGGCTCTGCGCTCACATGCACACACCCTTATTTGGTCCTCACAGTCCCTGCCCATCTTGTCTCACATTCTGTTCAGTCAAGAAGCTTGTTCTGTTGGGTGCCATTGGCCCTATTTTACAGATGTGGGCTCGAGAAATCAAGAAGCCTGTCTAAAGTTTTGGAGGAGGCTGGTCATGGGTCAGGTCCCTGGCTCTGTCCATCCGTGGCCCGTCATAACCCTGCCTGTCCCTCTAGGTTCAGATTTTGTCTCTAGGAGAAAAGGAAGCAGCAGCCACAGAGCACTCTTGACTTTTAAACTCTTCTTTCTGGGACCTGACCCTTCCAGAAGGATTTAGCAGAAGATTGGGAAAGAATTCCCACATCTTTTATTGGCCATAAATGGTCATTGTTACGACAACAAATCAGTGTGATTGAGAAGCAGAGAGAAACCTCTGCTTGTCACCTTTGACCTCCCATTCAGCTACTCAGTCTTGGGTCACTCTGTTCCTAAACTTTTTTTTTTTCAGTAACCTGTAGATTCTGTAAGGCAGGGGCTCATTTTGCCTTCTCTGCACCTAGCTTGTATCTCATATGTTGTAGGCAGCACTCATTCATTGAATGGTGGAATGAATGAATGGATAAACTTGCAGTGAGTACCTATTCTCCAGGTACCTTTTAGGCAGAAGCATATTTATGGAAGGTAGGGTGAGAACCATGAATACATCAAGGTAGACCTTGGAGATATTGCAGGTTTGGTTCTGGATCACTAGTCACTACAGTAAAGCAAGTCACATGAATTTTTTTGGTTTCCCAATGCATATAAAAGTTATGTTTAAATTATATATATGTATATTGCATTATGTATACATGTCTATTAACTATTATAAAAACAATGTACATACCTTAATTTTAAAATACTTTATTCAAAAAATGTTGTCATCTGACAATGCAGGGTTGCCACAAAGCTTCCGTTTGTTAAAAAAAAAAAATCACAGTATCTGTGAAGGGCAATAAAGTGCAATAAAATGGGGTACGCCTGTGGTTTCTTTACTTTTTTTAGCAAGCACATTGAAAATTATCTAATTACATAATAAACTTAAATGTTCTGAATGTGGAAAGTAGCTCACTAGCTTGTATACAAGCAGAGAAAATTAACTGAAAATCAAATCCTGTTTTAAAAAATAAAAACCCATCCCTTAACCTGGCCTTAGCAGCTTCTTCAAGAAGCTGCACATCCCATTTGCTACTGGGAAATCTGACTGAAAACACAACAGTCTATGTGTGAACCCCAGAAAGAGGAAGCTTTCCTCTTGTTTTTGCCCACCGCCCTCCCTTACCCCTTTCCTAAGAAAATCATTCGGGCTGTGCGCTTGGTAATGCTTAACAGAGGGTGTTTCTATCATGTAATCATCATAGCCTTAGGGTTTTATGAGGCCAAACGCATAACTGAATGTCTCTAAAAATCCCCCAAGGGCGTAGTGCTCTCACTCTTAGTGTATCCCTAAAGTTAATTTACTGCGATATTCTGCAATTTTATTCTCTAGTTTAAGAACTATATTCTTCTGCATTCCTTTTGGAGTTTCGATATGACATCGCAAAATTTTTGAGAGGATGATAATAGTAAATTTCAGCTACATGGAATTTTAAGACTTCACCTAGATTAGCTCACCAGTGAATCAATCAAAGTGCTGGACCTTGTCAAAGAGAGTTTGCAAATATCTGGCACAAGAAATCTTTGCATATATTATGTACAGGCTCTCGGTATTTAAGATGTATTAGGAGTGTTCCTTTTCAGAGTTCTCACAACCATCTCCAATGGTTACAAATTGAGAGTACCTCTTATTTATAAAATGATCACCTACAGAGTCTGTCTATGAAAATCTCCATAATGAAAAAAACCCCTCCAGATCACAAATCAAAGGAAGCAAGTTTGACCACTGATCCTAAAGACAGTATATCTCCCAAAGCTGGAGATTCATTCATAAAATACTTTAACTTAGTATCAGCAATATTTGTTTCTTCAGAGCTGTACCATGGCTGAGAGGGAAAAGGTAATAAATAGAGAAAGCATAACAAGTTTGATTCAATCGAAGGCTTCAGGTAAATTAGAGATTATAACCGTATTTCCTTCAGATTTCTTTTATATGAAGCCGAATGCTCTGCCAAAGCACTCAAAACTTAGAACACTCCTGCTGCACAATTTCTTTCCAATCTTCACAGAAGGCCAGATTTCTTCCTGGACATTTATGTAAACTCCTGTGACTGTCAGTGATGATTTTGTGTTGGTTATGGGAAGGCTGAATTTGGCCTAAGGTAGCTTATCCTGGAAATAATCACAAAATTCCAATGAAGCTATCCAAAGAGTTTTACAATTAATTGCTTGGAGGGAAACTCAGATCTTAGAGTTGTAAAGGACTCTCCTTCGGAAACCTAAATATTCTCATAGATGAATAGGAAAGACAAAGGGCAGTACCACAGATGAGGAGAACATAAAAGTTACTAACATACCCTGTGGTCCCAGAGAAATGGAGGATATTTGCCTCTTTTGCTTCAGAGAACAACAGTAAGACCAGAACAAGTTTTGGGAACTTTTGTAATCTGCTCATTGAACTGGCTGTCCCCAGACATGGGCAGAGATATGTAAAGACAGAACTAGTAAACTTAAAAATAATCCTACAAGAATTTGCATATACCTCCAGAACCCACTGCAGTGTTCTTGCCTGGAGAATCCCAGGGATGGGGTCACACAGAGTCGGACACAACTGAAGTGACTTAGCAGTAGCAGCCAGAATTCTAGAGTAAGCCTTAAACAAAAAAAGTTCATTAGGTAGCATCCTTGCTTTAAAAAAATAAAGCAAGCATTTTAAAAAAGAGCTGCACAATCCATAGCCTTCCAGAAAGCCTAGCTTCTAATGTTTTGCCCTCCCAGTCACCTATGCTAGCCTATACACTGAGTAAACACTGCTTGACTTATCTCAAACCAAAAATTAGAGAAACTTCAATAGTAACATAATAGGAAGTCTAAATATCACCATTCAGATTTGGATTTTGTTTAATACTGCAATGGCTTTAAGCAGAATCAGTTTTTCTAAGAGGACTAAGATCAAAATTTATTTTGTTACAGAGCCAACTCTTGAAATGTGCTACTATTTTGCACATAGCATTTAAGTGATTCATCTAAGACACTTAACTGAAAACATCTTAAGGCTGTATCTACATGATACCAAAACATCTGGAGGTAAAATGAAAAGTCATTCCATGTGCTATTTTTTTATTTAAATAAACAAATATCTAACTATTTAGTAATGAGTTTGAATAATAAATGACACATATTCAGAAAGGTGATGGTTTTGCTTTGGAAATTATTTCTGAAATGTAGCTGATTTTGAGTGATTTTTTTTTTCTTTCAGCCAATAAGTCAATGTACTTGTTTGCAAGTTAAGCCAAGATGCAGTCTATGAGTAGGCAATTCACTCCTCTACTAACTTGCAAAATACTGTCTGGTCACTGACATTCTATCATCTGCATCTTCCCTAGCTTTCCCCTAAAAGACCACCTCCTAAAGTTTCTCTTCTTTCTCCTTAAAAAGTAAGATTAGTGTAAATAGATTATGCATTTGAGAGTTTCCCCCCATGTGATATCTCTAAAATATGGGCACTGAACTCCAAATTCAAAACCAGGTTTTAACAGACCAATGGGATGACTATGGACAAGGTATTTTCTTAAATGGTGAAATGGGTAAGATAAAAATTTTATATATCTGAAAGCTGCTACCAGAGATTAAGCCACATCTCCATCTATTAGTCACCATTTTTTACAGAACATCTCAATTTCACTTAGAAAATCGTCTGTGATCTTTATAATATAATCTGGAATTCTAAAACAGCTCCCACGACCATCACATTTCTCTCCGGAGAGCACTACCTGCTACCTATGGCAAATATTCATATAATTGATTCTACTTAACTTCAAGGCATGATTGATTCCTTTTCTTGGTTTGTTTGATGATTAGAGGTTTCAGGGGAGATTTTTTTGAAGGCTGAGGTAAGTGCCATTTAATATGGTGTAGATACATTTTCCTGATTTTTAATAATGAGACTAGCAGAGCAAATATTGCAAGGGATGAATAATAAATTTTAGCACTGACTGACAAGCGGAAACAAGTAGGGCTTCGATGCGAAAAGGTGGTTTGTTCTCCCAGCTGCGTGGTTCAAAAAGTCACACTCGTTTTGACATACTGAGTCACCAAATGGCTCTCCATTTGCTGCCTTGCATTGGCATTAGCTTGTTCAGCTTCTAGTTTGATTGTTAATATATTTGCTGCAGCAACCATTAATAAAAAGGCATGCTAATAACAATGAAATACAGCTCCACTTGAAAAATGAGGTGCACACAGACCCTAAAGAGCCTTATATCTGTCACTATACCACAACACCGTGTTATGAGTTACTACAGATTATTAAAATAATTTAATGTAGTTATTGCACTGAAATATGTACCTTTCAGTCTGTAAGTGAAAGTAGCCTGTGCTCTAATAAAGAACAATTCTAAGAAAGCACCCCAAAGGGTTCTTGCCCAGGTCTAATTATAAGCGGTAAATTTGTTTCCTTCCAGAAAAACCAAAGAAAAGCTTTTCACTGTCTTTCACCCAATACCAGTGATTAGTGCAGGTGTTCCAGGAGAGAGTAAATTCACCTTAATAGTTAGACGTAGCATGTAACTCAAGGATATTGCATACTGCCTCCAAAAATCTCTCCCTTAACTTGTGCAAGTTGATGCCAAGAGGGGATGGTTACTGCCATGAACTGTCTTCCCACCTCAGCTCCTAGATTACTTTGAATTCAGCATTTCAGGAATAATCATTTACATGCATATGAGTGTCCTCAGTAATGCCTGGAAGGTTTTTTCCAGGAAAGCTGTAGTGGCATGAATACCAAAATATGTTATGGAACGACAGAACTGTAAAATTCAGACTGTATGGTGCAGAGGAGGAAACGAAGGCCTAGATACATTTGTCTCCTCTCTTCTGAGACACATGAGATTCTAGGTTAAAGAAGGCACAGGTATGAGACTAACGTGTGCAGGGCAGGCTCCTTCTGCATTTTCTTTTATACTCTGTTTACTTTAAGGATAGTTGTTACACAGTTATCCAAATTGACAAAGGCTTGTAATAAGTGCAGTGATTCATATTCAAGAGCGAGCCTTGGCTCTAGGAAAGAATCCTTCAAGAATTCTTTGTCAGAGGCAGAACAAGTATTGAACAGCCATCGTGTGAAAGTCATTCCCAACAAGCCATTCCAGACTACTTTTAAGAACAGCATTTTTGTTACAGGTAGCCGGGAATCTGCATTTGTTTACGCCATCTCTTCAGCTGGAGTTGTATTTGCCATCACCAGGGCCTGTAGCCAAGGAGAATTAAAATCCTGTTCCTGTGACCCAAAGAAGAAGGGAACCGCCAAGGACAACAAGGGCACTTTTGACTGGGGTGGCTGCAGTGATAACATTGACTATGGGATCAAGTTTGCCCGAGCGTTTGTGGACGCCAAGGAAAGGAAAGGCAAGGATGCCAGAGCCCTGATGAATCTTCACAACAACCGAGCCGGCAGGAAGGTATGGACTGCGACAGTGCTCACTGTGTAGACTGCATGGCCTTATAAATCACTTAAGCCAAGCTTATCTTAAACTTTCCAAGAGTTACAAAAATGCTTATCATCACAGCTTCCCACTGTCCCCCAGCCCAGAGCTGTTTGCTCTACAGAATACCACCGACTGGGCTGAAATACCCCCCTGCACTCCACCTTCCCGACCACAGCGGAGGTGAAAGAGCCCACCCGCTGCTTTTGGCAGTGTGGACAGTCAAGGGTCTGGTCTCTCTGGACACTGTGCCATGTAGTCACAAGACAGCATCTGTGGCTGAGACTAGCGATGCATCCCACATACCGATGGGACGTGAATGCTTGTATCTAAGGGGTGTCAAGACCAAGAACATCTTCTCTTAAACTTATCATGAAAGCAGCTCACCAGGCATGGCTTGTTGGCTTCTTCTAGATTCAGGGAGGCTCTTTTTAGAACCAGACCCCAGTTTCCATCTTGAAAGCCCCACCTTGGGTTTTCTGTTACTGGATGAGTAAATGCACCAGGGGAAGACATGCCCCAAAGAGGTGCTTTGGCCCCTTAACCGCTAGTCCTACCTAACTTTTTGGTTATCTGGTCAGTATTCATTCCCTAACCCCTATCTGTTAGATGAGGAAACAGACCCTCCAGAGCTAGGTCACCTGCAGAATCAGGAGAAATGTCAGGACTAGAATTCAGGTTCCACCTTCCGGCCTCAGGGTGGTTTGGCCTAGGATTAAACCATTTTAATGCCAGAGCTTAATCCACTGATGAGCCATGTTTTGGGATATGGTGGCATGACCAGAATAACTAGAGAATCTGAATGCTGCATGTTAGGCCTTTGTGTAAAGAAAGCATAAACCAGCTGGGTTAATCACTCAGTCAGAACCATTCTAAAATAACCTAATTGCCAATGAGAAGAGATAACCATAATTTGTCTTTTATCAACACAAAATAAAAATGTGCTTGATATTAATATCTAAAGAAAGATCAGCATAAAATTGAAAAGTCCCCAGGGGGGCTTTAATAGGAAAAATAATAGAAAAGAATGCAGATCTGTTTGGATGAAAACCCTTTTACTAGGCTCACAGAGGGAACAGATATCATTTAAAGGAAGTTGGAAGGAAAGAAGTCTTGCTTAGCACATGGAATAAGATGAGTGTGACCTGAACTGTTTACAAATAGTACCTTCTTGAACTTTGCAAATCAACATTCCTTATTTTCATGAATTTATGAACTTACAGTGACTACTGCCAAGAATATAGACTACGGTTGTGCAATCCTACAACTATTGGTAATTACTGTTTATGCAATGGCTCAGATAAGGAAAAATTTACATTGACCTTTGTTTTGACATCGATACCACATATATAGGTTATAAAGTGTGGTGTCTTTGATAGGAGAATGCTGCTCAATTATTCAAGCACAATAGACAGATCTCTCAGACTATCTGTAAGATAAGAGCATATGGTCATACACTGCATCCAAAATAACACCGACTCGTCAAAATAAATGTTAATTTTGCTTAGTAGGTCATTAGATATTGCATGTTTCCATTCTTCAAGACAATAGATCTCAGCTATTATACTGTAGGCTCTGAATCAATATGACTTTTAATGTAAATCACATGATTCCTCACTGGGTAGAGGTGAACAGCTGTCAGGCCTCAGATATTCTCCTGCCTACTCTGCAAAACTTAGGAGGCTACTTTTGATTGGAATAAAAGTGCACACACTGACTTTTTAAAATGTGGCTTTAATTAATGGTGGGTGGGCAGACTTTTTCAAGGAGATGCATGATGTCAGTGAATATGAACTTTAATGAGAGTAAATGTATTGAGATAAACATGCGTCTCTAATTCTCTTCTTGCGGTCATTAGACCCCCAGCCTCTGCTCCCCCTTCTTACCAGCAGAAGGTCTGTGGAATCAAAATGAGAACAGGCTGGGCTGTGTTTGAAGGCAAACCTCCTGAGCTAAGCCTCCAACTGGCCTGGCTCTAGCAAACCCCAGCCTCCAAGGCTGACAGCAACATTGATTCATTTGTTTTTTTATTCTTTGCTTTTCAGTATTTCCCAAATTGTCCAATATGAACATTTTCTACTATTTTAAATGGGGGTGGGAGGAGGAGTTGGGCCAATACATTTTAAAAGAAAAGCCTTCTATTCCAAGATTGTTCTGTATAGCCAATGCTATACACGAGAATTCAACAATGCCATCACAACAGGCCTTACCTTCCCTAATGTTTGAGCAGTTTAATCCCTTTATTTTACAGCTGGTTAGAGCACCCTCATGTGTCTCATCTGTACTGTTATATCATTTTATATCTGTACTGTTATATCACTTTATTTTCATCACACCTTCAACAGACTTTCTAATGATGTTTTCCTGAAACTCATCTTGAGTCTAGTTTTCCACCTCCAAATAGGGCTATTAATAAGTCTTGAAAAGATAAAGCTACCTTGTTCAAAACAAACATTTATGGGAAAAGACATTCCATAGCTTCTCTCAGAAGTTCTTTTTAGATCTAAAGAAGCCATACTATGAAAGCTTGTAAACTTCATTGTAAGGTAGGTTAAGGTAAATGACAAGCAAAAGGTACTTGGTTGATATCCACCACTTGTTTCCTCTCAGGATCCAGAAAATGGCTTTTAAAGTAATCCACTCTTTCTATATGAAGCAATCCCAACTTCTTTTATGTTTCCTGAGAGAATCTGTCTCAAAATAGTCCATGTACCCAAATACTGCCCTTCAATCCACTGGACATTTCCATACTAAGAGAGGAATTTCATAAAGATATTTTCCTGCAAAAGTATTTCTTACCATAGTGAAGATGGAACATAGGATGTGAAGCAAGACCTACCTTCATTTTAACCCTGCAATACCAGTGGCTTAGATCACTGAATTCAGCTCTCTCAGATGTAAAAGGGATTACAGAATGCTATGGAAAGACAAGGGAAGTGAACATAAGAGAACTTGGCACATAGTAGGTGTTTAGTAAAAGTCCCCCCTCTTCCTCCCTTTGTGATGTGAAGGTTATCTGTAATTCGGGGTACAGAATCAGGCACAAATCCAGTTTGAGCTGGTACTTAGGATTCAATCTGATCTCTGCAAGTACCCAGAGACTCATCTTCAAATACAGTCTGACATACTAATAAAAAGTAGGCATACAGTATTCCCTAGTGTACAAAAGACCATCAAAATCCTTTGTAATTTGATTTTCTAAAAACCCCTATAGGAATAAAAAATAGTATTAGTGTTTTTGCTTTTCAAGTAAGGAAACTGGGTCTCAGAGGGATCAAGTGACTAACACATAGGCACACAGTCATGAAGTACTGGGTTTGGGGGTTCAAACCCTCTGCTTTCACCCTTTTGTCTTTCTCTACCTTTCCGTGTTGTTTCTGTTGAGAAAGATAAACACACAGTATTTCTGTATTTTAAAAAATTAAAAACAAAAACAGCAGCAGCTGCTGCCCTTGGAAGGTAGTTTACTGATGATTTTTCCCCTTTGTGTGTGTCTTTAATTTCACAAGTCTTCTACAGTGAATATGTATTATTATTTTTAATAAAAGGGAAAACTTTGTTTTAAATGCCAAAAGCATAACTTCTAGTCACCATGAGCATGCCTAAAGCAACTCAGCCTTATTTGGTGGGATTCCCAAAATTTCAACTCAAGGCACTGTTGGGTTAAATTTGGGGAAAGCACTGCTTCTGGTACTATGTCACATGGAGAAAAGAATAAAACAAAGTTCCGACCACAAGAAACTAAATCTGAGTCAGGGAGACAAGTGAAATACAATTGCGAGGAAGCCCTATACTATATGGTATAGTAGAAAAATCACCCAACAGAGCCAGTCAGTTGAGGAGAGAAAGGCTATGTCATAAAAGAACTGGATGTTGGAGAGAAAGGTTTCCCATGACTGAGATAGGGCAAACGCTTTCCAGGATGAAGGGCCTCCAAGTCACAGAAAGATATGAAAGCAGAAAAAACATCAAAAGTGAGGAATGACAAGGGTCCCAGAGGAGTTCATGACTTAGAATTCATATGGCCTGAGGCTGCAAATCTGAGTCTTGGCCAGCTGTGGAGAGCCTCAAATGCCATGCTGAGAGATTCAGATGCCGCTGTGAAGCATCAGGAAAGTACTGAACAAGATGGTACTGAACAGGAAGGGGGCGATGTTAAATTCTCAAGTTTTATTTCTATGCATTGTTAATTTCTCTAGAGTCCACTTTAAAAGAATGATAGATTTCAAAATTCAAATCTTCTGGTTTGAATGAACAACTTTAAAAAATGGACTCACTAGGAAATTTATGAGAAATGTTTACCTCCCTGAATTTTATTTTCAGCCTTATCTATACATATAAAGACTGATACAAATAGTAAGCTTCCTGATGAGTAGTAATTAAAAATTAGCATATGGCAACCGATGTTGCTATTGCTATTATATTTTTAACATAATGTTTATATTGTTATTGGCATTTCTCTTATAGCTCAGGGGGTAAAGAATCTACCTGCAATCTGCCTGCAGTGCAGGGGACACAGGAGACACGGGTTCAGTCCTTGCACTGGGAAGAGCCCCTGGAGAAGGAAATGGCAACCCACTAGAGTAGTCTTGCCTAAAGAAGCCCATGGATTCTGCCAGAGGAGCCTGGCAGGCCACAGTCCATGGCGTCACAAAGAGTGGGGCCCACCTGAGCAGGAGCATGGACAGACTCACACTGTTATTAGCTCGTTAGGGGCGCTCGGCTGTTGACAGCATGTTGGCTGAGGCAGCATGGAGGCTGGGACTCTGGGATTAGAACACTGGTTCTGAAACTTGAGCACAATCTTGGACAGGTTACCTAGCAAGGATTGCTACATAAAATACATATACATATGCACCAGGTTTTAAGCAAGCCTAGAAGATAGGTATCATTATTATCTATATTTTGCATATGAAGAGACTAATTTCAGTTAGGGAATAAGTTCAACTTGTTACCTAATTCCCACCAGAATTGAATTTATTCCCTAGCTGAAATTCAAATTTAACCTAGCCTCCTGTAATTTTTATTTATATATTTTGATAGCCTGTATTTTATATGTGAGAAGTTTGGAGGGTGAAGATCCAGAGCTTTAGTTCTCTGCCCTGCCCAGGCCAGCACCAAGCAAGGTCAGTGCTGTGGAGCCCTGGGCCTGCCCTTGAGCTTAGCCCACTGGGGCGCGGCACAGAACAGATACTTCCCGGTTCTGACCACAGGAAATGCCTCCAAAGTCAACACAAATGGATACTGTACAAGATGTAAGCACAACTTTACAGGCAAGTAAACTGTGGGCCTAACAAAGGCTTCCAAGAATAGATCCTATGATGCCACCTAAGATAAATAATACATAATGGTTCTGAACCAAGAGAACTGGGCGTGATGAAAAAGAAATCACTCTCTAAAAGTAAGGAATGGCAGTAGAAAAGAAAGTGATAAAACTGAACTGAATTAGAGCCAAACTGCTTTAACCTCCTATATATCCTCATCTTCCCTTCCTGTTGAGCATCTTCATGAAGCCCAACTTACACTTAGCACAGATTTATTTTCTGATTGGTTTTCTCCATTCATAAAATTAAATGCATTTTGAAAAATTAGATCAGTTTTCCCTGCCTCATCTCTGTCTTAATGGACCCCAAAATAATATGTTCTTGATACTGTTGATCTTTTATTGTGTATGAATCAAAAACTAACCAGAATTAAATCCCTGAAGCAAAGAATAACTCTTAACAAAATTGTTACGTTCCAGGTAAAGTTCTATTATTCATATAAAATATTTTTTAGACTAGCTTCATTAGTCAGTAAGAACTATTATATATATGGTTAGTCAACTGTAATGTTCTTGAATTCCACAAATATAAATTCCACACCTTATATTTCCTAGCTAAGCCCACCCACAGTCACTGTTTTTAAAGAATGACAGTGCTCAAGAAATCACAATGTCTTATTTAAATTAATAACTGATTGCATAAGCAAATCAACTGCACAGTTTGCTAATAAATATTCCTTGTTTTCCTAGTTCCAGAGCATGTATGTTTGAAAGATATGTTGGTCTGGTTTTCACTCTCAGAGATGTGGACCTGTCAAAAGGATTTAATTGTTAATAAATGTACTTGGCTTTCAGCCAGTATCTGAAAATTAAATAATATGATTTTAATGTGTGTTTCCCTCAGGAAAATTGATATAGGACCAGAAATATGGTGGGTTTGTGGCAAACACCCAACTAAAAAGTGACGTGCTAACACTTCTTCAAATGCTCAAGTTAAACTAAATAATTTAGTTGAAACATACAACATATATCAAACTAAAATAAATCCTAAGTAGGCTTTCTAAGGCAAGGTCAGTAGTTAAGTTTGCACAGATTTCACATGGTGTGAGGTGGACTGCCCTTTTCTCTGATAGGGAGAGAATCAGTATGGCACGATACAAGGGTCATAAACTTAGCAAAGTAGGTACTTAGAAAACAGACAACTCTCGTGATCTACAAAGAAGTCTTATAAAGACACCCCGGCATTGCTTGAGTTCTGTCTTCAAAAAGGCTGTTAAGAGACTAAAATTTCACTCTCCTTGGGAGAAGTTTGTCTTTAAAACTGTCAAAATGATTCTTTGTGGACTAATTTAATGTGAAAACACTAAATGCAGACACTTTTGCAGAACCCACCACTGAAACCAGAGTAAATGAACCTCTCAGAACTTCATAAGAAAGGCTGGCAGAGTGATTTCAGGTGTCAACCTGGTGTCTGACAGGCTTGGGGTGCATCCTGCCTCAACCATACTGCCTGTAAGACCTAAGGCAAGGTCCTCAGCATCTAGGTATCTCAATAGCCTCATCTGTAAAATGGGGATGAAAATAGTATATGCCTTTTATGCTTGAGTGGGTTAAATAAAAGTGCTTAAATCAAGTGCTTAGCATGGCTTAACATATTCCAAGAGCCTAATGAATGCTATGCCTCATTATTATGCTCTGACCTTTAGTTGGGACAGATAAATATAAAACAGAATTATTCTATGTTGCACAATGCATGTATTTCCTTCTTCTATACCTTTTTTTTTTAAAAAAACATTCAGACTTCTGTTTCTGCGGTAGAGAAGACTAATATTTATAAATTTCTTAAATTCTAAGAGTAGAACATAACTTCTGTAGACCTGAAGGCTTAAAATGCTGAAAGTCAAAGATTTAAGGACCATCCACAATCTACTAAGTAAAATTTTAGCAATAATGGAACGATGAGCTTATTGAAGATTTTTCATTGGGAACAGTTATATATTAAGCTAAAATGGTTTCTACAAGGCTAAATGCCAAGAGTAATGCTGTCCTCAGCAGTCATATTTATTCATCTTTTTAAACGTTGTCATGTCAAATGAGGTTTAGTGATGAGATGCCACAGCACAAACCCTGATGGGACTAAACAAATGGTGAGAGGGGGCTGATGAGGAATTGTGCTGACTGCCTGGAGGGTATAAAAAGCTATAAGGGCTGTGAGATTGTCAAAAAAGGAGCCTAAGGAGACAGAAAATGGAACTTTGACAGCAGCCCATGTCAAGAATCAAAGAAGGAAGTGGTAGAAGAAACCCTTTAGAAAAGATTCAAGACAAAATAGGAAACAGGACTTGAATGTGTCATGGGATGTGGCCTACGTTTCTGAAAGAAGTTTTCAGTATCACACATTGAAGACAGACAGCAAGTCACTGTAATCGATTCTTTATCATGTTCTTTCTATTATAAAAACAATACTCATACAAACAAAAGTAACAAACAGAGAAGTGCAGAAGTGTGTATCATAAAATGAGAACATTTCTTCCCCTCACAATCCTTGTCTCCTTCCAGAACATTTCAAAGTGCAATCAGACGCAAGGCTGTGGATAGAACATATACTTTTTCACTTCTTTCTCCCTCAGACCTCATTAAAATCATAGTAATGGAATAGACATGGCTTAAACCAACAATAAAGAGAATGGTCAAAGAAATGAGAGAACTCAACAAATTTCTGAAAAGTGGAAAGGGAATGAAGAAATTGTAACTGATAAAGCAGGATGGAGAAGCCTCAGTCTGTCAGAATAGATGAGGAGGGGGGAAAAAGCAGATGAGGAACATGGAAACCAAGACGCCCTGAGAAAATTTCAGATACAAATGAGCACTGGAGAGAAGCATAGGTCTGAAAATTGGTATTAACTGAAAAATCCACTGGTGGCATAAAGAGCCCCATCTCCTCCCCTTTACTCCTAGGCAGAACTCCTGGAAGTTTAGCATCAAATCTTCTAGGCTTTTTGGAGTTACAGTCCCCCAAACAAACAGTGTCCTACTTAGTCACTAGAAACCAAACCTCTGGTCGACAAGCCCTACCATATAACCAGATTCTTAAATATCTTTTTATGACTTCACTCTTAGATATGAAGAGAATGTCCAAGAATTACCATATACTTGATTAAATTCAGAAGCATAAAAGAAAAAACAAAACAAAAAAGCAGTAAGTCAGGGATGAGAAGAGAAATTTTTAAAAATGAAGAAGATCCAAGAAGGTATGAGCAACAAGAACGAAAGCTTTCAAAAAGTGACAATGAGAGAACAAGAGCGCACTTGGCAGAGAAAGTCAAGGAAATCTCCCAGAAAGTGAAACAAGAAGGAGAGGGAGTCACAACATCACCTCTCTTCCCACTCGAGTTTGAAACCAGCTGAAAAGTGGACAAGGGAGGTAGATATAAGGAGTAACAGCAGCTGCTGCAGGATGGGGGGAACAAAGGCAGCCCTGGAGGATGCAGCTTTGAAGCTTCGGTTCCACTCCAGAGCTGGGCAGACTTACTCACGCTGTCCCAGGCTGCGTACCCAGGCCCTGCAGGGAAGCCCTTGCTGGAGGGCAGGAGCTGATCATAACTCATCTTCTCCACAAGCTGGCAAGCGCCCAAAGAGAAGGAACCCAGACACACAAGCCCTGCTCCTTCCTCTAAACTCACCAGTTGGAAAAGTCTGTTGTCCTCCCCTGGGGAGAAATGAGTAAGGGGAGAGAGAGAGCCAGGAGTGTTACTCTAATGGAATTTCTTCCTCAAGAAGCCAGGAAGAAAGTATTAAAACTATAAAAGAGAAAATATAAGAGACATGGAGGATTGATTCAGAAGGGTCAGCAACTTGACTAATTAGAAGGCCATAAAGAGACTAAAAAATTGTGGCGTGTTGAGGGGGTGGAATATTAAGAGAACATCTCAGCACTGAAGTTTTCAGATTGAAAGGGCCCACTGAGGGCTGAACAGGACCAATTTTTTTAAAACTTCTAAATACATCCTTGTGATATTTCAGAACACCAAGGATAAAAGCAAGTTTCTAGTGCCTTTCATGTAGTGGGTGAGAGAAGTGAAATGAAAACAAAAATCGGTTGGTAGAGAATCAGCTGCACATCAGATTTCCCATCTGTAACACTAGAAGCCAAAACCTTGGAGCAATACCTTCAATTTTGAGGGAAAATTATTCTCAACCCAGAATTTTATCACCAGCCAAACTATTAGTCGAGTGTAAAGACTGAATAAAGACTTCATAATACACAAGATTCAGACAATGCATCCCCCATGCACCTTGAAGGAGTTACTCAAAAGGGGACTGCAGTAAAGAGAAGAATGAACCAAAAGAGAGAGAGAAAACATGGCATCTGGCAGTGCTGTGTGTTCCTCTAGGAGGGCATGATCCCAGCTGTGTCCAGGTGAGACTAAGAAGATTCAGGGCCACAGAACCCCCCCAGGAAAGAAGGGGAAGTGACGGAACAGGCGGAATTAGCATGAGAATGGAAGACATCAGGTTACAGTAAGTGCACTTAGTAACAAGTAAAGTACGAAAACACCAAACTTCACTCTAGCAACATTCTTCAGCACAGACGTTGTGCAGTTGGATCAGTGATTATAAAATGCAGTCCTGGCACAGTCCTTGGTTGTGCAGTTAACTAAGGAGATCAAACCAATCATTCCTAAAGGAAATCAACCCTGAATATTCATTGGAAGGACTGATGCTGAAGCTCCAAAACTTTGGTGAAGAGATGACTCATTGGAAAAGACCCTGATGCTGGGAAAGACTGAAGGCAGGAGGGGAAGCGGGTGACAGAGGATGAGATGGTTGGATGGCATCATCCATTCAAGGGACATGAGTTTGAGCAAACTCTGGGAGATAGTGACGGACAGGGAAGCCTGGAGAGCTGTAGTCCATGGGGTTGCAAAGAGTCAGACACGACTTAGCCACTGAACAACAACAAATATTTATTGTTTTCAGTTTTTAGATTTGATGTTTAGACATACCACGAGAGACTTAATTATGGTTACAGAATATTAATGCCCTAATCTTCGTCACCACAAAAGGACAGACCATGCTGACGGAGACTGGGAAGTAGAAGGGGAGGAGAATGGAGGGGGCTGCAAATATCCTCATCTCATAAAAGAGAGCACTGGTGACTTTTGGAACTAGAAGAGGTATAAGGATTCTTCTTGAAGTTGGAGAAGTCATCAGAACCAACCTTGATAGAACCATGTAGGGAGTGGGGAGGGAAAGGGTAAAATTAGTGAGGTGTGAATCAAGTTTTCACCCTCTCCCATAAGGAGAAGTCTATCAGGGACTATACAACATTGACTGGAAGGAAAATAAAGTGACTGGCAGAGCTGTACACTCAGTTGTGCCAACCGTGCGTGGCACCCCTCTCCAGAGGGCTCCATTCACTGGCATTCAGGTTTGTTTAGCTATTAAGAGAACTTTCTGGTGGATGTCCATAAAATACCTTGAGGATGGGATTCTGTTTCTCACAAAGCTGGAGGAAAACTAGTACAGACCTTGTTCTACAGGCATGTAATGAACCACCACAAGGGCACAATGCATTAAAAATGACGGCTCTGGGGTTGTGCCAAGCAGACTGGGAGGGGAGAGGTGGAGTGGGCACAGCAGAGTTACTGCTTTTTATTCTCTTTTCTGGACTCTAATTTTCTTAAATCATGTGCACATGCTGCTGCGGCTCCCGCTGTTAAGTCGCTCGGTTGTGTCCAACTCTTTGTGAGCCCATTGACTGCGGCCTGCCAGGCTCCTCTGCGCACGGGATTTCCCAGGACAACCCACTGGAGTGGGTTGCCATTTTCTTCTCCAGGGCATCTTCCCCAACCAGGGATTAAACCTGCCTCTCCTGCTTGGCAGGTGGATTCTTTACCACTGAGCCACCTGGGAAACCCCATGTGCACATACTTAACTTTAGAATTCAAAAGTCATATATAAAAACAAACACAGAAAGCCCCAGACTGGCTGGCAGTCCTGGATGTCCCCAGGTCCCCTGCTTCGTTCCCTCATTTCTTCACAGCGCAAATAAAAAGTCTGTTGCAGCTTCACAGCTGCCTGCGTGGGAAGCCCCCAGCCCCTCTTCCCGCGCCTCCGGAGACCCCGGAGGAGCATCCTTGTGGCAGGGCCCGGCGCGGCAGCCTGTCCCAAAGCAACACTAACGCAAAGGGCTGTTGGTGGGAAATTTTCCCTGGAGGTCAGGACATTTTGGAGACATAGGATATGACACAACTTCTAATTCAGTCCTCGGATATCCCAGTTTCTAGAAATGTAATACTGGCTCTGCACGTGAATGTCTCACCTGCTCTGGCCGTGGCGCGCACTCCTTTTCTACTCCGCCACCTTCCCGGGCGTGGACGTGACTCTCGGCCTGGCTGTGTATTAGAGGCACCTGGACCGGAAGTGCCCTCAAGGTGGGCCCCACCCACCCAGGTTACGGTGTGTTCCGCTCCAGGAGAGGTCAGCGGCTCTGTGATGGAGGCAGTCTCCAGGTGGATTCTAATGTGTAACCAGGAAGAGAAGCACGGCTGTACTCTGCTCTGCTCTCTCTAGTTGCCAGAGAATAATGCCCAGATTCTTGGTTGGTTTGTTTTCTTTTAACCCGAGGAGTAGTTTGACTGTTTTTCCCTCTTTCGGATTATGCAGCCCCTCAGACAGCATCCAGATTGTAAATGAACATTCTTTCCCTTCCTTCCCTGTGTATGCACACATATGCAAGCCTTTTTAAAGTGCATCATACCACTTACACTGTTCTGCAGTTTACTTTTCACTTGATTTCCTTTTATGCCTGTAAGAATGATATTAATTAATCAAAAGCCATATCATATTCTTTATTAAGCACATACCATTGTCTTGCTGACATCATCTGGGTTTTTCCTGATATTTTGCTATAGCTAATTATGCTGCAGTGAACATCCATATGGGTCTGTATCCTTCAAAGCTTGTGCAAATATTTTGAGAGTATCACCAAAGTCAAAGGATACTGTACATTTAAAATTTTGACAAGTATTGCAAAAATGCTATTTTACGTGACATATTGATTTAATCTCTCACCAACAGTTTGTTAAAGCATCTCCTTTCCACGCTCTTACCAACACCAAATATTATCAAATCATTGATTTTTTTATTATTATTTGCTAACCTGCTAAGCAAAAGAAAAAAAAGTGTTACACTATTCAAGTTTGCTTTGTCTGACTCCTAGTGAAGTTGAACATCTTTTTATCTTGTTATTAGTACTTTGTATTTCTCCTATGAATGAACTGTTTCATAGGTTTTTTTTTATGACAATAGTTTGGAAGATGCAATGTAATTCCTATTTCCCTCCTTACCTCTTTTTTGCTCTAATAGGTCTATAACATTATCCATTTAATTCTTGATTTAGTCAAAAGAATAGAGGGAAGCAGAGTATGCACAATTCAAAATTTGAGAAAAACACAATTTACAGGAATATTTAAAATGTGTTTGTAGAAAGAGCACAGATCTGTGGGTGAGACATATCTGATTCACATTTTTTTAATAGTCTGCCTCTGTCTCTCGGGGTGACTCTGGGGATTTGACTTTCCTTACTGAGCCCTGGTTTCCATAACTGTAGAATGGGAATAATAATCTACTTTGCCTAATCATGGTAATTACATAAGACAATGTGTGGAGCCTGGCACACAGTGCTGTGCTTATTATTATAATGTTATTATACCATTTGAATATTGGAGTTCTTCTAAACTAAGAAACATTATTGTGAGTTTCTTACTCTAAATCAGGCCACCTAGGCTTAAATCCCCTGCCCTCTGCCTCTCTGATGGAGTGGGTGTTTCCCTCTTCCAGATTAAAGATTTGAATGTCAAGTCTGAAAACTCAGTATATAGAAAAGGCAGAGGTAGCCCCCAAGTGTGACTGCGCACTGCTTGGACTGCATGTTAGGGACGGGACCTGGAGATGCCAGCAAACCCAGCACCAGAGAAGGTGTTTCACTTTCCCCCTTGGTTAATTGTCAGAGTCTGTGATTAAACCGCAATCAAGAACTGATCATGGTTCCGGTGGAAATACTTTCACTTATAAGTAACAGACCCCGGGACACTAAAAGATGAGGACACCTTAGTATCTTGGATCACAAGAAGTCTGAAAGGAGGGCAGGGAGATGGTGGGTTCATTCAAGCAGTTCAGCAACGCCCTCTGGAAGCTAGTTCTTCCTGCCTTTCCAGGCTGCTGTCTACAGCCTGTTGCTTGTCCTGCATTGGCTGCTTCATGTCCCAAGGAGGCAGCTGCAGAAAACTGCATCCAGAGACAGAGAAAAGGACATTCATCTCTTTTAAAGAGTGAAGGAACCTTTCCTACAAGCCTCCCAAAAGATTATTTGTAACATCATATTGGCCCAAATTGTATCACTACATACTCTATGCAAAAAAAAAAAAAAAAAATCAGTGGCAGAACAGTGCAATTAGTATTAATGATTTGGGTTGTTCTGGGTCAGAAAGAGTCCAAGCCAGTTCTGAAGCACATGGCTACCCAACACCTGAACAGAAGTTAGAAGGAAGAGAGAAGTGGCCACAGCCACTGAACAGTGAGTGACAGTGATGATCGACAGGGTGTACCGCTGCCGCATGTGCCTGTAAGAACTCATAAAGTGTATCTTAAATTAATATGCAAGCCCTTCAGTTAATCATATAAAAATACCAAGTTCTAACTTTGTAGCCTGGAAACTTAGTATTAATATTACAAAGGAGAGTAATATATCCCATTATTTTCAAAGACAGAAGTATTACTTGTGAGTAAATGAGTCAGCTTTTAAAGGAATAAGCTTTGACAAATAAGCGTTCATAGTCAGTTCCCAAACGCTTGGCATAGAGTGAGCTCTGTGTGGCTCCATCAAGATCTTCGAACAGAAAGCTCCTGGACAGGTGACCCAAGTGAGGCAGAGCGGGTAGAGTCAAGATGGTCCTCCTAGCGGTGTTTCTCTGGCAGGGGCCTGCTGTCCAGGTCACCTAATGAGTCTCATACCAAACACCTGCCATATCAAGATAGAGGGCAGAGTTGGGGGCACAAGGGAAGTGTAGTTCCAGAAAAGGAGTCCATTCTGAAACACCCTTTAAAGATGCCCAGAGACCCGTGACCTGGAGGACCACACTCAGGACATTTCTCCTTCCTCCTGTGTGCTTCCCTCCAAAGCTGGCTTATGCTGAACAGGTCAGACTTCAAATGTAACAGGGCACAGTCCTCATGGGGGGCAAAGCGGGAAAGGTGTGGTGCTACGGCCTGAGCCAAGAAGGGGGTGCATAACCATGGAGCTCCCATGCTGTCCCGGCTCCTTCTAGATTGCTTTTGTGGGACTGATCTTCTGCAATGATGAACATTCTGCATGCTTGGTTCTACCATAGCCTTGGATGGAAACTGAGTCTGTGGAAGAGGCAAAGCCTGTGTAGAGTTACCTGGGGTGAGGCCCTGGGGAGGGACAGGCAGCCTGGCACACTGGTTTCTGTGAGGTGGGGTGTGGGGGTGAGCTGGGGTGCTGTGGGGAGCTCTACCGCCGTTTCGTGCTGGAGCCAACCCCCATATCCCCACCCACCCCAACTAAGAACCTCAGAGAGTGGGCAGAGTTCCAACCATCAGCTCCAAGTTCTTAGAAACAGGGCTGTCAATGCGTTACCCTAAGAATTTTGTTCCTAGTACCGCCTCAGATAATCTCACCGAGGGGTTTCACTCCCCTTCTGCCTATACCTCCCATCCGCAACACCCCTTGGCTTAGGCACGCAAATGGAGAGGACGGAGGCCCTCAGAAGGCAGGTTTCTCATCCTCTGCTCTGTGCCTGAGCTGAGGACCAAAGGCTCAGACTCGGTGAGGTCTCCAAGGTCGGTCTCTCCCACAGCCTCTCTCACTCAGAAATGAGTGTCACAGTGCTCTGGGGAGCTGATGAGGGAGACCCTACTCATCCCACTTGCCTCTATTTCCTCTCTCCAAAAGAACAGAGCGAGCCCAGCTCTCACTGAGTTATTCAGAGTAACTCACCCAGAGCTGAGTGATAATCCCCCAAATTTAATGTCACCCTCAGGGTCACCGACTGACTTTCCAGTGTACCCTGACTCTGTCCTTACAGCTGTGTAACCTTGGACAAGTGCTTTTATACTCTGCAAGTCTTGCTCCTCAGTCATCTGCAAATGAATCCTGTAACACAGGCTTGTGAAGATCAAGGTCATCGAGACAGAGTGCAGAAGCATCAGCACCATGCCTGGACCATGGCAAACACCTCGTAAAGAGGAATAATCACTATTATCGGCTTATCGAAAGAAAACAGGCTTCACAATTATTTGTTCATTTGAGTGATAGTATACATTTTCAACATAGTAAAACTTATTTATTTAGAAAATACTCTAATTCATTCCCTCATTCTTCAAATTGGCCCCACACCCCAGTAAATTCAAATTAGTGACGCTTTTTTTTATGCCCATAGGGAAGCAGGTTCACAGTCAGATGCTGCCGCTCCCCACCTGCTGCAGTCCGTGTAGTGTGCCCAGAGCGACCAGGAAGTGACTGCAACATCTCCCAGTTCTGGGTTCCAGGATCCTGGGTCTTCAGTTACTTCCCTTTTCCTTCCCCCACCTCTGCCTTTTAAAAAATATATATATTTTTTATTGCAGTGTAGTTAATTTACAATGTTGTGTTAATTTCTACTGCACAGCAAAGTCATGCAGTTATACACACACACACACACACACACACACACACACATATATATATACCTTCTTTTTCATATTTTCTACCCTGATGGTTTATGGTCACTTCCTGATTGCTTGGAGGTAAGAAAAGTGGCAGCGTGTGTGTATATTTGAATCTGCCTCCACTGAACTCACCCGTCCTTTCCCACAGGCTGTAAAGAGGTTCTTGAAACAGGAGTGCAAGTGCCATGGCGTGAGCGGTTCCTGTACCCTGAGGACCTGCTGGCTGGCCATGGCTGACTTCAGGAAAACGGGCAATTATCTCTGGAGGAAGTACAATGGGGCCATCCAAGTTGTCATGAACCAGGATGGCACTGGTTTCACTGTGGCTAACAAGAGGTTTAAAAAGCCAACGAAAAATGACCTCGTGTATTTTGAGAATTCTCCAGACTACTGTATCAGGGACCGAGATGCAGGTAAGTTCAAAACACTTTATTCAAAGTATCTAATTCTTCCAAGAATCAGCACTCCTCAAGTTAAGTACAGTACTGTATTTTCCACCTGCTAGTCCTCTAAGTATAGCCTGCTGTCTTCAGGTTCAAAGCTCAGGTTCTTTAGCATTCATATTTTAAGTGCACAGAAAGCTCTCCTAAGCAACTGGAGAAATTCACTGATAATGTGCAGATTCTGGAGAAATGGGAACCCAACAAGAATGTACGTGGCAAAAAGTCAAAATGTGCAGATTAGCAAAAGTCCTCAGCCTAGGCAGAACTCTAATTGGTGGGATCATGTCCACTATGTATAGAAGCCCAGCATCTTCCCTGTGATTTGACGCTCAGGGGAGGACAGCTTTGCAGTGTATCTGCCCCTTTAAGTCCCACCTTTGTGATTATGGAAGAGGGTCCCAACGCTTTACAGTTAGCCTGTTCTGAAATCCTCCATACTTCACACTCCCTCGCTCTTTCCAAAATGCTCTGAAGTTGCCAAATACTTGAAAGCAGGAATTCATCCCCACTGGCTCAGCTGTCGGAGACCGGTGGATGAGGGCTGCGTAAGAGGCACTAGGTTTATTAAAGCCACACCCTTCCCTCGCTGACGGCACCTTCCCTGTCCTGAACTCATCAGAGGGCAGCTCCACCAGCCTCAGTACAGCGGTTGCCACCTGTGGGCTTCACACATGTGCTTCTCCCCTCGTGCCTCTCCTGGTCAGCCCTGAACTCCGGGCTTAGCACAAAATCCATTAAAGACTTTGATACAGAATAAGAATGACCACTACGTCTCAGTGGAGAGGAGGTGATGGGGAGCCCACAGCCAACTTATCTCAAGCCAACTTCTCAGACTTAGTAGAAAGCAAAGGAATTCATTACCAGGAAAAACATCCTCGAATTCAAATTCTGAATTTGTTTTTCATTCCAAAGTAATTGCAAAGGAAACAGTAAAACAGAGCGGACGTCAGCAGCTCCTCTCACAGGTCTGAGCAGGATTATCAGGGGATGTCACAAAAAGTCCAGAGCCTCTTCTTTGTCCTTGAGTGGTTGAATTGCCTTCATGGTTTGATGAGCTGATTCTTTGCAGCCCCGGAGCACGTTTGGACATGCAGCCCTGGATTAACAACTGCTGAGCGAAAGGGCCAGATGCTGTGCCCGGCTGCATTCCTCACGCGCTTTGCGACCTCTAACAAGTCATCCTACCTGTTAGGCCAAAGTTTCCACCGAATCCCCAAGAAACCTGTGTTTTGGTACAGGAGGGTCCCAGAGGTCTGGGTTCCTTTCTGCCATTGACTAGCTGCTTAACCTCAGACTGCTCAGACAAGCATGGGGCTGATGACATCAGGATCACTTTAGGAACGATGTACTGACTCCTGTGTGCCAGGTACTGCTCTAAGACCATTGCACACATGGTCTTATTTAATCCTTAGAACCGCCCTATGACATCAGTGCACTGGAACTGATTATTGAAGAAAAAAGATAAAAATGATTAAGAAGAGGGTGGCTCCTGGTTGATCAACATCAACCAGGAACCAAATTCACCTCTTATATTTTTGAGATCAGTTAAGCACCCTGGATATCATTGTCCCTATTGTACAGATGAGAAAGTGAGTAACCAGCTCAAGATCTGGCTGGTCTTGGAGGGGATGAATGTCCAGTTGTCTGACCCCATGGCCTGCGCTCCTAACCCAGACATTACAACTTGCTCCTGTCTTTCTCCCAGGTTTGAAGCACCTCACTTCAAACATAAGAGGACCTGCTTCCCCTGGACATCTTTTCTGGTTTTTTTTAATTGAAGCAGTTTGCCCAGTGAACTAGTTATGCATGATGACCATTTAATTGCTACATATAGATAGAAAGACCTTACTTTCTTCACAATAGGGAGATTCTGAATTGAATCCCTGCTGCCTCTTCAGGATACTAAGTTATTCTTGTACACTTTGCTTTTTATACTCCCATATATTAGAACACGATTCTGTTTCTTGATCCTAAAATAGCAAACATATTTGCAGTACCCACCACATGTTAGGGCTTGATCCATATTCTCTCATTGAGTAAGGTGGGATATTATTATCCTACTTCATGGGAGGGGAAACTGAGGCTCAGACAGGTTACAGATTTTTCCCAAGGACTCTAATGGGTAAGAGGCAGAGCAGGCACTTGAATCCAAGTCCCTCCATCCTTGTAACTATTTCAGTCTGCCTCCAAATGCACCAGCCACAAGGCCTACTGCTGCAGGTCCAGACTTTCTGAGGGAGGTTATATAATTTATTCACTCTCTTAATTTATTTCCCTTCTATTTTAGGCTTATTTTAGCTTCTCTGACTTAAAAAGATGTGAATTTGGTTCTGGGTTGGTATTGATTTACCAGGAGACACCTTGTTATTTTTTTAAGTAGCCAGTTCCATTGTTTTAGATCAGATTTCCACTAAGATTCCTAGATTATTCATAAATTGAACTATACTTAAGGCCTTTTTATTTTAGCTAAGCCTAGAAAAATGCCAAAGTCATCTATGAAAACTTGCAATATTTCTTTTTAGTTCTGTTGACCATCAGATGACTGTTTTAGTGAAAATATGATTTAGAGTGTTTGATATTATGTGGAGAAATTTTGGGTTGCTGACAGTATTTTTTCATTGTTCATATCTGGACAAAAACACTTACAAATAACACACATATGAGATGCAGATTTTCCCTGAGACAGCCTCCTTTAACCCAAAGGGCTGCTGAGGGCCTTGCCCTGGTCTGTGTAGAGATGAGACTTTCTCCAGACTACTTTTACTAGAGACTTCTGTGGTATGTGCTCTGAAAAGTCGGTCAAAGTGTATAGTTCTGAATCTTCCTGGAGTGGCTCCCAACTTTTGATTGTGCAGGCAGTGAGATATGACAGAGTCTGAGAACTGTGAGAAGGGGGAGATTCCTGAATCTAACTCAGTGGCATTCCTTCTCTGGGCTCTCCGCCTTCATTTGGGTCAGTGCTAACTTCTCTGGTGTACATTTTAAGAAGCACTCACAGTTAACGAGTCAGGACATCACTGAGAGAGTCTCTCCGCGTGATTGCACGACATCAGATCTGCTTTATGGTAAATGGAACATGTTCAACATGAGTTGTTGCTGTTCAGCTGCTAAGTTGTGTCCGACTCTTTGAGACCCATGGACTGCACGAACCAGCTTCCCTGTTCTCAGAAACGGGTTACCATCAGACTTATCCAGGCTCTAAAATAAGTCAGAAGTTTTCAGTAAAATTTAAATCAAATATATTTGTGTGTGTGTATATATATATGTGTGCATGTGTATGTGTATATATATATATATTCACTTTCTCTATTAAAATTGACACTAACTTTTCCCTTGATTTCATCACAAACTACCCACTCTGCTGTGTTGTGATCATTTTATCTTGCTTTCTTTAAAAAAATATCATGTACATTTAATATTCAACTGATTGGGCAACTTCCCTTTGTCAGCACTTAGAAAAGCAATGGTGGTGAGAAGATTGAATATTGTCAAGTCATAGATATTTGGAATTGGCAGACTTTACTCTTGTTAGTTAGAGGCTTCTTCCTGTTCAAATCCACTCATATCTGACTGAAGTGAGCTGGCTTGTTTTGTCATTTCAATTTCTGAAGTGGATAAAGTCTGTAGGTCTAGTCTACTATTTTCCAAAGTGAGGACTTCTTCAGAGACCTGTTGAATCAGAATCTCAGGGATTTTTTTCATGAGATTCTGTATGCTTTTCACACTCAAGCACATCAAAGTTTGAAAAATCCAAAGGGTTTCCCTGGTAGCTAAGATGGTAAAGAATCTGCCTGCAATGAGAGAGACCCAGGTTTGATCCCTGAGTTGGGAAGATCCCCTGGAGAAGGGTATGGTTACCTGCTCTAGGTATTCTGGCCAGGAGAACTGCATGGACAGAGAAGCCTGGCTGGCTACAGTCCATGAAATTACAAAGAGTTGGACACAACTGAGCAACTAACACTGTCACTTCACTTTTCAGGGAATCCACAATTCCCTGATTTTCTATAAGTATCAGGTATGAAGAAATCTTACCTGAGAGATTTTTTGTTGTTAAATATCTGATCTCTTACAAAGGAAAAAGAAATTTTTCTATTTGAAAAGCTCTAAATAAGTGTCACTCAAAAATATCCCTGCCCTGACTTACACAGTATAAGAGGGTGTTCTTTCACATTAAGGCATTTTTTGGGACCCTCTTTTACCGGGAAGAGCACTCTGAAATGATCTCATCCATCAAAACTTTCCTTGGAATTAGCTTGACGGAGATCATCAAGTCAGCCCTTTAGTGAAGTCCTGAAACAATGATATCAGGACTAGTGGATTTTGGTGAGAATTACGGAAGGGTGAGTCAAGACCCTAGAGTATTCCTGGGTGAAGACAGACCCAAACCTCAGTTTGGAAAGGTAATGGGAACTTTGGGTGAACTCCTACTGAGAATCAGGCCTTGGGCTGCAAGCCTTGTGTGCATTTTCTCTAAATCTTCACAGCAGTTACCTCTATTTATAGAGAAGGAAACTGAGCCTCTGAAAAGGTAACTTGTCCAAGATTTTATGGCCTGTAAGTTGTAAACAAAACAAAATAAATAAAATCAAAACAAAATTCTATACCTTTCTTACCTTACTTCCTGAAACTTGAGAGTAGCGACTGGGGGGCTGTGTAATAAAAGGCAGCATGAGGACAGAGAACATAATGGAATGAGGGGCCCGCAAAGCAGGGAGGTGGGAGGTGGGGAAGCTTCAACCTCATTCAGCTCACGTTGCCAAGAAGCCCCATTCAATTACAAGCCCTTTCAGATTTGGAGGGTGTTAACGTCTCCAATTGCTCCTAAGAAATGATAAGCTTGAAAACCTGTAAAGGAAGATTTTCTACGGCAACAATAATGACAAAAGACTTTTTTACCCCCCAGTCTTCCATTGAAGAAGCTGAGTGCTCTGATGTTCAACTATAAATACTTCCTAGAGATTCGGAGAGTAGGTACAGCCGTGTGATGCTGTGCGTGTGACATTTTGCAGGCCGAACTGGAGGCCAGATCCAGGAACTGGGCTTTCGGGGATGGGTGGTTGTGTGGCTATCTCCTCTGGTTATTGCCCCGGCATCTGTAAATCAAAGAAGCCCTTCAGTTAGAGATAGGTGCATCTCTGGCTAAGGAATGCTGCTGTCTCTCCAGAGAAGGCCTGCACCTAATCACAGGCCACTTGCACTGGTTATTCTGTAAAAACCCTGACCTGGGCCAGAGGTCACCACGAGGTCTCCTCTCCCGCTGTAGAAAACAAGCAATCCTCCTGTCAAGTTCAGAAAGCAAATGGAGTTCACCAGTTGTTTAACTTGTTACTGAAAGCCTGAGACAGGTTTCCCTTGCTGTCTAGAAGTAGAACCTTCCTATAAAAACTTTCATAAGCCGAAATGGCAAAAAGCGAAGAAGTGATTACCTTAGGACACATCTTGCTAACAGAGATACACAGAATCCATGGAGATAAAGCATGGACACTCACACACTCAGTTCCAGGTGATGGCGCCTTGATGCTGAGATGCTGAGTGTAGGTCCTGGGGAAGGAGCTGAGTAGGGCCACTCTTGTTGCTCTGGGTGGGTGCTGCCTCTGTACCAGCTTACTCCAAAAACAAAGGCTCAGCGCTACTTTCACTTTTCACCTTTTTTGGTAAAGCAAAAATTCTCTGTTAGCAAAAACAGGTCCTGATGTAGGACTTTCTGCAAAGTGAAATGCATAAAGTGAACTTCCTCAGAAATCAGAGGAGAGCTTTACCTGCCTGACAGCTGCAGGCTGTGAACCATGTGAGCTCTCGGGTATCGTGGTTCTTCCCACATAAATCATATTAGCAAACAGCTCAATACCTATGGGAACACAACCCCAACCAAGGCTTACACAGACTGATGTTCTAGACCTACCCCGTGGTGTGACTAGCTTGCAGAACCTCTGAATGCTGTGATTATGACCTGATTAAAAAAAAAAAACAAGAGAACACCATAGCAGTGGGTGGACCTTATTTTGATCCGAAATGTACAATTCCCACCAGGATATCTGAGGTTCCTCATCTCTTCATGGAACAAATATTTATTAAGCCCCTTCTATATGCCAGAAACTACGATAAGCCCCAGGAATGCAAAAATGAGGTATTCAGAATTGGTCTTTGACCTCATGGCTTCCTGGGCCTTCCGGTCCTTGTGGATGACCCAGGTGGGTGGCAGGCAGGGGATGCAGGCTGGGTGCTAGGAAACCCTACCTGGGCTAAAATGTGATTTTCTTAGGTTTCAGCTCTTACTCCATTGCTCTATTTTCTTACCTTACATTTGTCACTTTGAAAATTAAAGAATAAGTTTTTTATCCCTTTCTATGTTAAGCTTTACTGTAGAAATTTCATGATATCTCAAAAAGTGCTAAGACAGCTAGAATAGGCGAGAATGATACGAAAATATATCGGTGAGGTTTTTAAGTCACCATTTTCACGGTAATTATTGATTATCTTATATAATTTATATCAATACTATTTGGTGGACCCTCAAATTCTTGGTGGCATATAATGCAGATAGCCTATCCCTCCTCCTTATAACACTATTTCCTTGACCTCTGTAACACCACAGTCTCCTGATTTTCAATTTCAGTTGTTAGTGTCTCTTTGTCTACTTCTAAACCTTGAAGATCTTCAGGGCCTGATCTAGTCTCTTCTCACTGGTTCCTCTGCATTTTCTCCCTGGGTGGCCTCCTCCATTGATATGATTCTAACTGCTATCTCAGACCTCATCTGTGTCCTCTCCTCTCTCCTCATTCTGTATTCACCCCCCTGCTTAACAGCTCCAGCATGCGCATGTTTTTATCAACCTACTTCTGTTAGAAATTGAGCTCTAGATTTGTCCCATTCTCCAAACATGTTTTCCCAGGTTTCCCCTTCTCAGAAAATGGCATGACTGCCCACTCCATCGGTTAAGCCATAAACCCACACATCATTTGTTACACTGCTTTCTCACTTCCACATCTGGTCCATCACCATGTCCTCTTAAAATGTACAAAGCATCTATCACAGAAAGCCTTCTTCTTTCATTCCTAGAATGTGCCAGAAGTTTTTATTTGTTTAAATATTTGTTCACTACCTGTCTGTCCCACTGGATTCTGACTCCATGATGGCAGGAACTATTAATATATCTGTCTGTTCACCACTAAATCCCTGGCACCTAGTACATAAACATGTGTTGAACTGAACTGAATGGCAAGTTATAAACAACATAAAATATGCAAGTTATAAACAACATAAAATATGTTCATCATATTAGCCAGGTACTTATGTTGGTGCAGTGTCTAGCTTAAAGATAATTTGGTTTCTTTTTTCAGCATGTCTTAATTCATCACTGATTATTTAATAACACACAGCCTATGAAAATTCCCATTTAAGCATAAGTGTTAAATGGAATTTTTCCTCATATTCAAGTGTGTTAGTGGGGCATTTACAGAGCCTAAGAGGCTTCTGGCTACCCATTTCCTTGGATGAGATAAAAGGTCTTAAATAAATGCAGCAGCAGACTCTATATGTTACTTTTAGCTGCCACCAAATACTCAGTTCTTTTAGTCTTTGGGAGGCCTTTTTCATTTACTGTTATCAGTGGGATTACAGGCTAGTTCATCAGATTTCATTATTAACATACCAAAATACCTTTTACAGCCAATGCTATTTTAGAGTATAGACATGATCTGTAAATCTGCATTTCCTTTTAGAATACAGGCTTGCAAGAATTACTATACATTTAGGATACACTAAAAAGTACCCTGATTTGATGGTGACAATTAGATTGAATTTGTAAAGTATTTTTTAACAGATTTTTTTATTTCAAAAAGGAGAAAATTTAATTTTCTCATTTCTAAGTCTTTGACATAACTTAACTACTAACAACAAAGAATTTATCAAATAGATATCCTTTACTTTTTTGGAAATAGAAAAAATTTATTTCTAATTTCTGTATTAATATGTGATTATTTCTGATTACTATATTAATGTGTTACATTTAAAAGAATGTTAAAGTATTTTAAAATAATGTATCTGCATACTTCCTTTAAGCTTTTCCCATGAAACCTATTTTGTGCTGCTGTGGTAAATCTCTTCTTAAAATTTGCAAATTTCATATGCCTATGAATTTGCAAATTTCATATAATAAATAGCCCTGCATTATAGATTAGGAGATGGATGCTGCCTGTGATTATTTCTACTGATTACTAATTGGGTAGTCTTGGACAAATTCACTTCTCTGGGTCTCTTAAGATATGTATCTCACTTAGAAATTCCTAAGGTTCCTATGACTCAATGTACGAATGAATGGGTTGTTAATTAATCTTACTCTAAGCTTGCAAAAACAGAACCTGAATCTGATGCCACAGACTCTCCTGTCATGTTAATTTCTATCATTTAAAAATGTGCCATATTTCTTGTATATGTTCTCTTTATATATCAAGAGTGAGATATTTCAAATAAAAACCAGGCTCTCAGCTCCTCTGTCCTCACCACAGCGCCCCTGGGTGAGCCCTTCCTGGAGAAGTATGCCCCTGTTTGGCAAGGGAAGGTTGATATTAATTTGTAAGAAGTTGATTTTAGTACTTAATAAATCAGGAAGTATGTGTTTACCACCTGAGTAATATAAGACCTAATGCTGTCCTTAGGGAACAAGATGTATGAGAAATCACCAAACATTCCAAAACAGCATATGAGCCCTACAGCCTAACGTGCTAACATTACAGGACTTAGGAAGACGGTCCAGGTGGGCCTGGAGCAGACAGAGAGTGCTCAATGCAAGGTGCTCAAGTAGGCCCTGAATCTTGAAGGGTGGGAAGACTTCAGTCTAAAGGAGTGAGGGGAGCGTCCCGTGCAGCAGGTGAGGGTAACTCTACAAACAGTCTACATGGCTGTGACATCAGAAAGTCACTTCAGTAGGACAGTGAGGAGTCAGCTTGATGAGGGTGTGGGTGATGGGAAATAAACTTGGCTTAGGCTAGTTAGTGCCAGATAAAGAAAACCTCAAAGAGTCTGACTCAACAACTTTAATTCTAGGATAGGATTCACTAATTTAATGGGACGCTCTTTCCTGTGCCAGTCAAACCTTTCCTAGTGATTATGAGAATGCTGAATAAAATGCCTTGAGATAAGTGGAGAGACATTGTCCCAGCTGTAGCTTTACAATCCTTGATGCAAGGAAGGGGGAAGCCTTCCAAGCAGATGAATGTGCGGCCTCTAACATGTGCTCTTTAACATTCTTTTCTCCCCTCGATAAATCTGTGTTGTGAATGACAACATGTAAGTCAGCCAGAGGAGAAACAGCCTATTGGATGACGGGCTTAAGTGAATCTTGCTTTATGCCCTAATGGTCAACATATGGGCTTCTGTCAGCCTGGAGGGCAGGAATTTCCAGAGATACAGACCCATCCAGAGAGAGAGATAGAGAGAGCGCCCTTCCTCCAGGTCCCTGAGGTGTGGGTCTGGGAACTATTAGCACAAGCCCCCCATCCTCCTCTGCTGTCAGGAAGATGCATGTCAGTGGAGACAGAAGTGTTTCTGTGCTGGGAACCTTGACTCCATTATTAATTTTATAGCTCTGGGGATGGCATGCTTGATTTTGTAACGTTCCCTCAGCCTTGCTCCACCGAAGGTGTGTTACGTGGTCCCAAACTTACGCAATTTAGAAGCTCCAATTCTTTATCCTTTTCCCCCTCGGGTTTGTGAGCTCTTGTGTGGGTCAGGATGAGGACAACACCTGTGGGAGGAGAAAGGTCGATCTGGCTGGAACCTACACCTTCCCATGGCTGCAGACAGCCTGGATCTCCCAGGCACTGACTCCAGGCAGATGGTCTGACTATGGCGTAGTGTGAAGACCATAGAAGGCTGGGTCTGCTGGGCCTGAGTCTGCACCACTCTGGGCACTGGAATCTGAACCCAGCAGGCCACACATCTGGGCACATTTCACAAATTTAAAGCAAAGGGAAGTCAGGGAAAAGAGTTTCCAACTTGGCACTTCTCTTCAGTGAACTGAGTAAATCAAAGTGTAGTAAGAAATAACACTATAAAGCAATGTAAATAATATTTTAAATAAGCATATCAAATCTGAAGCATCTAAATATATGTTTATCCTTTTAGCATATCAATTTGGGAGGCTGATATTAGGGCCATTACGCAAAAATATTTTTAAAATTTCTCCTTTGAAGGACTTTTAGAGCCAGCCACACAGGCTATTGTAGACATTGTATGATGCAAATATGTGACCCATAAAGACCAATTTGGCATTTGAAAATGGCACAGAGAATCTCAGAATGAAGTCTGAGAAGAGTTAGGTAAGTGATCAAGTGATGCCATTTCATTTTTAGTGAGATGCAAATTGATGCCATGTATGCTCTCTTGTGCTCAGTCACCTCAGTCATGTCTCTGGAGTGTAGCCTGCCAGACTCCTTTGTCTATGGCATTCTCCAGGCAAGAATACTGGAGTGGGTTGTCATGTCCTCCTCCAGGGGATCTTCTGGACCCAGAGATCAAACCTGTGTCTCCTGCGTCTCCTGTATCGAAGGTGGATTTTTTACCATTGACCCACCGGGGAAGCCCAATTGATGATACAGGCTTTTCTAAACCAGAGAATTCAGCTTAGAGAGGCTCCTTCCAGAGTTTCAGTCACATGAGTGACGTACATTAGAAAGACCTTGAGGGCACACATGTTTTAGAGATATATACCCTGCTATTACAAAATATTCAGTCTGTCTAGTTCCTCAAAAAGGTGACAGGAATTCAACAGGAATATTATAAAGGAAGAATGCAGTATAAGCCATAAGCACCATGCTAACCAGCCTTGTTTACTTTCTTACATAACTTTATATGTCTTATAATTGTTGATGACATATCATGTGCTGGAGAAAAAGTTCCCCTCTAAAGGAGCTACGTGTCAGGACCTTTGCAAGTTCTTCAGTTGATAAAATAATGTAGGGAGAGAGCAGGAAATAGGTAGAAGAACTGATCACATACTGTCACACATGAGCCAGCTTTCTGGGCTTGTTTCCTATTTTCCGGTGGGACACGAGGCCCAATCACAAGGTCAAGACCTCCATCTCTGGGCTCGGATATGCCTTCTCCAAATTCTGACCCTGCCACCTGCTTGCCATGTGATCACTTAATCTCCCTGACCTTCTCTTTCCTGATTTCCAAAACAGTGATGATAATAGTACCTACTTTATAAGTGCTTATGAGTATTAAATGAGATAATGCAGGCAAAGGCTTATCACAGGACCTGGCCTGTATAAGTGCTCCATAAATATTGGCCCCAGTTATGAACAAAAAGAAGATAAAGAGGATAAGAAAAAATGTAGAGGGGGAAAAAAAAAGAAAGAAGAAGAGGGGTAAAAGAGAGGAGAAAAGAAAGGATGGATGAACTTCAGCTCTATCTGGCTTTGAAAATGTAAAAACTGGCCCTTTGGGGCTTAAATCTGGTAGTGTAGCTGGTTTTATTTGTGGCCCAGGTGGGGGTCATCAGATCATGTAATAAGTGACTCATTATTTAATAAGTTGGTATATTATTTAGAATAAAAGATCTAAAATACATGTCCCAAATATTCAGAACTAAACAAGGAGTCAGATCATATAACTCAGTGACTCCTTCTCATACACATGAGCTCACTCTCTCTCCCACACACACATGCACAAATGCATAGTCTTGATTCTTTTTAAGAATGATGGTGATGGTGATGTTTTCTGTCTTGAAAGGGTAACGGGAGGTCCCGAAGACAGTAGAGGTCTACTGCTGTCAATAATACTAAGTCCTTATTCGAATTTTGATACAGGAAAGCAATACCAACAAGTTTTATATAGCTTCTGCACTCTGGCCAACACTCTCTTCAGGGTTTTGATGAAATAGCTCTGTTGTTATTCAGTCACTAAATCATGTCTGACTTTGCCACCCCATGGACTGTAGCACTCCAGGTTTCCCTGTCCTTCACTCTCTCCTGAAGTTTGCTCAAACTTACGTCCATTGAGTTGGTGATGTCCTCCAATCATATCTTCTGCCCAAATTACAGCAAGTGTCAGAACTTCCCTTCCTCCCTACAGTCTGTCTTCAGATCTAATGAGATCCAAAGCCCAAAGCAGAGCCGGTTGGTAGTCTGTTCCTAGGCAGCCTCATCCTTTCTCTCAGCTGGCCCGAACTGGTGCTGCTCATCCCTCAGAAGGGCTGTGGCCGCTCCGGGCTGCAAGCTCACAGCACTCTCACATCAGTGACTCTCAACCTTCTGTTCAGAGTCATAGTGTTTTCCAGCATTCTGTAGCTGAACACTGAACTGCTGAGACAACTCAGCGCCAGAGTCTGTCTCTTTTTCTGAAACCACTTCCGAGTTAAGCTCTTGCCAGTGGCCATCGCTCTATCTGCTCCTCTCAGAGTTTGGATGATGTGGAGATTCCTTCACTGAGTAGCCGTCTGTCCAGATGGAGTCTAGTCCAGTTGCTGCATTTGGGGGACAAAACCCACCAGGGCCATTACTCAAGGCTGAGCTAGACCACCAGTGTAGACCTCCTTACGCTCGCCAGCCACCAGGGGACGACCACTGAGTGTGATGTCAGTAAAAGGCCCACAGCCTGATTCAGGAAGGAGACATTTTGTCTCCCTGCCCTGGCCCTTGTGCCCCACAACCCCAAAGTGGGTAAAGAATTCGAACTGCACTGTCATGGATTTATATTCTGATAACAGCATATCAGAGGAAGTGAGGAACGTTTATCAGTGTGCAGGGCTTATGAACAAAACACAAAAAAGGTAAAAATTCTGAGTCTCCTCTGAGATGGCAGGTGAGAACACTTTTCACACCTGCTCAGGGTCTCATTCACACCCCAGGCTTCAGTTGCCAATTCCGCAAAAGATGTCCTAATCTGTGTCTCCATCCTGACCTCTCTCCTGAGTCCCAAGAGGATTTTCAGTGACCATTCCTACCTGGATGGCCCACATTCACAGCCAACTCCACATGCTGCAAACTAAGCCCGTTATCTTTCCTCAAAGCCTGCCCTTCCCAGGTGTTCCCCACCTCCGAGAATGTCCCCATGTAAACCCAAGCACTCCTGTCAGAAGCCCGGCAGCACTTCTCAGTCGCATCCTCTCACCTGTTGGTCCCGTCAGCCAGCACATCCTGAGATGCTCCTCCTCAGCGTCTCTCGAGTCTGTTAGCCTCTCCCATTCCCACCACCACTGTCTCCATCCAAGCCGTGTCGTGTCCTGCCCAGAGTTTCATTGGTTTCTAACTTGTCTGCTGGCCTTCACCCTGGCCCCTGCAATCCACTCACCCCTAGTGATTCTCCTGAAACGCAAATCAGATCACGTCACCCTTTTAGGGAGCACCCCACTGCCCTTGGCTAACATGTAAATCCCTGAACCTGAGACACAAGGCCTTTCCCAGGCTTCTGCCCACCTGACCAGCTCACCTCCTGCCACTGCCCCGTTTGAGCACTAGCTTCTCACCGAAGTGAACACTTTTCTGCTCCTCACACATTTCCAAGTCTTTGCACCTGTGGCCTCAGCCGCTCCTTCCTCTTCCCCCTTCTCTTCTTTTTCTCATACAGCAAAGTGCATGTATCCCACGTGGACAGCCCAGTGAATTCTCAAAGAAGCACCTCTGGGTATTAATAACATGTGCCCAGATCCGGAACTTGAAGAGAATAGTATTCTGGAAGTCTCCTTTGCACGTCTTTTCCCTATACCCCACCAAAAGACATCACTACCCTGTCTTCTAATAGCATAGTTTTCCCCATTTTTGTACTTTATATAACGAACACCTACACACAGTGTATCAGAGATATCCTGCTACACAACAAACTGCCAATCAACTTAATGGCCTGAAATCACCTTGAAGTTCCACCTTCAGCCTCATCACTTCTTTTTTTATTACTATTTTTCTTTTTTTAAATGTACTCTTCGGCTGCACTGGGTCTTGGTTGTGCCATGTGGGATCTTTAGTCGTGGCGCACAAGCTCTTAGTTGCAGCACGTGGGGTCTCGTCCCCAGGCCCCCTGCATTGGCAGCACAGAGTCTTAGCCAGCGGTCCACCAGGGAAGTCCCAGCCACATCACTCCTTTCACCTATGCTTTTTCATTCACTTCATCATCAAGCTTCTCAAAAACTTCTCAAAAACTGCCTGCTCTTAGTTACCACCTGGCCTTTGCTCCTGTTTACTCTTCAGCCCACTGCATCCACCCATATTGTCCCACTGAGGCTGCTCTCATTAAAGGACACTCATTACCTCCCTTATTATTGAACCAAATGAACAGTTTTCAGTCTTTTCCTACTTGACACATTATCACCCGCTACAACTCATCCTTTAATCCAGTGAGTCACCAAGACCTAGTGATCCTTCCTCTTTAACACCTCATGCCTTTGTCTTCTGCCTCCACTCATTATATCTTGCCTGGACTAATCCAAAGAACTCAAGATACCACCCTGCCCCAAGCTACTCTTTCAGATTTATCATTTTGACATATTTTTCTCTGAATAAAAATCTGGACTGGCTCACCGCCCACCACGGAATAAAGTCCCAATTGCAGCAAAGCAGGAAGACTCTCTGACCTGTTGCTCCAACCTCCCTTTCCGCGCTCGTTGCCTAACACGCAACCTCTGCCTCAGTCACGTTGAATCCACAGTCTCTTATGTACTTGACCTCCGAGTTTCTACTGGGAGGTTCTCTCCTGCCACAAGGGCCTGTCACCCCATTCTCCCTTCAATCTTCTATTCATCCTTCATGTCTTATATCTAATGCCACCTCCTCTACAAAACCATTAACAGTTCCTTTTCTGATCCTGTTTGCTACTATTAATATTAATAAATATCATTATGATAATATGCTTCATGCACTCTCCCTAGAACATAAACTCCTCAAAGCAGGCAGGATCTTTGTTTTGTTCATTGACACAGCTCAAGCTCCCAGAACTAGGCCTAGCACAGAGTAGGCACTTTCGTTAAACACCTGTTAAGTGAATGAATGAAGTGAAGTGTTAGTCACTCAGCTGTGTCTTACTCTTTGTGATCCCATGGACTGTAGCCTGCCAGGCTCCTCTGTCCATGGGATTCTCCAGGCAAGAATACTGGAATGGGTAGGCATTCCCTTCTCCAGGGATCTTCCCAATCCAGGAATTGAACCCAAGTCTCCTGCATTGCAGGGAATTTCTTTACCATCTGAGCCCAAGCAAATGAATGGTTAACATTTATTGAGCAGTTATTATGCCAGGCATCTCCAGGCATAATCTCATTCCATCCTCACCACAGCCCCTGAGGAAGGAACTGTTTTTATCCCAATTTTGCATGGGAGGAAACTGAAGCTTAATGAGATTAAGTAAATTTATCTTACTTAATTTACCCAAGGTCACACTGTCATACATGGTAAAGCTAGGATTTGAACCCTGATCTGTCCAAGCCCTAAATAACCTCACTCTATTGTCTTGAGCTTTACAGTGCTATTTTCACAAAACCCTACCGTTGGCTATAGAAAGTCTTCAGCAAATGCAGCAGTTATCTTGAAGCAGTGGAAATACCTCTTTACATATTTATCTCTTCCTTGTATTATGAGTTTCCTGAGAATCAGAACTGAACTAAAATCCTAATTATTTTATTTCCTCATCATCACCACCAAAACCCCAAGTAGTTGCACAATGTCTTACACATTTGCATTCACTAAATATTTACTGAATTAAATAAATGGGTATGCTGTTAAGAGGCAGCATGTGGCAGTGAGTCCTTTCTGCACAGTAATTCTGAGTACTGTCCTGATGGTTGCCCCGAATCTGGGCCCAGCTGCTGTCTCTTCTAACCCTTTGCTTCTTCAGCAGGAGGTAGGCCCCGAGCCATCCCTGGCTGACCCACCCGCCACCCTGACCCCAGCCCTTTGCCATCCTTCCTGTCCTTATGAAATTCCCCTGCCTGTCTTCCTGCGGTCGTGGCCTGATCACGCAGAGCAAGTCCTGCCCCTCCTCCTCTTCTTCTTGACCCCGTGCCCTGCTTGAACCTGGCTGCTTCCCTGGTCATCCTTGACAGTCAGGGCAACATGACATTTATATAGATAATTGGAACACAGGGTGGAATGTGATAAACAGAGTCACGAGGCACTGGAGGAGTTATAAAGAGGGAGAAATTCCTAGTTAAATAATGGAGAAACGGAAAATGAAGTCACTGTCTTTTTCATCCTGATAAAAGTTTTGTTTTTTTTTTTTTAGTTTTTCAGTAAAGAGTTTAGCTTCTCTAGGTTTGTAGATTATTTAGGATTGTCAATCACAAGTAATAGAAACTTGAGTGGTTTAAGCTAAAAGGGGAAATTTATTATAAGGATACAGGGTGTCTAGGAATCCAAATGTTGGAATGCAGCCAGACCTCAGAGAGAAATGTCCAGAAAACAGTCCAGCATCTGGGCAGCATTCTCATTCCATGTCTTGTCCTCACTGTCTCTGGACATCTGTCTCGTCTTGTCTCTGTGATGTCTTCTCATCCACAGACCACATCATGGTACACAGCTGCCAACGGCTACTGAGTTTATACTTGGAGTTTGTACTGTCTCCATCAGAAGCACAAATCCTCAGGGAAATCTACCTGAGTGGCCCAGTTCAAGTCAGTGCCCACCCCTGGCCCAGTCACCTGCCGCTAAGAGAGAAGAGTCATGTCGTTTACTATTGCTGCCAGGCTCCCTGCTCTGTGCACAAAGGATCACTATAAGCTGAGCAGCCTCTAAAAATGTCCACTACACTTGGTTCTGCTATCTGATAACACTCTTGTAAAAGAATTCTGAGTGCTTCCCCAGGAAAAGAACAATTAAGAGGCTTCCTATCTTTGAAATTCTTGGAGAAACAAATACGTAAATATGAATTGCCATTTTTGGCAACGCCAGTTTTGTTTATCAAAGACCTAGAATCCTGTCTTCAACCAGGTGTCTCACACACATCTCAATGGCCCACTAGACCAAAGCACAAAAGATAAACCAGGCTGAGTATGGCTCCCTCCTCAAGGCCTTACACAAATGGTGCCCACACATCCCCTTCAGCAAGCAGAGCTCTCTAATCTTTCTTATAAGCCAGTGTAATCAGGTCCAGGGAGGCAGAATCTCCTCCCTTGCAAGAGTTCCATACCATGACAGATTCCAAGAGAGCTAACTTTGGCCACTGCTTCCTTAGTGCAGTTTAAGGTCAGGAGAGGGAGGATCAGAACAGGTCCTTCTTTCATTCTGATCTGGCCTTGGCCATTCAGTGACCCATCAGTCCAAGGCTGGGTAAGTGTAAGCAGAAAAGTTCATTCAACTTACAGTGGGACTGCTGGAGTCAGGATGCCCAGAAGAGCCCTAGGGCTTCATGTCCATCCTTCCTGGATGTGGCCGCCGCTACCACTGCCCCTGAGGCTGACACATGCTGCGTGGTCCAGCCCTGGGCTGTGGTGAGGTGGCATCAGGGCCCAGTCCTGGAGGATGATCTCGGAACCCTTCCTTCAGAAGCATGCTGTATTCCACCCCCGCCAATTCAGTAACATGGCCTGACTTGTCTTCCAGGCTCCCTGGGTACAGCGGGCCGTGTGTGCAACCTGACTTCCCGGGGCATGGACAGCTGCGAAGTCATGTGCTGTGGCAGAGGCTACGACACCTCCCACATTACCCGGAAGACCAAGTGCGAGTGTAAGTTCCACTGGTGCTGTGCCGTGCGCTGCCAGGACTGCGTGGAGGCCCTGGACGTGCACACGTGTAAGGCCCCGAAGAGCCCCGACTGGGCGGCTCCGACATGACCCCAGAGGAGGCTACCATCCATCTTCCCTCCCACAAGGACTTCATTGGATCTGCAAGGACGCTGGGCCTTTGGGTTCTCTCTGGGAGATACTTCCTGAGACACAGAAGCCCCTTCCCCCTCCCTGGGGGCCCAGGACTGGGGCCACATGCTGCACACTAAGTCTGCCCTATTTTCTCTGACTTCTGGCATCCTGGGACAAGTCTCTTCCTGGTCACAACAGGTTGTTAGAGGAGCGGAGGGGCCAGGTCACTGTTCCCAGCCCCCTAGACATTTCCTCTTTCTAAAGCAGATGACCAGAGAGAAGAAGTGTCTCAAATGAGCTTCCTCTGTGTTTTTCAACAAATGTTCACAGTTAAGAAATTCTATACTTCTCTCTGGAGGGTAAAGTAAAGAAAGCAGGATCAATCCCCACTGATTTAACTTTAATTCTTGAAAAGACCAAGCAAGGCTTTTGCCTGATGAAGTGATTTTCACAGCCTGCTACCTCTGGGGCAATCGGTAATTGGCTGGAGAAAAATGGCTTTCAATAAACTTCAGGTTTCAAATGCATGTATTTCAAGGCATTTGTTGCCATATTAAAATCTGATGTGACAAGGTGAGTCTGTTGTCCTTTGGTACAGTTTGGAATCTGTGCAATAGCAAAAGCCTCAGAAAGTGACTGCTTTGCATTATTGTTTGCTCAATACAAAGAACCTTTTAGGGAATGAGATTTGAAGAGAATTTAAAAGGAGACTGATGATCTGGCAGTATTCTGTAACTACTGGGTGAAGATGGAGGAAAGTAGCATAGAGAGTGGAAGGTTAGAAAACGTATCTGTACAGATAAGGGGGAAAGTGGGGAATAAAATTCCTACTTGGTGTGATGCCTGTGGCCCATGGAATTTTGAAACTGAAATGGCTTTGAGAATGAACACTTCTGAAATGATAAGACCAGGGAACCAAAATGCTGACAGAGAGGTTTCCAAAGCAAAGTCATGCCCAGACAGCCTCTACCATAAGCAGGTGCCTAAAAGTTGGCCACACACACAAGGGAGCATCAGCTAGTACTCATCTCCCTTCAAGCACACTGTTAAGACCTGTCATATTTAGTTGTGTCATTTAATGCTTATATGACGACAAGATACCCTAACCTAAAGCAAATGACACGTAACTTTGCTTATGAAGTTGGTAACCCTAGTGTATTATATTGCAAACAAATTGTAACTTGGAGACTATAGTTAAGAGACCCAGCTGTAATTATGGAAACAACAATAAGCAAATTATGGCCGGCTTCTGCCCTAAACCAAAACTTGACATCCAGGGGAAATGGAGAGGCTGCCTGCCCTACTTAATGTATCAGATGAAGGAAAGGTGAAATATATGAAGGTACTCCTTCTGCCCTATCCAATTAGGTTCTAGATCTAAATGTGATCTCTTCACATAGCTACGCTAACTAACAGGATTATTCCCTTTAGGCATCTTGTGTCAAATCACTGATGCTGCTCATCCTTGGATATTTTGGTTTTCATGTTCTTGATCCTTGCTTTAGAGCAGGACATTTAGACCAAAGCTTACAGATATCAACTTTATGGAGTCCTTTGTCACAATGATATTTGTCCCTTCAGTTTCAGTTCAGTCACTCAGTCGTGTCGAACACTTTGTGACCCCATGAACCACAGCACGCCAGGCCTCCCTGTCCATCACCAACTCCCGGAGTCCACCCAAACCCATGTCCATTGAGTCGGTGATGCCATCCAGCCATCTCATCCTCTGTTGTCCCCTTCTCCTCCTGCCCTCAATATTTCCCAGCATCAGGGTCTTTTCAAATGAGTCAGCTCTTTGCATCAGGTGGCCAAAGTATTGGAGTTTCAGCTTCAACATCAGCCCTTCCAATGAACACCCAGGACTGATCTGCTTTAGGATGGACTGGTTGGATCTCCTTGCAGTCCAAGGGACTCTCAAGAGTCTTCTCCAACACCACAGTTCAAAAGCATCAATTCTTCAGCGCTCAGCTTTCTTTAGAGTCCAACTCTCACATCCATACATGACCACTGGAAAAACCATAGCCTTGATTAGATGGACCTTTGTTGACAAAGTGATGTCTCTGCTTTTTAATATGCTGTCTAGGTTGGTCATAGCTTTTCTTCCAAGGAGTAAGCATCTTTTAATTTCATGGCTGCAATCACCCTTCTCAAAAATGACAGGATTTATCTCTTTGCCCTCACTGCCAAATCCTAAAAGAGAGTGAAGTCGCTCAGTCGTGTCTGACTCTTTGTGACCCCATGGAATGTAGCCTACCACGCTCCTCTGTCCATGGGATTTTCCAGGCAAGAGTACTGGAGTGGGTTGCCATTTCCTTCTGCAGAGGATCTTCCCAACCCAGGGATCAAACCCTGGTCTCCCGCATTGTAGGCAGATGCTTTACCGTCTAATTTTTCCAAAGTGGCTATTCCTTCTTTTCATTCTATGGATTCAGAGGGAAGGAGTGGAGTGTCATGGTTCCAGTGTGGGCCTGGGGGTCTCCTGGGAGGCGGAGCAGTGAGACTCAGTCTTAGTTACACTGATGCTTATGTGGAAAGATACGGAGTCTTTCTCAGGGGCCCCCAAACCATCAGCACGTCTCTTCCTGCTGGATAAATTGTGAAGTCATAAATCAATGGATATAGTTAGACATGGAAAGGATTTTGGAGGACATTTTAGCTCCCCTCAGCCTATATCTGGAAAGACTAAGACCAAAAGATGTAAAGGGATCCACAGAAATACCAGTCATTACCCTGATGCTCCTATAAACAGAAACATACTCAAAGTCTTCAAGAGAGTTAGGCACTTTATCTCTTAAATGAAACTAGTTTGTCTCCGAATTAACTTAGTAGATTCTAAGCAATTTTAACATCTTGAGGGGATGTTCATTCATTGTTTGTTTATCCATGGCATGTTTAGATCCGACTTTCTTTTTGCTGAAATGTATCCTTCACGATAAGGAACAAGGGGACAAGGCATGTCCATGTTCCCTTGTTCATAAATTGCCTCTTGCTGCATAAATTGCCCTAATTTGTAACAGAGACTATGGCAACCTTCTCAAGCAGCAGTAGATGAAGCCACTGTAGAGGGCAAAATAAAGAGAGTGAAATATTTTTACCGGCTTTTACTTATGAAAGAGAAAATCTCCATTCTTTGGGGGAAATTCTCCAAATTTTTTAAAAGGTGAAGATAATTCCAAACTCATTTTTTCTAGCACTTGGTAAAGGATCAATGTTTCATGACTCTAAAAGATACTAAACTCTTGATTATCCAGGCTTTTAAGGGAATATACGGCACGGGTTACCCAAAATAAAACAATGAGAGACTCCATTCAGGTCAAATCCCCTTATGAATTCCCCCTCAATAAAAAATCTTATTAGAAATGGAAGTTTTCTAAGCCCAAGATCATGCCTGTTCATTTGCTTTGTGGTGCCAACGATTTTTTTATTCTGTGAACACCCTTTGTCAAGGTGCATTCTAGTTACAGCTTCCTGGACGGTCGCTCTGAAAGCATTAACACCTTGCCTTAAGAGACCAGTTAGGGACTTCCCTGTGGCCCAGGGGCTAAGACTCTGTGTTCCCAGTGCAGGGGGCCCAAGTTCAAACTCTGGTCAGGGAACTGGATCCTACACATCACAACTAAAGAGTTCACAGGCCACAACTAAAGATCCCGCATGCTGAAACAAAGATCCCACGTGCCAAAAGCTAAGACCCAGAGTGGCTAAATAAATATTATAAAGAAAAGAAAAGGAGAGACAAGTTTATCCCCTTAAATGGCTTAAACTCAAGCACAAGCACCCCTGGAGCCATGATCACACTTGGCTCTGGCTCTGTGCCCCTCAGGGATGGGGGACCCTGACCTGTTACTGGACCACAGTTGCTTCAGGATGGGAGCAGAGGTACAAACACCCCTGGCATAGAACACTGCCTATCTGCTCTGCCTTACGATGGGTGTCACTAGATTGGACACAGCATCCCAGAAGATCCACCAAAAATGGCAATTTAATCTGCACATGGCCTGATCATGGGAGGAGAAGTGAGAGGGAAAGAGCCAGGTAACTACTGTCAAGAGACCAGCTGAGTTTGGCAATGGTGGAGTGTGGCTTTTTCAGCTCTGGTGGGTAACCTCCAGCCTCCTGCTGCTGCTGCATCCCTGTCCCTTCCCAGCACTGACTTCTAAGGCATCTGGAGGCCCTGAGCCTCAGGCCATTGCTCAGCTGTCCATACCTCGTGTCCAGCTCTGCTCCCAGCTGCCAGTGTTAATTTCAAGAGATGTTTTCAATTGTCACAACCACTTGCCTTTTTATAGGAGTCATTACAAAGCTTGAAAACATCAGGTATCATATTTCTTTTTCAAAGAAGGTAGCTTTAAAGTCAGAAAAATCTAACTTCACATCGGCATTTCTTGGCCTTATTAACTTAAAGAATCTTACATTGACTCTACAAGACCTACAGCAGGCCTCTCTCTGCTGGGACAGCCAACGTGACTGTACACGTGCTTGGGCTTGATGGTATTTTCAGGCCAGGATATTGTTATTACTTCTCATTTATTAAAGGCTGGCCCAGGGCTGATGTCTTGCTCAGGTAAAGAACATTCATCTCCCCTCTTGCCCACTCTCAAAATAAAGGCTCAGAGAGGTATCCAATGGACCAGAACCATTCTTTTGTCTATTTACTGTACTTCAACCTGAGCTTCCTTATCTTAAGAGCGAGAGTTGCACTGTCAACAAACAGACCTCCCAGTTCCAAAGCCGGTAAATTGCTCTTGTCAGGTCTGCACTGACCTTCTGCAAAGCGGTCCGCTGGTGTAAGCTGACAACTAAGGCGTGCTGATTCTAACCTCCTCCTTACCTAGGCAGAGAAAACTTTCACTCATCCATGAGAATGTTCTTTACATTTTTCTGGGGATCAGCAAGGTGACAGGTGGCTTGCAAAGCCCAACATGATCATTATTTTTCTAAATCATCATTGTTCCAGATCTAGTTTTTTTTCCCCCTGATATTCACATAGATTCTTGTTTAACCAAACCTCCCACGTCCAAAAGCTAATAAAAGTGTCAGGCAGACTGTTATAAAGAACTATTGTTATTTACAAGTCTACATTTTCTGCGAAATCAAAACATATTAAAGCGAATTTTCAGTGTTGACTTTGTTATTCTAAACTCGTGATAGTCTTGCCAAACCCTCTGGTGAAAAGAAGTTATGGAAATTATTCCCTTGTCTTTTTTTTAGGATCACACTTAACAACTTGATTAACAGGTGTCTTTCAATCTGTAAAGATTTTCAGGGAAGGCATACCTTACTGATAACGGTATCACTGATAACAGAACTCACTAGCTTGTGAGTTCACAGGTAAGACATAGTCTAGATTAAGAAATTATTCCAGATGTTCACCTGTGTTCTCCTGGGGTTGTCATCTAAGTGCTCACCACCTCTCAGTACCAGCATGCTTTGGGAGCATTTATCAGGTTTCTCCATGGCAGCTAGACCCCGCCCCATCAACTTCTCTCTGTTATTGTACTCTGTATCAGTGCTTGCTCTTGGCTAACATTTTTTTTTCCCCTCAGCTTAATTAAAAACATATAAGATCTCTAATGACTTCACTGAAATCTGTGCATCCAGATTGTGTGTGCCACTTAACATACAAGCAGCAAAACTCAGAAAATGGAAATAAACGCTCCCACAGCAAGGGAAATCCGCCCCCCGTGCATTTTCTCTTCCTTGATGAACTATGTTTTGGGGTGACCTAAGCAACTAGGAGAAGGCAATGGCATCCCACTCCAGTACTCTTGACTGGAAAATCCCATGGACGAAGGAGCCTGGTAGGCTGCAGTCCATGGGGTCGCAAAGAGTCGGACATGACTGAGTGACTTCACTTTCACTTTCACTAAGCAAGGTACGGAGTGTACTTCAAGCACCCCAAGGTGATCAGCCCCCTAGTTGGGCTTCGCCTGGTCCCTCTAGAGTCCCATCATTCCTTCTAGAAACTCCCGCACTTGAATGATCTGAAGAAGAGATGGTAACACAAAACATGTGTCTGCATGTGTTTTTCAAAGGGCATTTCCCCCAAATATTTTTTGCCCAGACACTGTCAACGAAATTCCCCTTTTATCTAAGCCTTTGTACAAGAGGACTGTCCTGTACATTGGAGAATCTCTAGAAGCAACCCTGGTTTCTAATCTCTGGAAGCCAGGAGCAACTCCCTTGCTCCCCGCTGTGACAACTGGCAGGGTCTCTAAACACTGTCAGATGCCCTCGGGGATGGGGGTAGTGAGAGGTGACAGTGAAACAGCTCCCAGTTGAGAACCGAGGATCTAGCATTTTCAGTTCAGTTGAGTTCAGTCGCTCAGTCATGTTTGACTCTTTGTGAACCCCATGAATTGCAGCACGCCAGGCCTCCCTGTCCATCATTTTAAGTCCTCTTATTAAAATTAAGTCACACATATTCCTGCCATTGTCAGGTAGAACATCTCCTTGGGAGTCTTAGTTTAATGGGATTAATTCTCAGTATTAAGACCAGCTGGGAAGGGAGATTTGGGAAAGGATGTAGTCACAGCACTTCCCAACACAGAGAGAGAATGAGCCAGGCTGAGACTTGTGGGTCACTTAGACCTACGCTGTTGTGTCCTGGGAGGGTGGGAAAGCACGGGGCTCCTGGGTTTCTGCCGACAGGAATCAAAGGCAGGATAAAAGGTCAGCAAGAGGAAACAATAATGTGGTTTTAGAAGCTGGGAGCAGAATATTTTCTTAGGAACTTCTCAGTTTCACAACACAGGAATAAAAAGCCCCAAAATACGATAGCTGAGTAATTTTGAGCTTCTCAGGACAGAGGAGGGTAATGTCCAACAGGGGACATGGCAAGATGAAGGAAGTCTGAGTTTCAAGCCAAGAGATAGTGAAAAATTTCAGTGGAAGACCAGGGTGGGTATCAGCTGCAGGTTGTTCATTGTACACACACAAACACACAGAACCTATTATAAAACACACAGTTGTCCCTATTACAAGTACCCTAACCTTGCGTGGGTGATATTTCAGTGAAGTGAATGCATTCAGAAAGCTGTCCAACATTTGCCAACGAAAGTGGGAAAGGGCTACCACGTGCTGGGCGTGAGGTGGGGCAGAGCGGAAGAAGAAAGATACTGGTTATAGACAACATGAAGCATGATCCCAGCTGACTGGAGAACTTGGGTAGGATGACAATTGGCTGAAGGAAGGACATGGAAAGTCTTGACAATTTTTCATGGTTCAAATTGGATTTACATCTAGGCTACACACAGAAGTAAAGAGCAGATGAGAACCACTTGGATGAACAAAAGAACTCTTCATCTGTTCCTTCATGCTATGATCCAGTTTTAGATAATACAGCATGGGTAAAATCTGATCAACATGATCAATCTACAATTTAGACTATTTTTGGACTCAGCTTGATTTTGTAATTTCCGAGTACTGACTAACCGTGTGAAAGCCCCTGTAATTGAATCACAGGCTCTGGATTTCCCCAGGCAGTCCACACGATCCTATATTAATAGCACTGTAGGCTTTCCTAAGTTCCTTGCATGAGAGGAATCACATTACTGCCTGTAAATTCAATTCAAATGCTTCAGTGATGAAGATGCATCCAGTATCCACTGGCTGGCTTGCTCATACGGGTTACTTGGGCAGAGGCTGGGGAGTTTGGCAAACCCATCTGTAAATGTTTAGGGGCTTCATGTTACAGGTGGAGGTTGCACACCAGCCAAACCAGTATCAGGAAATACAGAAAAAGAAATTTTAATTGTAGTCTCCAAAAGTCTACCCACCCACATAAACTTTGGCATCTGCCCCTTGACCATTTTTCTCCAACAGTAATGAAGATTTCATGAAAGGCCTTGAACTCTTAAGTCGTCACTGTTGAATTGTGCTTAATCAAGACAAATATTCTCAGCCTAAGAGGACAGCTAGAAGAAGAAAGGAGTAGGGATTTAATTTTCTTATATATTGCCATAACTATAAACAATGCCTTATCTTCTCAACAACTCTCATGAAATAATAAGCGCTCGTGTTTTTTAAAGTATTTACACCAGCCCTTAGAGATTTTATTAGACTCATGATTCACAGATGAGAAATTTTCCTCCTCTACAGTGTTTAGTAACTGGAGTAAGGATTACTCAGAAGACTGTCTATACAGACAAATGAATCTGAATATGTCTTCTGGCTATTAACCCATCATTCACTGGTAATTTTCATTTATCAATGTTTTTCTGAGCTGACTGATTGGGTCAAGATGATCCCTCTGGTTTGAATACTGTAGACATAGAATTAAACAACTTTAAGTTTCAGAGTTTCTGAAAATTATGTTGCTCTGTCACATGGATATAGGATTTCAGCAGAGCAGTACGAATCCTCCTAAAATTCATGGAATCACAGAATGCCACAGTTGGAAGGAACGATGCACATAATTTATTCCCAACTCCTCATTTTATTCATGGGAAAACAAAAGAAATGTCACCGATTTGAACTGTGATGTAAGCAAGACACTGAATCATCTTCAGGGAAGAACAATTATTCATTCCATCAGTCTGTGTTGAGCATCTCCGGTGAGTCAACCACAGTGCTACATACTGGAAACACAGACATTCCCTCACCCAGAGGCTTCTGGGGGGCTACACGGGACATGTATATTTCACTTCTTACTTTACAAGCACTTCCACATGCGTGGTTGGATTTAGTCCTTTGAACCACCCTTAGATATAGATACGATTATCCTTTTTTTCTAGGTAAGTTTCAAAGTGATTTAGTAATTTGCTCAAGATCATAAAAAGGCTTATAAGAGAGAGAATCTGGACTCAAAATTCATTTGCAAGTCTCACTCCACTGATCTCTCTAGCATGCCAGCCCCTTGATTAAAACTCAAGGAGCTCGTATATATATGTTAATGCTACTTTCTCAATTTATCCTACCCTCTCCTTCCCCTGTGTGTCCACAAGTCTGTTCTCTAGGTCTGCATCTCCATTTCTTCCCTGTAAACAGTTGTTGTATGGCAGAAAACAATGTAATATTGTATAGCAATTATCCTCCAATTAAAAATAAATAAAATAAAAAAAAAACTCAAAAAGTATTCTGTCCAAGGGGTTAGTGAAAACTACTTAGTTGGTTCTATGACATATTTTTCAGTGGACATGTGGACTGCCAGAGGATTTCTGATTTCATTTATGTGCAAGCCAGATGCAAATCATCTGTGGAGTCACATGTAAAAAACTCTTCTAGAAAGTGACTATTACTTATACATCTAACAAGGTACTTATATTTAAAATACAATGGTCTTGAGAGTCTTCTAGAAAATATAAGATTTCTGGTCATAAGAAGTCTATTTACTCTGTTAGGGGGAGATTGACTCCATAACTGAAGAGGGTTCAAAAATACTATGTATCAATTCAAACATGACATGGATTATGATTTATTCAAGAGTTTTCATCAAATTCATATCTAATGCTTGATTACTCAGGTTGAATTAACATGTCGATAATTTTTAAAATATTTTTCATAATAGTCTTGCCTTATTACCCTAAAATAGGGAGATGGTTTAAATTTTCTTAGCAACAGTATTCAAGAAAAAGATTTCAGAATTGTATTCAAATGTAAGACTGTATTTTAAAATATTTTAAAGGTATAAAGTGCTTATGAAGATGATATTAGCATCTAGTAGCAATAATGACATTTTTACCTTGTTTAACAAGAAGTTTAGGTGGTCTTTCTCTCCATAAAGCAAACTGGGAAGATTTGTATAACTCTAGAGTATTAGATAATGTTCTAGAAACAACAGATGATCTCTTCTCTACCTTCTGGTCTAGAAACAGTCCAGCAGAACTGGGGTAGTACACATTATTGGAACTGACATTCAATTCATTTCTAGTCTACAACTTACTCAGTCCAGGCTTGTGGTTGGGATTACTTCTGATGGTGGCTAAATTAGCAAAAGAAATTCTCTTCAGAATGTAAGGGAACCAAGAATAAGTCTTTACATGAATATCTGAGGAGTGTAGGGGAGTAAGAGAGAATTGTTGTCTAAATGGAATTTTAAACAATGGATTAGGGGAGAGGAGAGGTTGGAGAATTTTTATTACTTTAAAAGTGTATGGAATAGATTTACACTCATGTTTATTCATGATGAAAAAAACTTGTCCCTAGATATGCATTTTAATTTGTGAGAAAACTGCTAAGAAATGTGAGATCATGGAGAAGGTGGTCTTTAAAATAAATAAGTAAATAAAATCTAGGAAAAGTAATCCTGCCTAGAACGTGATTTATTCTTTTGGAGCAATAAATAGAGTGAGATGATGTCCAAAAGCAATTTTCATATTTCTTGAACATGTAAGCATTTTTCCTTATACAACTATCACAGAATAAGATCCCTAGGTAGATTATATAGACAATCGTGAGGGTAACAACTCACCCCTAAATGTCATTTCCTCTCATTGTCCTAGAATGGGGCCTAAATTCTCACCCTTACCAGTGCTGCTTAGGGATGAAGAAACTATCTTAGGGACTTTTCCTTTAAAATGCATGAATACTATTGAGCTTTATTCCTTAATTCAACAATTATTTATTCAACAAATGTCTGGCACAATTTACCATCTACCAAATGATATTTTCCTCAGTGTTAAAGAAACAGCATTGAAAAGGTAGGTAAAATAAATCAGATTTATCTTTCAGATATTAATAATATGGCAGATGAAATAGCCCCCAAAGAAACTTTTTGCTACAAAATGTCTAGAAATTCAATGTAAGGTAAAATAAACATCCTCTGAAATGTGTCAGTGAATTCTCCCCACACCCACCCTCAAATACAGGAAAGTTCCAAAGGCCAAAAGTAAAGAGGAAGCTGAAAACTCAAGTTTTGGTGCCTCAGTGGAAGTTCACTGATCTCCCTCTTTATAAGATTGGTCACGTCAGTGCAGGGAACAAGGTTTGGGGCCTTCTGAAGTGAGGAATGAGAACTAGGACACAATATTCAATCCTTCCCCACATAAAGTCAGAACCTTCAAAGGGCTATACGGTCACTAAAGGACAAACCTGACCACTAGCACAGGGAATCAGCTGGGAACCTGTTTGCTGAGTATTAAGATTTGTGTAGGGAAAGATAAATTAATCAATTAATTACGATAACCAGCCTCTCCTCATCTTATTTTGAAGTTAGAATTTATACAACTTATTCTAGGAATTGCCTACCCAAGAAATTAACCTTAAAAAAGTTCTAGATTGATGTACCTAGAGATGCAAGAACAAAACCTCTCAGCAGGTCACATTGTACACCAGGCTTGCAAAGGATTCTCTCAGGTAAAACTTCCCCAAACTTGAGTTTATAATCTAAAATACAAAACATGCCACAGAATAAGCCTCCAAGATTGAGAGTCACAGAAAAAATAAACCATCGACTCAGATACTCAAGAATTTCAGATAATAAAATTACCATACACAGACAATAAAACAAACCTGTGTAAAGATAATAAAAGGCTAACAAACACATGAAAAGGTGCTCAACATCACTCATTATTAGAGAAATGCAAATCAAAACCACAATGAGGTACCATTACACACCAGTCAGGATGGCTGCTATCCAAAAGTCTACAAGCAATAAATGCTGGAGAGGCTGTGGAGAAAAGGGAACCCTCTTACACTGTTGGTGGGAATGCAAACTAGTACAGCCACTATGGAAAACAGTGTGGAGATTCCTTAAAAAACTGGAAATAGAACTGCCATATGACCCAGCAATACCACTTCTGGGCATACACACTGAGGAAACCAGATCTGAAAGAGACACATGCACCCCAATGTTCATCGCAGCACTGTTTATAATAGCCAGGACATGGAAGCAACCTAGATGCCCATCAGCAGATGAATGGATAAGGAAGCTGTGGTACATATACACCATGGAATTTTACTCAGCCGTCAAAAAGAATTCATTTGAACCAGTCCTAATGAGATGGATGAAACTGGAGCCCCTTATACAGAGTGAAGTAAGCCAGAAAGATAAAGACCATTACAGCATACTAACACATATATATGGAATTTAGAAAGATGGTAACGATAACCCTATATGCAAAACAGAAAAAGAGACACAGAAATACAGAACAGACTTTTGAACTCTGTGGGAGAAGGTGAGGGTGGGATGTTTCAAAAGAACAGCATGTATACTATCTATGGTGAAACAGATCACCAGCCCAGGTGGGATGCATGAGACAAGTGCTCCGGCCTGGTGCACTGGGAAGACCCAGAGGAATCGGGTGGAGAGGGAGATGGGAGGGGGGATCGGGATGGGGAATAAGTGTAAATCTATGGCTGATTCATATCAATGTATGACAAAACCCACTGAAATGTTGTGAAGCAATTAGCCTCCAACTAATAAAAAAATTAAAAAAAAAAAAAAAAGAAGATAATAAAAGAAAATTTTAAATGAATAATAAATGTTAATAAGGTACAATACTTGAAGGAAAAAGATAAAGCTAAAAGATAATTGAAAAGAATTTTTAAAACATCTAGAAGCAAAAACATCACCACTGATATTAAAAACGAAGTGATTTTCTACCTGTGGCCACAGCTGAGAGGGCATTGTTACAGTCTTCCTTCTACTGCCATAATGTCTAATTGAGTCTCCCAAAGAGCCACATAAACTCTTGGTTAAAGGTAAGAACTTCAAAAAGGAAAAAAACAAAAGAGTGAGACACTGGGGAGCCATGGGAACGCCCACAGACTGGGTGGTAACGGAAGATCTGACATACGCCACTGTGGTGCAGGCAGATGCATCATGAATTCTAGGCCACACAGGTGGATGGAAGAGCTGTGAACCATAGAAGGTCTTCAGAGAAGGTTTTCAAAGATTAGGTGCCCAGTTACCTATGAAAAAGACCTTTGTCAGTCAGTGAAGACAAGACTGAAGAACATCATGTAAGAGATTAATCTGAGCGGTATAGGAAGGATGAAATGATTGAAATCATTACTAGGGAAATGACAAAAAGACAGCCTCTATGTTTGTAACCTTCAGTGACCACAACTCCATGGATAAGGCTGTCATTCAGAAATGCAATCTTTTGAATAGCCGTAACTGTGAAATAAGGACAGCCCTGGGTAAGCAAAAGATGGACAGTTCCTCATCCAATGCAAAATGGTTCAGAAGATTTTAGCAGTGGTTGAAGAGGTTGTTTTCAAGGGAATGGCAGTTTTGGTCATGGAGGAAACTTCAGTGTTGTGATGGCTTTGCTGGCAGCCATGTTGGTGGTGAACTTGATAGCAACAGTGGATTTGGTAATAATGGAAGTAGTTTTGGTGGTGATGAAAGCTACAATGACTTTGACAGTTATTCAATAAACCTTCAAATTCTAGAATTATAAAGGAAGGAAACCTGGGAGGTAGAAGCTCTGGTTCTTATAATAGTAGAGGCCAATATTTAGCCAAGCCACAAAACTAAGATGGTTATGGGAGTTCCAGCAACACAGTTAGTAATGGTAAGAGGAGATTTTTATTATTGTCAAGGAAAAAAAACTTAGCAGAAAAGGACAGCTATAGAAATGACAGAAAAGTTACAGGTTACAATAGGTTTGTATACTCAGTTAATCACAGAGGCAGGCCCTAACTGTTAGGACCAGACATGAAACAATGGACTGGTTCCAAATTGGGAAAGGAGTACATCAAGGCTATATACTGTTACCTTGCTTATTGAATTTATATGCAGAGTACATCATGTAAAATGCCAGACTGGATGAAGCATAAGCTGAAATCAAGATTGCAGGGAGATACATCAATATTCTCAGATATGCAGATGACACCACCCTTATGGCAGAAACTGAAGAGGAACTAAAGAGCCTCTTGATCAAAGTGAAAAAGGAGAATAAAAAAGTTGGCTTAAAACTCAACATTCAGAAAACTAAGATCATGGCATCCAGTCTCATCACTTCACGACAAATAGATGGAGGAACAATGGAAACAGTGACAGACTTTATTTTCTTGGGTTCCAAAATCACTGCAGATGGTAACTGCAGCCATGAAATTAAAAGATGCTTGTTCCTTGGAAGAAAAGCTATGATCAACCTAGATAGCATATTAAAAAGTAGAGACATTACTTTACCGACAAAGCAAAAGTGAAGTGAAAGTGAAAGAGTTGGGCCATAAAGAAAGCTGAGTGCCGAAGAATTGATGTTTTTAAACTGTGGTGTTGGAGAAGACTCTCAACAGTCCCTTGGACAGCAAGGAGATCAAATCAGTCAATCCTAGAGGAAATCAACCCCGAATATTCATTGGAAGGACTGATGTTGAAGCTGAAGCTCCAATACTTTGGCCACCTGATCCGAAGAACTGACTCACTGGAAAAGACCCTGATGCTGGGAAAGATTGAAGGCAGGAGGAGAAGGGGACGGCAGAGGATGAGACGGTTGGATGGCATCACCGACTCGATGGACATGAGTTTAAGCATGCTCCGGGAGCTCGTGATGGACTGGGAAGCCTGGCGTGCTGCATTCCATGGGCTCACAAGAGTCAGACACAGCTGAGCAACTGAACTGAAGTATAAGAACAGAAAATCATTAAATACCCATTAAACACTTTCTAAATGCATCTTAAATTCAACAAAGCTCTGATTTTTATATAGTAATTTCTATAGCTTCCTATTCCTTGTGTGGCTCAGGAGGTGTCTTCAAGTAAATCTTTAGGTTTATAAATGCAATGATCTACTCATGAAAGCAGCAGAAATTCACACTCACATTCATTTCCTGTAGATGATCAAAAAGATCCCAAATGCCTAATGGTCCCTGAGAGCTGGTTGTCTTGAGACACATTAACATTAGCATGTAACTGAGAATTGTATTCCCCCATACTCTTTATCCCTCTTCTCATCACAGATGAATAACTGGAGCTTGAAAGCTAGTATTACTCTTATAACCTTCCTACCTAGCTTTACATATTTTCCCCCAATTTATTGCTTATTCATCTACATATCCTAATTAGTGAAATTCAGGCTCTTTCTCTTGGAGTTCCCACTTCAAATTGTCCAAGAATCCCGCAGACTCACTAAGCCCAGATGGGTCAGTACTTTTAAAGCAGCAGAACTGGTAAGTCTCTTCGGCCTTGGCATTATTGTTTCTGTGACTTTTTCGGGTAAGGTGCTGTCACTTCACTAATCCCGTAAAGTTGAAAGGACTCTAGCTCAAGGACCAGGTGACACTCTTGCTGGACCAGATCCTGGTACAACCCAAAGTTCACACTTGGGTTTCAAGGGTATCACTCTCTTCATTTTCACCTGAATGGTCAGTCATTGCCCTCAAAGACAATGGTGTGTCGGTCCTGAGGTTCTTCAGCCTCGTCGACATGTTTTGCTAGAACCCTTCTTTGAGCCTGCATCACCTCTAAGGAATTCCCCTTTAGGCTCTTGAAGTTTTCTCATGCCAGCAGATGCCACACTCTTAGAAACAGATTTCTCTAATTTCAACTCTCAGAAAGAAGAGCATGGGGTCCGGCATTCCTTACCTACCAGAAGCCTCTAGGGCTCTTTTTGCAAACTGATAAGCCACAGGAATTTATTTAAGATTCTGTTACATCCTCCCTCTAGTGTGAGCAGAGTCCAATGCCTTCACGTTAGCTTAACTGAGGCTGGGTACACAAAGACTTCCACTTGTAATGAAATTCTGCTCCAGAGAGATTCGCATCTACAGTTCTATACATAGTAGTTACAGTACTCAGATACATGAGCTTAAAAAGCCAATCTGGTAATCCCAAACTACTATTAATATATATAAAATAGATAATCAACAAGGATCTACTGTATAGCACAGGGAACACTACTCAATAATCTGTAATAACATATATGGGAAAAGAATCAGAAGAAGAATAGATATATGTGTGTATATAACTAAATCACTTTGCTGTGCTCCTGAAACAAACACAACATTGTAAATCAACTATACTCCAATGTAAAATAAAAATAAAAAATATAAACAACAGTGAAACAACAATAGCAACAAAAAGTTAATCTGTGCTCTCTGCTTTCAGGTAAGGTGCAGAAGGCCAGAGCAGGCCAAGCCTCCTACTGTGACAACTCACAGTTTTCAGGTACAAATGGCCCTTTTTAAACACACAGCAACCACCCCTTAAGGGCTCAGGAAAGAGGCAGCAGTCTGCTTCCACACTAGAGAAGCTGTGTTGAACCGTGTGAGCAGAGGTCTACCATCTTCTGGATGGGAATTTCTTCCCTTCTGGAAGGGAATTTCAAGGGGCGTTCAGATGACACTGCAGTACCTACCCTCTGGGTGAACTGGAGCTCTCCTCAGTTTGGATCACTTAAACGGACTATGCTGCCCCACCAAGAATGGCAGTAGTACATAATACCTATCCTCTCAGAGAGCCCCATTGTACCCACATGACATTAGAAACAGTGACAGGTTCTTGCTCTCATCTAAGTCCAGTGGGAAATTTAAATAAGTTTTCACTGGTTGAGGCTATGAAAATCCAAAATGCCTACTAAGCTGTGTCTCTACTGGCAAGCAGAGGTCTTTTCCTCTCTGGACTCATCTTGCAAAGTGCTCACCACCCTCCTTAATGGGGCAAAGCAGTTCCAGGTGAGTTTTCTGGTGGGGACAACACTTGAGCCTGAGGTTTGCATTAGTAAACACTCTGGGGTCCACAAAGAATGCACATGAGGGAGCACTCAGATAGTAGATAACCAGAAATGATAATACAAAAAAAAAAAAAGAGAGAAAGAAAACAGTACCAGGTCCTGGCCACGCCCTCCACCTTACCTCCTAAACCTCCACCTCTTGGGGCCCCACCCCAAACAGGTCTTAGCCTCAGCAAAAAAATAATATCAGGTCCAAGATGAATAAAATCAGACACTCTGAAAATGAGTCTAGGTGTTGGTATTTCTTAAAAGCTCCTCAGGTGATTATGATGAATACTGAAGTCAGAGAACCAGGGCTATCCATTATCCCAATAAATGCTTCTAGTCACACTGAAATAACTCTGACAAAGTAAAATACATAGCAAGTAACAACAGATTGGGAGTAGAATCCAGTTCTTCATCCCCAATCTCACGTTTTCCCTGACTACAGAGTACGTAGTTACTGCTAATCTAAATTACCAACTTTATTGATGATAACTAGGGCACGATAGCGGAACATGGGACTCTTCTGCTCTTCATACTGTCATGGAGGTGTTGGAAGACCAGACGGAGTGAGGCAGGCAAAGGTCATCTTCCAAAAGAAAAGATTCCAGAATTCACAGAATTTCTATTTCTGAAAGCAGTGTCACTCTTCTGTTAGTTTTCTAGATCCCCCAACTTAAGAATTTTGAGTCCTACTTTTCATGCAGTATCTATGTCCAGCCATTCTCGTTCATTCTTTCTTCTAAAACACCTCTCCTTTCTCCTTCCTTTCTCATTGCTGCCACCCAAACCAAACTTAGCACAATTAATTCATGACGAGGCTTGCTGGCACCAGACTCCTCTCTCGTCAACCCATCTTGCACACTCTGTCCAAATAAAACTCTCTAAAACATGTGTCCACCGTTTTACTGCCATTTTCCAAATTTTTCACTGGTTCCATCACCTAAAAGGCCCAAATTCCCTACCCCTCCACAAATGAACCAGAACTCACCTTTCCAAATATACCCACCAAGCACCTTCTCAGCAAACGTTGGATCCTGTGAAGGGAAGAGCTTTGCAATCAGTCATGTCCAGATCCCCATTCTGCCCCTCACGCACAGGGGGTGTTATTTAACCTCTCTGACCTCAATTCTTCCTTGGTCACAGATGAATAAAAATGCTGACCATGTCATAAGATGCCTGAGAGGATTTATGACCAAGTAGGGTAAAACGATAGAAAGTGGATGCTTGGACACAGTAGACATGATTACTACTTTGCGTCAACTACATCCCTTGCTTGAGCTGCCCCTCTAGGACTGGTTACTAGACAGTTATTTCTCAGCTCCAAGCCCACCCTCCTGCCTGGGGCACATGGCTGAGGCTGCAAACTCCATTTCTGCTTTGCCAGCTGCTCCTTGCTAGGCTCTTCCAGAAGGAGGCACTAGAGGGAGATTGCTCCTATCCGTGGGATGTTCCCGTGGGTGTTATTCCAGCAGTTCTTCCTGAAGCCACAGCTATTTCCAGTTTGCAGGTTTTCCCACACTCCAGAACCAGCCTCACTGTGACCCTGAGCGACACCAGTCCCATCTGGACAGGAGCCCTGCTTCAGCTCCAGGGCCTCTTCTCCAAGTTTCTAGTGATCCCAACCTTTTCCCTTTGTTCCTCTACCCCTAGCTGCTTCCTGCACTTCCTGTCTCTGTAATACCTCAGAATTTCCCTTATGTTCTCCAGAACCCACTTAGGAATTCTCTCTATTAAATTGCCTGTTAATACAACTGGGGTGGTGTGTGTTTCCTGACTGGTGTGGCTGATAGCCTTCGCGACACTTCCCCTCTTCCCAGTTGAATATACACACCTCACTGCCAGAAGCTGCATGGCCAGCCCATCCCACGAACTCTTACAGACCCCCAGACTCGCCACAGATGAGAAATGGGATGACCTTGGAAATAAGTTTCTGGTATGACCTTCCTGTCTTGCAGTCAAAGAAGCTGGGGTTCAAAATGAGAGGCACAGCCTCCACCTGACTCTCTCATGTGCCTTCCACAAGGAGCCGCCCGCCTGGACTGTTCACTTGGCACTCAATCACTGGAGGCCCTGAAGCATCTCCCTCATTACTTCTTAAGTACGTCATTTAACAGAGACCATTTAACTTAGCTTCAGGCATCCTTATAAAACAACACTCCTGTGTGAGTCACTGGACAACAAATACTACTTGGCTCTGTATTTAGACACTGTGTGTGTGGACACCTTAGGAGGACTCCAAATAAAGTTTGTTGAATAAATTATATAATTAAGTCAGAATTTTGAGCATATAGAAAGGATGTCCATACCTCTAGTATTTTCTAGATAATAGCTAGCAGTGACCAACATCTGAACCTAATACCATCTGAGAAGAGTAGTTTTACGGCCTTGACACATGCTGAAAGGTCTTTTGAGTTGTCTGCTCCTTAGATGCAGCAGAACAGAAGCTTTAATAGAATTTTATAAGAATGCAGATCCTACTCATTAGAAAATTAATGTATATTCACAGCACAGTTTTATCACGTGATGGTTCCTAACTGATGGAACTTAATACTAAAAGTTATAAATAGTCTTAAATGGGACAAACATTTTAAAGAGGTAGTCTAGTTTTCAAATTTTCTTCCATAAATTTGGCTATACTAAAATAACTTCAAGTACCCTCCTAGAGTCATATAGAATCTGCCTGCAATGCAGGAGACCCGGGTTTGATTCCTGGGTTGGGAAGATCCCCTGGAGAAGGAAATGGCAACCCATTCCAGTATTCTTGCCTGAAGAAACCCATGGACAGAGGAGCCTGGCTGGCCACAGTCCATGGGGTCGCAAGAATCGGACATGACTTAGCAACTAAACCACCACCACCCTCCTACACTGTTGGTGGAAATGTAAATTGGTACAGCCACTATGGAGAACAGTATGGAGGCTCCTTAAAAAAACTAAAAATAGAGTCACCATCTGACCCTGCAATACCACTCTTAGGCATATATCTGGAGAAAAACATAATCCTAAAGCATACATGCACCCCGGTGTTCACTTTGTGTTGTTTACAATAGCCAAGATATTGAAGCAACCAAAATGTCCACTGACAGACAAATGGATAAAGAAGATGTGGTATATGTATATAATGGAATGTTACTCAGCCATTAAAAAGAATGGAATAATGCCATTTGCAGCACCATGGATGGACCTAGAGATTGTCATACTGAGTGAAATAAGTCAGACAGAGAAGGGGAAATAATGTATGACAGCTTTTATATGTGGAATCTAAAGACAAATGATACAAATGAACTTACAAAACAGAAAGAGACCCACAGACTTGGAGAACAAATGTGGTTGCCAGGGTGAAGGACGGACGGAAGGGATAGTTAGGGACTTTGGGATGGACATGTACACACTACTGTGTTTAACATTGATACCTGACAAGGACCTGCTGTATAGCGCAGGGAACTCTGCTCCACTCAATGGCCATCCTTTCTGCGAAGCTTCTGGGCAGAATCACCAGCTGCTGCTCTTGTCTTCCCTCATGCATTACTGTTAGGACTTAGCTGACTCCGTCTGGAATAATGACTGGTTATTTTTATTTCTGCTACAAGTTCTTTACTAACAATCCTTTACTGAGTAACATGTGCGCTTTGTTCTTATCACCTCATTTGATATTTACCACAACTCTTCAAAGCAATGTGGGAATCTCTCTTTGCCAAGAAGGAAAACTGAGGCTCAGAGAGGTTCAGTTCAGTTCAGTCACTCAGTCGTGTCCGACTCTTTGCGACCCCGTGGACTGTAGCATGCCAAGCCTCCCTGTCCATCACCAACCCCCGGAGTTTACTCAAACTCATGTCCATTGAGTCGGTGATGTCATCCAACTATCTCATCCTCTGTTGTCCCCTTCTCCTCCTGCCTTCAATTTTCCCAGCATCAGGGTCTTTTCAAATGAGTCAGGTCTTCGCATCAGGTGGCCAAAGTACTGGAGTTTCAGCTTCAGCATCAGTCCTTCCAATGAACATTCAGGACTGATTTCCTTTAGGATGGACTGGTTGGATTTCCTTGCAGTCCAAGTGACTCTCAAGAGTCTCCTCCAACACCACAGTTCAAAAGCATCAATTCTTAGGCACTCAGCTGTCTTTATAGTCCAATTCTCACATCCATACATGACTACTGGAAAAACCATAGCCTTGACTAGATGGACCTTTGTTGGCAAAGTAATGCCTCTGCTTTTTAATATGCTGTCTAGGTTGGTCATAGTTTTTCTTCCAAGGAGTAAGCATCTTTTTATTTCATGGCTGCAGTCACCATCTGCAGTGATTTTGGAGCCCCCCAAAATAAAGACTGCCACTGTTTCTCCCTCTATTTGCCATGAAGTGATGGGACCAGATGCCATGATCTTAGTTTACTGAATGTTGAGCTTTAAGCCAACTTTTTCACTCTCCTCTTTCACTTTCATTAAGAGGCTCTTTAGTTCTTCTTCACTCTCTGCCATAAGGGTGGTGTTATCTGCATATCTGAGGTTATTGATATTTCTCCTGGCAATCTTGATTCTAGCTTGTGCTTCATCCAGCCCAGTGTTTCTCATGATGTACTCTGCATATAAGTTAAATAAGCAGGGTGACAAGATACAGCCTTGATGTACTCCTTTTCCTATTTGGAACCAGTCTGTTGTTCCATGTCCATTTCTAACTGTTGCTTCCTGACCTGCATACAGATTTCTCAAGAGGCAGGTCAGGTGGTCTGGTATTCCCATCTCTTTCAGAATTTTCAGAGAGGTTACATTTATTTTGAAGGTCACACAGCTGGCAAGGGCAAGAACCAGAATGTGAATGTGGGTCCAGTTTGCTCCAAAGCTTAGTCTCTTTTCTCCAGACCAGTTGTTCCCAATCTTCACTGTACATGGAAATCACCTTGAAGAATCTTTAAAAATTACTGATCCACCCAGACATTCTGATTGAATTGATGTGGAGTGTAACCCAGACTTTGGGATGTGTTGATTTATCTGTTAAGTTGCCCAGTGATTCCAACATGCAGCACTGTTTGGAAATGACTGTGCTAGGCCATTCGGCACGCCCCCAGCATTAAGCACATAGTGTGTTTAATACATCTTTGCACTCAATCTTGTCTCCATGTGCTTTTCTGGTCCACTGACACTTCATCCCTAAATTCTAAGGTTGGTACAAACTCAAAAGCAAAAACAAGCAGAGAAAGAAAGTAATTATCTGGTCAATATGAGCCCCAAATTCATTTCCAATGAAATTTCAATATAAAGAACTTAGGAAGCACAGGCCAAAGTTAAGTTTTCACAAATTGATCCTCAGTTGCCTTTCTCTGGTGAGAGATGCCTGCCTCCAGGCTACCCTCGCTCCTCTCATCTTTTTCATCACTCTAGCAGCTAGCCGCACGTTGACACGTTTTGCCTTTACAGACTGATCCCAAGGCAGAGCCTATCTTCATGGGAAGAGAAGCCGAGGCTCTGCAGGGGAAGCATACGTAGTAGGTGTGGACCATGGTAACAATCAGTCACCGCCACCCCCACCGCCCTGAGTCCTCAAGGGTGTTCCCATGGCAGGCTGTCACAGCTTACGCACTGTATCAGAAATTGCCAGGAAAAAATCCTCACTGGGTCACTCATGCTTCATTCACTTTCTCCTTTTTATAATTTCAGGTTATTTTATTTATTATTTTTTTAAACTTTGTATTTTGTGTTGGAGAATAGCCGATTAGCAAACAATGTTGTGACAGGGATAGGGCACAGAGGGTTTCGGGAAAGCCTTGAACGCCCTTCCAGGGAGTCTGAACCTTTCTTTGCATACAAGGAGGAATCCGTGCTATCTCTGAGTGGAAATGGTCTGATATAACCTAATATTCATTGGAAGAACTGATGCTGAAGCTCCCACACTTTGGCCACCTGATGTGAAAAGAGACTCCCTGCAAAAGGCCCTGATGTTGGGAAAGACTGAGGACAAAAGGAGAAGGGGTTGGCAGAGGATGAGATGGTTACATAGCATCACCAACTCAATGAACATGAATCTGAGAAAACTCTGGGAGATAGCGAAGGACAAGGAAGCCTGGCGTGCTGCAGTCCATGAAGTCACAAAGAGTTGGACATGAATTAGTGACTGAATACACACACTCACACTCACACACACACACACACACACACACATATACAACCTGTGTTTCAAGCTTGAGTAGACAGAAGTTTGGAGGCAGGCAAGTCAGGCAAGGGTAACAGCAGTTGATGAAGGCAGAGGTGTAGGCCCACCATTGCAGAATGGACCCAAAACCGTTTGGCCACCTGGCTGGATGAGCTATTGGTTACCTGTGGGAATTCACCTGCTAGGGTTTCCATGTGTGTGGCTGGTTGGTGGTGTCATTTACACAAGATGGGGGATTTTTAGGGTAAAGATGGTGAGTACTGTTTGACACACGCCAGGTTTGAAGCGAGAGGTCCAGCTGGTAGTTGGAGATGTAGGTCAGGCACTCAGAAGAGATGGGGTGGAGTAGTGGTGGGTGGAGAGAGTGGGCAGTGCATGGGTAAAGCTATGTGAAAGAATAAGATGGCCCAGAAGCGAAGCAAGAAGGCCCTCCAGGACAAGATGAGACCTTGGGGAGAGGCATGTTTTTATAGAGTGGAAAGGAAAACAGATCAGAGAGCCTCAAGGAGAATCTGGAGAAGTGTCTTAAAGGTCAGAGGAGGAGAGTTCCTGGGGCTCTGTGATCATATTGGAATTGGGAATTGGGCTGTCACTGTTTCCCTTTTGAAAGAGCAGATTCGACACAGCAAAGTTTGGAGGGTTGAAGAAAGAAGATGTGAAGGGAAACCAGGGACAGAGCACTGAGTATGAATCTAAAGAAGGGGTTGGAAGGTCCTAAATGACAACTTCAGGAAGAAGCAAGATTGAAGAATGGTTGGTTTCTAGAAAAATACTCGACTATTCGTTCAGATCAATGAAAAGGTGATCTGAAACAAAGACTGTAGAGGAAGAGAGGAAAACTGATGTGGGCTGTCCTGGGGGAGAGTCAGAGGCTGGATGAGAAGGAGAATCTAGACTGGGAAGAGGAAAATAGAGGTCAGGAGTTTTCAAAGAAATAATACAATGTTATTAAATGGTATTTGGGGCCCACCTGGGCTGAGAGAGAAAATGAAAGAGACTGGGAGGGAGGGATGGAAAAACAGAGAGGGAGAGAGCATATATTTGCAGGAAGAGAGCTTGAGCCACAAGAGCAAGTGTTGTGATAAGCCAAGATGCACAAGGTGAGCGCAGGGGAGATGAGGGAACGAGGGAAGCTGTGGTGGTGCTACATCCATGCAGGTCGTCACGGCCAAGCATGGGGCTGGCTGAACTGCCAAGGAAACCTGAAGGGAGCTGGGAGCCCAAGAGATTAGGTAAGGAAAAAGACAAAGGGTCTTAATGAATCCTAAAGGCACGCTTACTGGGAGAAACTAAAGGGAAAAAATAAGAGCCTAAGAAATTGTCTTCATGGAAGAAAAATCAAGACATCCAGGTTTTGAAAATACTCCAGTTATAAAAGGATGAGTCTATGATTTGGCTTTGGGAGTGCAGTTCAAAAACCAAAACAAAGTGAGATTATGACTGGGAAAATATTTCCTAGCCTATAAAATACTAATCACTTTTTATGTATTGTTTTCATTATTTTTGGAGTGGATAGGGCGAGGAACTGCAGAGCTGACCTGTTGCCTGAATAGTCCATGTAGACATGGAAGTTGCCCAAGATGATGGCAAAGAAAGGAAGGGGAGGGGAAGTTTCTATCTACGTTTATTAGGGAACATGGAACAGTGTCCAGGGGCTTCCCTGGTGGCTCAGTTGATAAAGAATCTGCCTGCAATGCAGGAGACCCACATTTGATCCCTGGGTCGGGAAGATCCCCTGAAGAAGGAAATGGTAACCCACTCCAATATTCTTCCCTGGAGAATCCCAAGGACAGAGGAGCCTGGTGAGCCACAGTTCATGGGGTCATGAGAGTCAGACATGACTTAGTGACTAAACCACCAAAGTGTCCAGATATCAAAGGGTGACAGGAAAGAAGACACTACATCCTTGTCTGGACATGGACCTAAAAGGAAGGATGACCTTGTTTGTTTAACAGAAGTGTTGCAGAAATATCTGGGAAATGACACTCTGAGGTAAGAGGAGTAGAATCCTTCTCCCAGGGTTGATATTATAGATACATCTCGACTTGACCCCTCTGTCTCCACTGGATAGATCTTGAAGGCAAAACCCTCACCAAGAATATTCAAGAAAGGCTCTTTTGGTGGCAACAAATAAATGGTAGACAAAAAAGGGCACACTTATTGTAAGATTATACAAATCTGAGAGAATTCCTGAACATGAAGCAAAGTACAGTTGGGCTTTGAATGAAATAATGTTTGTTTCTAGAAAGATGTTGGGAACCAAGGTAGCTACTCTCCCCTTATCATTCATGCTAACAGCCTCTCTGCAACTCAGCTTTCTTTTCCTCTCTCTTAGCCTCTTCCTTCACTTGTTTAAATTTCACAGTCTAGCATGACAATTGACTCCAACTCTTCATCCCACATCATGCTTCCCTCACCTGTCTCTCCTCTTCCCTAGTTCAATGAAGGAAAGAAACCGAGCCCTCTCAGCAAGTATGTCTTGCTCACCTCTGGGTTGGTTGCCCAGAGGTCAGTGTCTCCCCTCCTGAGCAGCTTCACAGGGTTCAAATATGACTACAATGCAGAAGACCCCAGTTCGATTCCTGGGTCAGGAAGATCTGGTGGAGAAGGGATAAGCTACCCACTCCAGTATTCTTGGGCTTCCCTGGTAGCTCAGATGGTAAAGAATCCTCTTGTAACAGAGGAAACTTGGGTTTGATCCCTGGATTGGGAAGATCCCCTAGAGAAGGGAATGGCAACCCACTCTAGTATTCTTGCCTGGAGAATCCCATGGACAGAGGAGCCTTGCAGGCTATAGCCCATGGGATCACAGAGTCAGACACAACTGAGTGACTTTCACTTTCAAGAGAGGCTGGAGTGACGGATGGTAAGTTTGGGTGTGAACAGCTCCAGGGGAAAGCCAAGATTTCGCTGACTCCAGGGGTGGAGAGGGTATGGGAAGACATGCTAGGGAGGGCTTCAGCGAAAAAGACCTAAGGGCAGGTCAGAGAGGGCAGAGAGGCTGAGAAGGATAAAGTATCCGGACATTGGGGGCTACATCTTGGGTTGTCCTGGCCAATCCAGGAGGTAGGAGTTGGGACATAGGCTGGAGGACCGGGTCAGCTGTGTGTGAGCACCACGTGGACTGCTAGCCCATGGTAGCCCCCAGGCTCCATTCACAGTCTTGAGGAAACCAACTGGCCCCACCCCATGGCATAGTCTGGGTGAAAATTCTCTAGCTAAGCAGAAGCAAGGACGGTTGGGTTAGTTAGACTTTCAGTTTTTCCTTCTCCAAGGATGCTAGCTAGGGAAGAACAGACAACAACATTCAAACTTCAAAGAGTCAGAGGAATCAATCCCAGGAAAAGCTGAACTAAGATAAAATAAGAAACCAATTGTTCTCACAGTGTAAAATGGCAGATCAGCCCCTGGGCCTGATCCTCACTTGTGCCTAGGCACACCTCACACGTATCAGATGTTGAAGCTCATTGAGTTACCTGCCATGAAGTCCTCAAGCCAAGTTTCTCCAACCAGGGCCAGTTGGTTGCCCAGCATGCCTGCCAACAACACACCAGCCTTTCCCAGGGTACAGGGTTGTTATCGTATGGCTGCTGGCTTCACAGAGTTGGAGCTCCAAGTATCAACAGAGAGACAGAATGGCCTATGTGGGGGCAGAGCTGGGGAGGAAGGGAGGGGAAGGCACACTGGTGGTAAAAACACGGCATGTGGAAGGAATGAAGAGAAAAGCAACAGAGAGAAACTGTCACAACAACAGCCTGGAAAAACGCACAGAGCAAACACGTTTCTCGAAATGCTTTTTTTCCACTGAAAGGAACCAGAGCTCCTTTTAGGGGCAAAGAAATTACAAAATAAGCTTAGAATATCTTATCTTGTGCCAGAAAGCAAGGAAGTGATCACAGAATGATGGGGACATGTCACAAAGACACAGAACCAGACTAAATGGCTCCTTCTAGCTAAACACAGCACAATTTGAGGATCAAAATAAACAATAATTCTAACAGATTAAAACCTTTCAGATACAAATAAATACACTAATAAATTGAAAGTTGGGAATAGGACATTTACATAAAGTCAAAAAATCCTTTTCACAAAATACTAATTATAAGGGGAGAGGCCCGGGAGATACACGTTAATCAAACGATCAAAATTTTCATTGCCAGTGATCATACGAATTGAAAACATAGGTTATGCGTAGAATGCAATGAGAACACAGCATTACTTTGGGGGTGGTCCTGAGAAAGACATATCTCTGAATCTAATCATGAGGATGTAACAGCCCAAATTGAAGAACATTCTACAAAGTAACTAACCTTCAATCTTCAGAACTGTTAAGGATTTGAAGCTCAAAAAAAGACTATGGATCTGTTTCAGGTAAAGAAAAGTGAAGTGATGGGATAACTAAATGCCATGTTTGGTTCTGAAGCAGGTCCTTTGGCTATGAAGCCAGTATTAGGACAATTGGAGGAACTTAGATGGGATTGTTGATGCGGATAAGTGAAGTTGTTCTGTGTCAGCGTCGCTTTCCTGGTTTTGACAGTCACACTGTGGTTACGTAGAGGAACATCCTTGTTTATAGAAAATGCACGCTGAAGTCTTTGGGGGTGATGGGACAGCATATCAGCAACTAAATCTCAAAGGAAGGCCTTTGGACTACGCTCCCAACTTTTGTGTAAATTTTTATTGACTTCAAATATTTTTAAAAAATAAAGTATAAAAAATGTCAGTCTTTTTGTTTACAAAATTCACCTTTGTTTGAGTATGTAATGGGCTGGCAGGGCCCTCCCACAAAGGATACTCACATCCCAGAGAACCTATAAATGTGACCTTATTTAGATGTGATTAAGGTAAGTGTCATGGGATAGGAGCATCCTAGATTAGCCTGGTGGGCCCTAAATCCAACAGCAAGTGTCCTTACAAGAGACACACAGGGGAGAGATACACAGAGGGGACTACCATGAGAAGACAGAGGCAGAGGGTGGGGTGAAGCAGTCACAAGTCAAGGAAAGCCTGGAGGCACCGGGAACAGGAAAAGACAAGCAAGGATTCTCCCCTGAAGTTTCTGGAGGGAGCACGGCTCTGCCAACACCTGAATTTCAAACTCCTGACCTCCAGAACCATGAGAGGATAAATTTTTGAGAAGGGCGAGGAAGTATTCTACACACCCTTCTGGACTGGTTTTTTTCACTGTAGGAAGAACAGATAACATGAAATCTCCCCTCTTGAAAAAGTTTCTGGTATACAGTACGGTATTGTTATGAGATGGTTAGACAGCATCACAGACCTAATGGACATGAACTTGAGCAGACTCCGGCAGATGGTGGAGGACAGGGAGGCATGGCTTGCTGCAGTCCATGGGGTTGCAAAGAGTCAGATATGACTTAGAGATTGAACAATAGCATTGTTAATTACAAGCACAATGCTGTTCAACAGATCTCTAGAATTTATCTCTCTTGCATGACTAAACTCTATATCCGCTGAACGGCAACTCCCCATTCCTCACTCCACCATTCCCTGACACTCACCATTCTACTTTCTGCTTCTATGAGTTTGAGTACTTAAGCTATTTCATATTAATATAATAGAATCAGACTATGACCAGCTTATTTCACTTGGCATGATGGCCTCAAGGTTCATTCACACTGTCACAAAGGACACAATTTCTTTCTTGTTTATGGCTGATGCCATTGTATATCTATCTTGCCACATTTTCTTTATCCATTTATTCACTGATGGACAATTTAGGTTATTTCTACCTCTTGGGTATAATGCTACGATGAACATGGGAGTACAGATATCTCTTCAACCTCCTGATTTCAATTCTTTTGGATAAATGTTCAGAAGTGGTATCACTGGATCATATAGTAGTACTTAAAAAAAAATTATTTTGAGGAACCTCTGTATTGTCTTCTATAGCAGCTGTACCATTCTACATCCCCACCAACACTGTACATGGGTTGCAGTTTCTCTGTATCCTCTCCCACATTTGGTAACTTTTATTTGTTTGTTTTAGGTAATAGACTTCCTAACAGGTTGAAATAATGTGGGATTTTTATTTTTTTATTTCATTGGTTTTAAATTACATTTACCTGATGTTTAGTGATGCTGAACATCCTTCCATATACTTGTTGGCCATTTGTATATCTTCTTTAAAGAAATGTCTAATCGAGTCCTTGGTCCATTTTTAAATCAAGTTATTAAGATTTTTTGCTATTGACTTGTATGAGTTTCTTATGTATTTTGGATATTAACCCCATTATTGATTACGTGGTTTCCAGATATTTTCTCCTATTTCATAGGTTGCCTTTTCACTTTGTTGATTGTTTCCTTTGCAGAGCAGAAGCTTTTCCATTTGTATAGTCCTACTAGTCTATTTTTGCTTTTGTTGCTTATGCTTTTGGTATCATGTCCAAGAAATCATTGCCAAGACCAACATCATGAAATTTTACCCTGTTTTCTTCTAGAAATTTTGTGGTTTCAAGTTTTGCTTTTAAGTCTTTAATCCACCTTGAGTTGATGATTGCGTATGGTGTAAGATAAGGGTTCAATCAAATTCTTTTGCATTAGCTGTCCAGTTTTCCCAGCATCATTTGTTGAAGAGACTCTCCTTTCCCCAGTGTCTATTCTTGGCACACTTGCAGATGGTCAGTGGAGTGTACATGCATGGGTTGATTTCTAGGCTCCTTATTCAGTTAAGTAGGTCTATACGTCTGTCTTTATGACAGTACCATGCTATTTTAATTACTGTATCTTTGTCATATGATTTGATATTAGGCTGTGTGATATCTCTAGCTCTCTTCTTTCTCAAGAATATCTTAGCTATTTGGGTTCCTTTGTAATTCCATATGAATTTTATTGTTTTTTCTCTTTTTGTAAAAATGTGATTGGGATTTTGTTAGGGATGCAATGAATCTGCAGATCTTTGGGTAGTATGCACAGTTTAACAATATTAAATCTTTCAACTCATGAATATGGGTGTCTTTCTCTTTACTTGTATCTTCTTTAGCTTTTTTTCATTAATGTTTTATAGTTGGCAGTCACATCTTTAAATCTCCCTCATTAAGTTTATTCCTAAACATTTTATTACAGTAAATGAGATTGCTTTCTTAATTCCTATTTTGAATAGTTCAATTTAGCCTTCCAACTTCTTACATGTCTTCCAGTTCCAGAAGTCTATGGTTTACAGTAGCCTGTGGACTGTGGATGAGATGTGGGGATCAAGAAGAGGATCTGGGATTTCTCAGGAGTCCCAGCCTCACACCTTTCTTTAGGCTGGTCTTGCCTTTTACTACTAACACGTGGAGAGAGTGACTACAGGTGACTCCTGTAAATTGGTTCTGAACACACTTGACAAAATATTTCAATTCCAAATATCAAGTTACAGTGTACAAGGGGGTGCCAGTGCCCCAGCCCTGAACTGTGGGATCTTAAGTTCTCACATGATACGGCTTGGGAAGAAAACACTTCTAGAATTCTAACCCCTGCCCCACTTCTGCCTCTTTCCTCTGCTCAGCATTTACTGATAAGCAGCAATGCACATACCGTGCTAAAAAATGAGAATACAAAGATGAATAAGTTAATAATCTGACAGGAGGACAGACAGAGGCATTAAATATGCAGTTCTGAGTGCAGTCATAAAGGGAAATTTTTTGAAAAAGCCTCCTATACCTGACAGGGAAAATCAAACCAGGATTCAGATATTTCATAAGAGAAATGAAGAAAGCATCCTGGAGAGTTAAAATTGAAACTAATATCTCAAAGCATAGATCACTCCTTACTGTGGTGGAAAAATGACTGTGGGATATGAGAGCTCCTAATTTTTGAAAATCCAATGTGCTTTTCAAGTGTCTAGTGAGACCTTCTGAACTAAAACACATCTAAAGATATTTTTGAAGGCAAATATACAGAAGTCCTGAAAGTCCACATATATAAAGATGTTTCTGAAAGCCAAATGGAGTTTGTTTGTGTTGCTGTAGATGCTTGGGTGGGAGGCTGTCAGTGGATATAATCGCAGTAGAGCAAGACAGAGAAATGAGGCCCTGGGGCAGCTGTCATGACTCATATTCTCTGTTTTTATTTGGATCATGTTGGGAAAGCAGGTGGATTAACCGAATGATCCTTTAAGGCATGTCTGTGGCTGTAATGACCAGTGATCATTGGACAATCTCATCTGACATTTTGATTAAAGTAGGCGATTAAAACACCTACTTACCTATAGCCTGGCTATTTTTACACTCTAACATTTTTATGGAGTCCAAGGCTCTGTGCAAATATGGGCAATGATGTTCAGAGGAGTTGAGGAGAGGGAAAGGGGCTTTTTGTAGGCCTTGCGTATGAGACTTCAGTAGCAATGCCATTGATCCCCCTCCCAGTGACAGCTGCAGGCACATCAGAGCCGAGTCAGGGCCTGCTCAGCTAATTGAAGTGCCCTGTAGGTTCTCTTTGCCCTCAAGAACCTTTCTGATAAACAGTTCTTGACCAGGTCCTTATATGGGTACAGACAGCCCCAAGAGGTTGCGATGTATTTTGGACACAATCTGATTCTCATTTCTCAAGGGTCTCAGGCCTTCGCCTTTGCAGCTGACGGAGATGGCTGCAGTGGCCTCCAGAGGCTCTCGTGCCCTGGACCCGAGGCAGTCACTCTTCCTCTAAAGACTCCTCTTATCTTGAAGAAGAGAGGTGCCTGGCGCTCATCACACTGTGCGAGGCAGTGGCTAAGATAGTTTGAAAGAAAGCATGTGGGGAAATCAGAGCTGGCAAAGTTCACAGGAGAAAAGTGGCTCTTGACTTGTTCACCTTTTGAGAGCCTTTGGGGCCCAATGAGAGTAGTCGCCTAAGCCCCTTTGGATACGACATGCTGGCTATTCCACTGTGTTTGTTTATTACTCAGAAAAGCTACACCCCAGAGAAGACTTACAGGTGTTGCCTGGCATCAGGTGCCACATGAGAACTCCCAGCCAGAGAGATGGACGGCCCACGAGGACTTTTTCCCCAGAGGACTGTGGCCCTCGTTGTGGTCACAAGCTCACCAGCATGAGCACAATGGATTTTTCTGTTGTTGTTCATTGATGGAACTCAATGCATCACATATGCTGAAGAAAGGAGTGACGGAGCAAAGAAAGAAGCTGGTGGCTCACGAGAACTTTGTGCTTGGGTAAAAATACATTGTCATTGTGGATTTATTGATGTGATTGAAGATTACATCCTGTGAAATCCCCCAAAGTGTAAATGTCTATAAATGACACTACAATACAGACGCTTCAGAGCATGTCTTTGCCACAGAAGACAAAGCCTTGATGACTGTAGAGAACAAAAACTCATTTTGATGTTATGTTGCAGAAGGAAAGATATTGTGGATTTTTGTCAGTGGTCTTGATGGATTCTGCCACAACCATCTCCTGCCTCCCTTAATCAGTGCAGCCACGCATGCTCCAAACTATCCAGAAGGCCACAAGCTTTCTGTCCCAAACAGCCACCACTTTCTAATCTCCTCTCCAGAAAACTCTAGATAAAAATACTTTCCACCTTCCCCAGGTATACTTTTTCCACTGGAAGGCACATCTTCCCTGAGGAGTATAAAATAACAGGAGAAGAAAACTTCCAGGAAAAACAAGGAGCCAGGAAAGAACAGACAACGCTCTCAGGCTCCACTACTGCAGACCATATTTAATCCAGATCTGTAACTGTGGAGTGAGAGCTATTCAGAAGTGTATACCCAAGGGGCATACCGAGCTGTAATATATGAACTGATTTTGTAGTCACATGTAATATGCTTAACATAACACTGTAACCAGGGGAGCCATTTTTTAGGAATAAAACAACGAGGGAGAATAAATACCATTAATTCAGAATGAGTGACATGGGAGTTCCCAGTGAACAAGGGATTTTTCTCACTCTGACATCAGATTCTAATTGCAGAGGGACAATGTTAGTTGTCACTAACCAGCTTTTAAAACAAATAATGTAAAATATAATTTGTTAGATATAAGACCTATAGGCCGTGGGGTTGCTGAAAAATCACACTTTGTGGGAACCGCAAGAGAGTGACAGTTACTGACTGGTCACCATGGCCAAAAAACCAATTCTTAACAGGCTCTCTCACTGGGTTTTCCTCAGATAACTGGAGAGAAAACAGAACACTTGAATTACGACATCTACCCCAGTCCTTAATCTCTCCCCTTTTTTCAGCTGTGTTGATATCCAGAGACAGTTAAAGGGACCCAGGACCCTCCTGGGGGCCCATGGCCAGAACCAAGGAGACTCAGGAGGGGACACGGAGCACTTGATGCCAGCTAGGGAGCATGGCAGGGGTTCGAGGCTGCATGCACCCTGAGTTCCCCCCAAATCTGCCAGGCAGGTCCCACCTGGTCAGGATGTATGACCACGTCCCACCTGAGGGGCACACGCCTTGTCGGTGGGATCCTCCTTCTGATTCAGCACTGGTCTTGTCCAGTGTTTTCCAAAATGAATATTGTGAGATGTTTATAAGTCTTCTTCATGAAAGAGGAGAGTGATCTATGATTTGATGAGCAGGAGAAGAAATGCTGAGTTAAATGGATTTCTTCATCATGAGAATTCTCAGGGCTTATGACACTGAATTTCCAAGAGAATGGTTAACTGTCCTGTTATCGTTGAGAGCATTTCACCCAACTAATGCTTCTCAAAATCCACTGAGGGTCTGTACTCATATCATCTACTCTAGAAACTTTTGTTCCCTGCCTCCCATGATAACACACATGGCTGAAAAGTGAAGAAAAACATGAAGTCCACTTTGTCTTCAGAGACCTGTTCAGGATCTGCCTCTTTCTGGGGTATTTGACAGGCAGTGTCCCCCTGGCCTAAAGGCAGTGAATGAATTCTCTGCCTCTGGCTGGAAAGACCAGATGGGTGGGCAATTAGAAGCAGGCAAGCAATTACCCTGTTGCCACATAGCGTCAAGACCAGTGGCCCCCAGTGCCGAGGCTCAAACCCAGCTCCTCGACTCAGCAGCTGCTCAGCGGCGGGACACCTGCATCTACTCCACACATGGTTTGAGGGACCCAAAGAGGCCCTGACCTGATGTGGTATCTGATACACCACAAAAGTGAACAATGATTATTTGGGGAACATAGAGTAAGAAGAAGTAATGTGTTCCAGAGATAATGATAAGTGGGCAAAGTTTTCACAAAAGCTCCTCATTAAGCTGCTATCCCAAGAACAGGATAAATACATTTTATTTCCTTTTAATAATCTTTTCCCTGGACTTCTATAAAAGGGTACTCACTTCTGATTTAGCATCATTCTCTCCTCTACCTTGTCTGTCCTACCTTCCTGCTCACATTTATTGAGCTTTTATATTCTAGAATGCAGAATCGCCAGTTCCAGATCCCAAGGTTGTGTATAATGTAAAACTTAAGTTTTCTTTGCATGAGACAGGCAAATAAATGTACAAATAATGCACGGTGATCAAAGCTGCAGTTCAAGGTGCAGTGGGGAGAGCATGATTCTACCCCTGGCACACAGTAGATCTTCAATACATTTCAATATGGGCTTTCTATTGGTAGTTCAGATGGTAGAGAATCTGCCTGCAATGCAGGAGACCTGGGTTCAATCCCTGGGTTGGGAAGATCCCCTGGAGAAGGGAATGGCAACCCACTCTAGCATTCATACCTGGAGAATTCCATGGACAGAGGAGCCTGACGGGCTATAGTCCATGGATTTGCAAAGGGTCGGACATGACTGAGTGACTAACACTTTCACTTCACATTTCAATACACTTACAGGAATGAGAGAGCAAATGAAACTAATTTATACTGGATGTGAAGGAGGTTATCTTTGATTTACAGAGCAGATTATCATTCAGATGTTAATTCATATTTTCTCCCAGCATCCTCCCTTCTGTTATTTCAAGCAGGAGTCCAGATTCTGTAGTACTGTGCCCCAGAAAACTATCAGAAAAGCAGCTGAAAGTGCCCTGACTTTGGAAGGACATGCTTCCACTGAAGAGACTGGGTAACCTGAGGGAGTGTGGAGAAACTGAGAGGCACCAAGGGGTGGCCTCTGGGCCTGCGAGCCGTACCCAGACTCAGAAAGGAGGCAGCAAAGCTCGCGTGGGGAGCCTGTTTGGGGAAGGCGCATCAGGTCTGACAGCCATATGCACAGAAGCCAAGAGCCATCAGACTTCAGGAACGTATTACATATTCTCTAAAATCAAAACCTACTGTCCCTCCCCTGGACAAAAAGAGACCCACTTGAAGTTTGCTTGCCTAATGATGACAGTCACTTGAGGAGTTTGATTCCAGAGATTTTCTTCCTAAGATTGGTCACACACATGATTCAAGGCTGAGGATGGAAGGGACTATGAAATGGACTTGAATTGATCAAAACAAGAGACAAACTGGTCAAAACAAAAGCTGGAGAAAGAGGGGAAGAAAACCGGCTTCCGTTCTGCTCTTTGCTCCTGCTGGAGACTCACAGTGAAGGAGACAAAATTATGAAGATGAAGACCCTGAGCACTCCAGGCATTCCTGATAGAGAGCTAATTCACCTCTGCCTGGATGTTCTCATTCCAGCCAATGCCCATTTAACCTCAGCCATTCTTGACCTTCAAAAGCCAGAACTTCAAGACAAGTTCCTTCAAGCCCTTGTCTAGCCCCCACCACCTTCTTTTACATTTCAATTCCTGGTATAGCCTGAGCTATCATGACTGCAGAGCAGAAGACAAATATGTGATGGGAACCTGGTTTTGCGTGGTGAAGAGCATGGCCATGAGGCAGAGAGAATAAGAATAACAGAAACAGTGGAAGAGACATAAGCATGGTTTAGATATTTTAACACCACCCTGAAGGTTTACACTGAAGCAAGATGTAATTTTTTAAAAAATGTTGGAAACAGGGATCAAAAGTTTACTTAGAAGTAGTCCATGGATATGAGGTGTCAGTGTCTACTGTATTTGGGGGTAGTAGTTGAACATCTTTGATATTTTGATTAGCTATTTCAGAGGAATATTAAAAATAAATCCCTTCAAGGCAGTAATAGAGAACTAATTACTAGAAAAATGTCTCCAAAATGATTCCTCTTGGATAAAAGAAACCAAAACACAAAATTCTAGCAAAGGGTGAAGAATGCTTAATAACAAAATCTATGGAACAAGAAAGCTACATTTAGAGGAAAATTCATAGCCTTAAATACCTCCTTCCTAAAATAATATAAAAATGTACCAAGTACTCATCTAAAGGAATTAGGAAAATCAGGAAGAAATAGTCAAGTACAAGATAAAAAGTAAGAATGCATCAACAGGTCCAAAAACTTTAAGATAAACTTTGAGAAGATGATTAAAGAGCAGAAAAAGAGAGAAAGAGGAAAAATACACAAAGTTAGGAATGAGAAAAGTGAAATTACCACAAATACAGGACAGACTAAATATACAATAAAAGATATACCTTGGTAACTTCATGGTAATACATCCGATGCCTAGAGAAAGCATTAATTTCCTAGCAAACATGAAATTAGGCAAACAAAAAAAGTAGACTATTTGCATAGACCAATCACCATTACAGGTAGTAAAATGATGATCAAGGACCTACCATTAACAAAGCACTAAAATTAGATGTTTCATGTCTGAGTTTTATATAATTGGTGAAGAGCAGGTAATGTTGGTGTTTAATTATTCTGGGCCATATAAAGATATGGAAAGCTCCCCAATTCTTTTATAAAGACAGAATGATATTTATACTTAAATACTGATAAAAGAAGTTAAAAAAAAATTCAACCTTTCCATTTGGTCACATTGTATCTTGTATATTTTGCTAGATCCAATTTGCTAATATTTAGAGTGTGTGCATTTGTATTCCAAAAAACACATATAAGTTGAGTTCATGGGACACTTACTGTCCTGCTGGGAGGAAGTGTCTTTATAGAGGAAAGCCCATCAGGATGGATTTTGATGTCCCCTTAAACAGAAACAAAAGCAGAAGGCAGAAATGCAACTTGAATTCCAGTTGCCATCTTATGAAGTCAGGAAATGTGGTGCTTGGGCAAGAAATTTAAGAACTGTGTAAAATCAATCATCTTAAAAATTGCTCTGACATACTGGTTGCTCTGGTTTTGCCTCTCCACAGATTTGCATATAACCCTTAAAAAGACCTGAATGTCAGCGGCAGCAATGTAAGACAGGTACTGGGAATACAGCAACCTTCCTGGTGTCCAGGCCCAGGGAGGTCAGAATGGTGAGAGTGAGTCATGGTTGCCCTGAGAGTTGAGCAGAGTATTGAAGAGAGAGGCAGAAGACAGGGATTAGCCCACATGATTAGCGCCTCTCCTGGACCATGGACTCATTCCTCCAAAGTCCCTCTTGTTCCCTCTTATTCCCTCTGCAGCCTTTATTCTGTCACCATCTTTTCTGCACCTTTTCCTCTCCCATTCACTCCCCTTACCCGTCGAAGTCTAACTTTGGCCCCCCCTCTCTGTGGAACTGCTCTAAAGTCCTAATTATTAAATTCACAAGGTGCTTTCAGATCCTTGTGTGCTACATTTCTTTGCTGTATTTCCTGCAACTGGGGTTTCTAACAACAACTCGAGTTGGGCCATTTCCACTTACCATCACCTACAGGCTCTTGAACCTTTCACTTAAGGCTTATCGCAATCCAGTCTCAACTTGAACAGGTTGAAATCTCTTTCGACCTTGGTTTCCTCATCTGTTAAGTAACTGCATGAAATAATTACTACTTTTTCTTTTAGCACCAAATTATAATTCTAAGGCTTCCCTGGTCCTTCTCTGCTGGAACCAATCTCGTTACGCTGAAAATGAATAAAAGTTTATCTGTACCTATCATATATTACATTGATTTGTCCAACAGATCATTTGAGCATCACTCCAGGTCAAGAGTTGTGCCAGAGGAAGAAGAGGCAAAGAGGCGAACAAAGCAGACACAACCCTGCCCCCAAGAGCAGCACTACTGATGTGGATATAGGGTTTAGTTTCTTCCAAGATAGGGCAAGAGCCAACTGCATATGCCTGCCGTGGCTTTGCACAAAGGAGGTAGAGAAAAAAGCTTGCCCGAAGCATGAAAAGGCCTGTGCACCTAAACATTACCTGCCTCTTGACTCTGCTCTTGGATGGAGACCAGGAGGTTGCAGGAAGTCCAAATGCCAAGGGGGCTGTTGTGTGGTGCTTTCCCCAACTCTGCCTACTGTAACACTCATGGGGAAAGATTCAGGATTCTAAACAAAAGGGAAAACAAACCATGTAAAGGACAGTCCTTTTTATAAAGCACTAGATTGAGATTCTGAATAGAGGTACTTTTCACTTCAGAAGAGGAGTCAAGGTTATTTATTTTTCTCTTTTGCTTAAGTAAAGCCAGATGCATGCTCGGCAGGTGTGACTCATGGAGAAGGCTTTCAAAGATGGTGAAGACAAATGACCACTTTGGTTCAGATCACGAAAACACTCAAAGAACGCTCACATGCACGCATCAAGAATGCAAAGATGATAAAAACAGAAATTACCCTTATGAGAAAATATTTTAAAAATGGCAATGTTGAAAAGTGGGCAGGTTCTACAATAGACTATTGGGTTAGCATCTTCTCATCAGAAGTTTTCTTCTCACAACAAATTTCAGAAAGCTGAACCAAAATGATTCCTTGAACCACAGTGCTGAGCTCTACTCTGTGAGTAGAGTCTGTGAACCAGAACAACCTGTGATGGCACATACTTTTCATTCATGCTTCCTGTCATTCATGCTGGAAGTTTCTTTGCATATTTGGCCTATGAGGGCACACAGTTTGGAGCTGAAAAGATGGTGCTTTTTAGCCAAAGAGAGTCTATTTTCCAAGCCAAAGAGTGCCAATGGCCTGCTGAAATGAGTCCCCTCAGCTCAGAATACCACGTGTGGCATTCAGATTTGGGGGCATTAGCAAATTAAATGTAACCTATAGGTTTATTTGGATACCAACGATTTTAGGGTTGGGAGACACGACCGGTTGCTGCAATACACAAAAGTTTATTTTTGACTTTTTTTCTTTTCTGAAGGCAAAATATAATAGAACTGAACATCAGTGAATTTTGTACAACAAAAACAGCTTTTAATATGGAACAGACAGTTCATGAAGGTTTTAAAATCCTGGAATGGCTTCCCTTTTTCAAAGTCATGCTTTCTTGCGGTCCGCGAGGAGTTGGCACAAGGAGACGGTGGCGCCTGCTGGGCGCAGTGACAGGGAGGACGGGTGGGCTCCCCTAGATCCGAGTCAGCTGGTGCCACAGGCTGGAAGGCAGGATGCTCTCCACTTTTTCCATGACAAAGTTTAAGGGGGCAAACAACGTGCTGAGGAACTGCGGACAAACCAGAAGAGCACACAGTCAGGAGAGATCTCGTTTTTTTCTTTGACTACATCGGGTCTCAGTTGTGGCACGTGGGCTTAGTTGCTCCATGGTATATGGGATTTTAGTTCCCTGACTAGGGACTGAGCCCGCGTCCCCTGCATTGTAAGACAGATTCTTAACCACTGAACCACCAGGGAAGCTCCTCAGGAGAGATCTTGTTCAAGACTATAAAACCAACCTCTCCAACCCATGCTTGCGTATTAAGTCTCTGCATCATAAAAAGTCCCCAAACACTATGATTACATATTTATGTTTGTAGGAAATACTGGTTGATGGACAAACCTGCATTCCAGTTTCTGTCCCCCACCCCAACCCCGTCACCCCCACCCCGAGTCCTGATGGACAAGGGGAAGAAATGTTGGCTGACAGGCCCTTCACTCCTTGGACAGCTTCCCTCAGAGAAGAGGCCTTCCAACTAGTCTTCAGGATATGAGGCTGCCCATGGAGATGACCAGTGCCATCCAAAGGGACAGAGGACGGGTGGTGAGTGAGCAGAAGAGCTAAAACATGGCGACAACTCCTCCACCTGCTTGTCTAGTTATAGAGCTTTAAGTGGAAAAGGCAACAACAACAAAAAGTCCAGTCTGTGGGATGGTTGTGAGCTGCTCTGGGATCCTATGATCTCCCAAACACCTGCAGCCCATGCTTCTTTCTGAAACAGCTGCTCAGCGGTGAGCACCATGGGAGCCTGGGCGAAGGTAGCAGGCCAGCCACTCCATGGACCACACATCCTTGTGAAAAAGATGCTCCTCTGAAGAGACCTTCAGAATCTCTTTCATCTGGTTACTGAGTTCCTTTCTGTCTTTCACGTAGAGAATAATATTCTTGAAAAGTGCCTTTTAAAAAAGCCAGGTGCCTCACCTAAGACTCATTTAACATGATTTCAAGTCTGTTCTTATTATATTCTCATGAAGAATCAGCCTCTTTCCACAAGCCATCAGCAGCTGGCAGAGGAAGTGCCTAAACCCAGCCAGGTACAAGATGGCTATCTGGATGGATTCCTTGCTCTCTGTTCAGAACCAAGGTTCTGATCCTCATACTGTGGAGTCCTTTGTCCCAGTCCCCTGTAGAGAGTACAGCACAGTCTACACCACCAAGAATTGCCCACAGAACTGCAGTGTAAGACATGAGTATATACACAGAGTAGAAAGCATAGTTCTGAGGCCAAACTGGCAGATATGCTTTTAATCAAGTTAAAACAGGCTCCTCTACTGGTCACATGTTCTATGGACTGCAGGTCCTCAGAAAGAAGTATGGTAGGCAAGTTTCCCAAATTTACTTGACCTCAGAATCTTTTCTTCTTTTTTCAAAAAAGAACCAGTAGAATACAAACTGGGAAGGCCTGTACCACATTATGGCAGGATCATCAAGGGTGAGATTTGTGTAATGAAAACTCGAGAGTTTTCTCTATGTTGTCTTCTCTATGTTGCCTCTTTCACAGCAATTGAATATATTTACTCAGTAAGGCACTTAAGTACTGGATGAGATATGGAAGTGTCTAGGACAAAAGTCCCACTGTCGGGAAGGTCAACGCCTGGGGGAGGGGGAAGGGAGCTACTAAGAACTGTACCCAGCAAAGTAACAGTACCAGGTGGACCATAACGCAGCAGAAGACAGATGAACAAGCAAAGCACCGGGAAGGTCAAAAAGGGAGAGAATCCATTCTGTTGAAAGGAACAGGAGAAGCTGAAAATGACGTGACTAAAATAGTCTCCAGTGGATGGCTGGTAATGAAAAGAACAGAGATGGGATAAGAATGGTAAGGAAAGAAACGTGAGCAAGGCGGGGGGTGGGGGCGGTGGATGGAGTTGGGGGCTCCAGGCTCAACGAACAGCTGGAACAGAAATGGGAAAGCAAAGCAGCTAGGAAGACCAGAAGATAATAAACAGTTCGGTTTTGCTGGAAGGGATAGAGGAAGAGAAGCAAATGGAAGAGCACTGGGGAGGGGCCTTGAGTGTCAGTTTGGACTTGCACTTAAGAATAAGGCAGCCTCTGGAGAGGATGCGGAGAAAAAGGGAACCCTCTTACACTGTTGGTGGGAATGCAAACTAGTACAGCCACTATGGAGAACAGTGTGGAGATTCCTTAAAAAACTGGAAACAGAACTGCCATACGATCCAGCAATACCACTGCTGGGCATACACACTGAGGAAACCAGAACTGAAAGAGACACGTGTACCCCAGTGTTCATCACAGCACTGTATAAACATAGCCAGGACATGGAAGCAACCTAGATGTCCATCGGCAGACAAATGGATAAGAAAGCTGTGGTACACATACACAATGGAATATTACTCAGCTTTTAAAAAGAATGCATTTGAATCAGTTCTAATGAGGTGGCTGAAACTGGAGCCTATTATACAGAGTGAAGTAAGTAAGAAAGAAAAACACCAATACAATATATTAACGCATATATATGGAGAAGGAAATAGAAACCCACTCCAGTACCCTTGCCTGGAAAATCCCATGGACAGAGGAGCCTGGTAGGCTGCAGTCCATGGGATCGCGAAGAGTTGGACATGACTGAGCAACTTCACTTCACTTCACTTCATGGAATTTAGAAAGATGGTAACAATGACCCTATATGAGAGACAGCAAAAGAGACACAGATATAAAGAACAGACTTTTGGACTCTGTGGGAGAAACCAAGGGTGGGATGATTTGAGAGAACAGCACTGAAACATGTGTATTGCCATATGTGAAATACATCGCTGGTCCAGGTCCAAAGCATGACACAGGGCGCTCAGGGCTGGTCACCTGGACAACCCTGAGGGATGGGATGGGGAGGGAGGGGGGATGGAATGGGGAGGGAGGGGGAGGGGCGTTCAGGGTGGGGGACGCATGTACACCCATGGCTGATTCATGTGAATGTATGGCAAAAACCACTACAATATTGTAAAGTAATTAGCCTCCAATTAAAATAAATTAACTAAAAAAATATACAATGGAGAAAAGAGTCTCTTCAATAAATGGTGCTGGGGAAACTGAACAATTACATGTAAATAAATGAAATTAGAACACTTTAACATCATACACAAAAAGCAAACTCAAAATGGATTAAAGACCTAAATGTAAAAACAGATGCTATAAAAATCCTTGAGGAAAACAGAGGTGGAATACTCTCTGACATACATCAAAGCAATATCTTTTTGGATCTGTCTCCTACAGTAATTAATGAAAATAAAAATAATCAAATGGGATCTGATCAAACTAAAAGCTTTTGCACAGCAAAGGAAACCATAAACAGGACAAAAATACAACCTACAGAATGGGAGAAAATATTGGCAAATGATGTAACCAACAAGAATTAATGACCAAAATATACAAACAGTGCATAGAGCTCAAAAAAAAAAAGGGGGGGGTGCGCAAAATATCTAAATAGATGTTTCTCCAAAGAAGGCATACAAATGGCCAAAAGGCACATGAAAAGATGCTCAACATCACTAATTATTAGAGAAATGCAAATCACAGCTTCAATGAAGTATCATTTTATACCAGTCAGAATGGCTATCATCAAAAAGTCTACAAATAATAAATGTCAGAGAGGGTATGGAGAGACAGGTACCTTTTTACACTGTTGGTGGGAAAGTCAATTGGTACAGCAACTGTGGAGAGGAATATATGTGTGTGCGTGCTAAGTTGCTTCAGTTGTGTCTGACTCTGTGTGACCGTTGGACTGCATCTTGCCAGGCTCCTCTGTCCATGGGATTCTCTAAGCAAGAATACTGGAGTGGGTAGCCATTCCCTTTTCCAGGGGATCTCCCCAACCCAGGGATAGAACCTAGGTCTCAGGCATTGCAGGCAGATTCTTTACCGTCTGAGCCAGCAGGAATTATCATTATTATTATTATTATTATTATTATTACCTTCGCCAGAAAAGCAGTATAGAAATTTCTTTAAAATTAAAGATAGAGGTACCATATGATCCTGCAATCCCACTCCTAGGCATGTATTCAGAGAAAACCATAATTTGAAAAGCTATGTGCATCTCAATGTTCACTGTAACACTACTTCCAATAGCCAAGACCTGGAAGCAACCTAAATTTCCATTGACAGACAAGTGGATAAAGAAGTGGAATAGTTACACAATGGAATATTACTGAGCCATAAAAAGAATGAAATAATGTCATCTGCAACAACATGGATGGACCTAGCAATTATCTTACTAAGTGAAGTAGGCCAGACAGAGGAAGACAAATATCGTATGATACCACTTATATGTAGAATCTAAAAAAAATGATACAAATGAACTTATATTCAAAGCATAAATAGCCCCACAGACATAGAAAAAAACTTATGGTTACCAAAGGGGAAGGGGGAGGATAAATTAGGAGTTTGAGATGAATACAACACACTACTCTGCATAAAAGAGATAACCAATAAGGACTACTGTGGAGCACAGGGAACTATACTCAATATTTCATAACAACCTATAAGGGAAAATAAGCTGAAAATATATATATACATGTACATATATATATGATTATCTATTTCTGCATTTTTTTTCCTTCAAAAATAACTAATTTCCACCCATGCTCATGTGAAAACAAATTAGTATACATCTTCAAAAAAAAAGCAAACAGGAATAAGGCAGCCTCAATAGTTCTCGAGTGAAGGAAGGATGGCTTTGTACTCCAGTAGGTGCTAACGCACGGCAATGCCTGGCTTTCTGAAACTGTCCTTGGCTGGGCGCTCAGCACCACGTGGCTTGCTCACCCTACTAACTGGATGGCTTGCACATCTCAGTTCAGAGCTGGATGCAGTTGTGGGAGATCCCAGACCCAGGAATAAGCAATCACTGCCCACGCTGCCTCTGAAAGAGACTGTAAAATCCTAGTTCTGAGACTGTAATATGGAACAAGTCTCCTGACTCTATCAGTCCAACATAGTAACACTGCAGAATTTAAAATATACATACATAGTATTTGTTTGTAATCAGAGACTGTCAAGGCTCCATAACACATATTTGCCTGTATGTAGTAGTCCCATGAGGAGGAGCTAGGTGCTAAACTGGTCTGGATGACTCAGGCATCCTGGCAAGAGTTGGAAGATGGGGCCCGATGAACATTTTGCTGGTGAAGTTGTCATATCCTGAAAACCTGACCAATAACAGATTTATAACCACCAAATTTGTGACTGAGGTGGGAAGGAATGACATGCATTATCACGAGCCAGAGTGGTTAGATGAAAGGCACCACTCAAAGTCTGAGTTTTGGGTGGCTTTCTAACTAACTGGGGGTGGTGGGGACACAGGGAGCCACGGCATGGGTAGAAGAACGAAGGAAGATGCTGTTACAAGGCTGGTTCAAAATAAAGGCCTGCCTGTTTATTTGCTTTGTTTTGGGCACTGACCTGACTTGGATAAAAGGAGGGCCTCTGGAAATTCAGTGGCAAGCCTTGCTCAGCTTGAGGTCTGCAAACACCCCTTTCCACATTGTGCCACAAGATGCAATGAACCCTGCACCTGTCTAGAACACACCTGTGCTTCTCAACCAGGTTCCACAAGAGAAGTAAGTCCTGATACCTCCCGTGTATGTGATCATTAACTGCTCTTCCTTGTATCTAGGATGTTCTATCCTTGGGAGAATTGAGAAAAGAATCCTTTGAACTGTTTCCTAGAGATCCTAGTTCTCTCGCATTCACCCAGTTGGGATGCGCACCCTTTGTTACTAGGTTACCTTCCTCCTCAGCAGCACTCCTCATGTCCTCTTCCCCATCCCTCACCCATACGGAAGAAGCAGCAATGTAATAAGGTGCCTGAAACCAATAAGCTCTTTTCACTTAGTAGCTAGACAAAGGTCAGTGGCTTTCATCAAGAGGTACTACAAAAAAAAAAAAAGTTTGGTGGAACATGCCTTACTTCCTTGGGATGCTCATTTATATTTCTTTGTAAGTTCGAAAATCAGTCAACACTTTCTGGCCCAAAACTCAACCAATGCACATGGAGAAACAACAGTTTCACTGAGAGACTTGGGAAATGTTATTGCCTGAAAAGTTAAGTCTGAATGAGCAACACCAGGCAACCCTGGAACAGCTCATCTATCTCAATGTCCAAAACTCCTGTCCTGAGGGCAGAGATACATGGTCCAAAACCCACCCACTGTAATTTAATCAGTGTCTTGTGGTGAGAAAAAGCAACTGAACTAATAATAAAAGAGAGAGACACTTCAATTGCCTGATCCTCCTTTTCCCAAAACACCATCATTTAGAAGAAGGTCACGGCTCACAACATGCTTCATTAACATTTGAAAAGCCTCTGCTTATCTGAATAAGTTCCAGGTGCCCTATTGCAATCAGACAATTGACATTTCACTGTAATCAATATCAGACTTCAAAGAGGTCAGGGCCTATAAGTTGAAGACGAGAGTCAGAAGTCAGGGGGCTGGATCTCAGGGAAGGAGAGAGACCAGAGGAGTACAGACAGGGCCCTTCAAGCAGAAGAGGTCAGCACGCTGACCTTCCCACATTCTGCGAGGGGCTGGGTTTGGAACGATCACTTATTTATATGAGCAACCTTATCTTGGTAACCAAACATTCTAGGAAGAGTTAGTTCTAAGTCATTGAGGTAGATTAGATTAGGCGGGGAGAGCCAGTTGAAGTCTCTCATTTTACTATTTTCCAGTGGCTCACCCTTGGCTGCGGGCTTCCTCACTGGCTGCGTACCAACATGTAAACACGCTGGAGAGTTCCCAAGCTGCACGCAGCCTGGCGGGTGGCAGTACAATCTCTCTCCATCTACTAAGTCATTATCCCAGGGACATTATCTCAGGCGAGGGCTGAGAAAATCATTTTCACAAGCTGCAAATGGTTGCAGGCAGCCTTTAGGGCAGCTGTGATAACCTGTGGGGGTCTTCACGAGGGGCCTGATGAGGTGACAAGAGTGAAAATGTGGCGAAGACTCGGGGGGGGGGGGTGTGGGGGGAGGAGGAAGGAGACGGGGCTTGTCTCCTTCAGGCTATCCATCTTCCTTCCCCACAAAATCTCTCCAGACATTTTGGAAACTGCTAAACCTTAATGAAGGGGGAGATGAATGTGATCCTCCAGGCAGAGGTTTAAAAGCAAATTTATCTGAACTACATTTGAAAACTGTGAGTAGCTGACCAAACTATCACACCTTAGTAGCATATAAAATAAGAGGACTGTAAAGGCAAATTTATATTTTATTTAATCATTTGGTCTCTGACTCAAAACTAAAGCTTTGGAAACATTAAATGAGGAGAGTGGCCCTTGGTCTAGTCTGTAATGAACACATCTTTGCAATATTGTGGCAGCGACGCAGCCTAACCTAGGGAATGCCCAGTTGTAGTCTATGTACTATCTGCCATTCCTTCTAGCCCTGTCCCTGGTTAACGCAGCTTCAGGCAGTCACTCCACATAATACAGTGGTTCTCAGCCCGGGCTGCACACCCAAATCACCAAGGGGGAGCATCTGAAAACTCAGATACCCAGGCTGCACCCCAGGCCAATTAAGTCAGAGTCCCCTGGGTTGGAAGATCAGGCATCAGTAAATTTTAAGCTTCCCAGATAATTTGAAGGTGCGGCCAGGGTGAAACCACTGGTTCCTAGAAAGTCGTCACCTCAATGGCTCTGACACTGCACCATGCATCCACAGATGGCTGCTAGAAGGCTGGCTTTCATGAGGCCAGTGTTCTCTGAAGGAATAGTCCCCAACCCATCCATCTTCATAATGAGTGGTGGGTGGGGAGGGAGCTTGTTAAAAACACAGATTCCTGGGTGCTAACACTCAACACTCTGAACTCCCAGTGGTGGGGCCAGGTGAATTCTGCGCACACCAGAGGCTAAGAATCACTGTCCTGATCCCAAACTCCCACCAAGAGCTGTATATTAGTTTAAGGAAGAATACTGGGCCAATGACATTGTCTAATGTTGTGAATATACTCTTATTTTAAATTTCACTACATTATACTCTAATCTACCAGACTTTTGGCAGCTACTTTAATTCAGAGGTTGGCTTGGGATAGAAGCAAATAATGAATGGCATAGGCTCATAAACTAGGGAGTATCCACAGTGGAAGCTTAGATGATAGTGGGTTCAGGAATCATATCATGTTAAGGAACTTTAAGATATTCTGTCTGAGGAAAACAGAAGGTAGTAGGTTAGAAGTAAGAGGTGGCCATGAATGTAGTACCTGCCTCAAGAATTTCAAAGAGGAAGTAGAGTTGTTCACTATAGTTTTGGAGAGTAGAATAGGAACATGAGTAGAAATTAAAGGAGGGCAGACTTGACCAATAAAAGGAAGAGTTCTGAGTGATCCAATAATGGAACGGGTTTCCAGGTTGAACAGGTGAGTGCCCCATGGCTAAAAGTATTCAAGATGCATCTAGGTGATGTCCATCAAGCTTTGTTTAAGGTCCCTTTCAACTCTTAGCATCTATGATTATAATTATAAAAGAAGAAATGCTAAGCTGTATCTGAGTTTTTACTCTGATTCTTTCTGCAGAAACCACTACCATTTATTCATTTAATAATCATTTATTGAAAACCTACTATGTGCAAGGCAAAGCTGTGGGGATACAGAGATGAGGAAGACACAGTCCTGCTCGCAAGGAGCTCACATTCTAAAAGGGGGTCAGACAAGATTTTAACAATTATAATACAGTACAATAAATGTAATAATATAGGTATTCATGGGTGGGGTCAGAGAGGAAAGGTGTCTAACTCAGCTTAGGAGGAACTCAGAAAGGAAGCCGAGTATAAAAGAATAAAGAGGCATTAGTAGACTGGACAAGTGCTGGTGGGAATGGGGAAGGGCATTCCACACAGTGCGAACGGAAAGTGCAAAAGCTCTGGGGTGCACAAGAGCCTGCTGCATCTGGGAATGGTGAGAAATCCACTGTGGCCCAAGAGCAGTGCCTGGGCAAGAGTTGAAAGAGACAAGCTGAAGAGGCAAGCAAGGGCCAGATCACAAAGGACCTTGTGCGCCATGCTAAAGGTCTGTGACTTTATCCTGCTGTTGGGGGGAAACCATTGGGGAAATTCAAGCACAGAAGTGACATGCTCAGATTTTCTAAAAAACATCATTCTTCGGTCAGTACAAAGGAGATCCTGGCAGAGGATAAGCCTGGAAAAAAGGAGGCCAGTTAAGACTTGCAAGAAATCACAGAGATCTAAACTAAGAGAGTCATGGGGGAAGAAGGAAGATAAGAGGTGAATTCCATCTACTGACCGCCGAGCGGCTCAGGAGGTTAGATCCGACAGACTGTGGAAACAGAGACAGATGGGATGTAAGGGGTGAGAGAAGGAAGTCTGGGAGGGCTGCCGAGTTTCTGGCTTGAGTGACTGGGTGGATGTCAGAGCCACTGGCGGAGGTCAGGGATACGGGAGAAGGAGCAGTTTTGGTGGTGGGGGGAGGAGGGTGATGAGTTCAGTTTTGGAAATGTTGAGACTGAGGTGCCGGTGGGATTTCCAGTTCATCTTCAACACGCATGAAAATACTCTCGCAATTCCAGTCCCTGAACTCTGCCGAGCAGAAAATGTCAATCATCTGGAAAGGGATTAAATCAACCCAGCCAAGTTAGAAATCATCCTTTCCGACTCCACTTGCCTTGAAATCAGAATGGAGTTCCAGGGAAACAATTGGTATTCTTTTTCTGACTCCTTCTGTTTGAAACTCCTCTGTGGCAAAATTAGTAAACTTATCCTCACTGTGTGTGCAGGTGGAAATAGTCAGTTTTCATCAAGGAAACACCGGTTCTTGTTTGTCAATGCAGATGACTTTTCTTATTAAAGCTCTTCTCCATAACCATCTTTTTTTTTAGAAAAAAATTTAATAGTCGTTTTATTTAACTCAATATATCTAAAAATAACCATTTTAACATGAATTCAGTACAGTAACTAATGAGATATTGTATATTCTTTTCCAAGACTAAGTTTGCAATTTGGTGTATATATTATAGTCTCAGTGCATCTCTTTTTAAAAATTTTTATTGGAGTACAGTTGCTTTACAATGTTGTTAGTTTCTATTGTACAGCAAAGTGAATCAGCTATACATATACCATAACCTTCTTTAAAGAGTCTTAATGGATTCTGATATTTCTAAACATTATATTTCTATACTTATTAATACTATACACCCTTCACACCTTCTCAGTTCATTCCCCAAACAATTTAATTTGTCGATATTACAACTTCTAAAATTTAAATCATCTTTGAAAATGTAAATTCTATCCTTCTTGAAGGAAAGACTTACAATACCTAAAGATTAGAAATAATGTCATTCAATTTATATAAAACTGAATAACCTCCCAAATATTTTTCATTTGCTAGGGTTTCTTTAATTCTTTATGTAATTCTTTTAGAACTCACGCATTTTGGGGGGAACTGCTGAGAATTTTTTTGTATGTGAAATGAGGCAAGGCATGCAGTAATAAACAAGCTACACTTTCTCATTTTGATTCCACTGATGAAGTATCAGTGAGCGAAGGATCAGTACAAGCACACTCACTTTTACACGACCCTCCCCCGTCTCTCTTATGCTGCTTTTCATGAGTTTCCCTGCCGCCTGCCTGAGGCCTCCCCGTTGGCAAATACTCACAGCTTTTGCAAAGACCCCCATGAGTTCCGGGAACTGATGTGTCAGGAGGGCCAGCATGGCTGTGAAGGAACACAATCCAGCAGTAAAAAGAATAAAGAAGGGAAGCTCCTTTTTGGGGTAAACTGAGACTTCATGGAAAGCTGTGGAGAAGAACAAAAGGGAAGTGTTAGAGTTGCAGTGAAATGCACTCTCAGGGAAATTCTTTAGGTGGGAAGGACTCTTCAGAGCGTTGGCTGAAGCCTTTTGGAAAGGAAAAACGTAGGGCCCTTGCATGAATGAGTTCCAACATCTCCGCCAGCCTCTGGGACCTAGTGCTTCTCCCAAGTCCATATTTACCCTTCAGGACTCTATCCAGGGCATGATGGAGCTAACATGGGGATGTCACACGTTCGTGGGCAGGGACAGTGACACTATCTACACCTAATACACAGTATTCCTTTCTCAAAAGGAAACACAAACAGAACTTTATTCAAATTATAAAACACATGTTCACTGAACAAAACGTGTAAAATCCAAAATCAAGTATCCTGAAATAAAAACTCTTCTCTCTAGGTTGTCACTGTCCTGTAATCTTTAAATCACTGTCATAGGGAGATACTAGTGTGTATGTGTGTATGCTAAGTCACTCAGTCGTGTCTAATTCTTTGTGACCATGGACTGTAGCCCGCCAGGCTCCTCTCTCCATGAGATTCTCTAAGCAAGAATACTGGAGTGGGTAGCCATTCCCTCCTCCAGGGGATCTTCCCAACCGAGGAATCGAACCCGCATCTCCTGTATTAGCAGGCGAGTTAGTTCTTCACCTCTAGCACCACCTGGGAAGCCCAGATATTAGTGTAGCTTGTATTTTTCCCTGGTACAATCTAACTATATCAGTGGAGGACACCACCCTGAGGGAGAGACATTTAGGAAGGACCATCCATCCATCAATGATGGGAGATTTTAGAGCTTTTCATAACTTTTAAATCAAGTGACCTGCACAGAGAGAAAAGCACCAAAGGCTGGCCCTGCAGAAGGAAGCCGTGTGGCTGTGTATGAACAACACTGCCATTCCAACCAAAGGACCAAGGGTCTCCATCTTCCTCAGGAAACCCAAGGTCTCAAGCCTTTCCTCGACCTTTCAACTCTAAGCCCAAAACAAGAGAGGGTAGAGGGCCAGGGAGGGACAAACACAAACAAGCACCTCAACCTGAACCCAGGGATGTCAACCTGCTCGGATTCTCCTTGGGTGGACGTGTGCTCAGGGCCACCGTGGACGCCGCACCACTAATGTGCTGAACGCGGGGAACATGTGAACCCACATGTTCCTCTCATCCTTACCCGAAACACCCAGGGACTGTGAAGGGAAATCAGACTTGAACCACTGCGTTCAATTAAATCAATGTGAGTCATAATTTTCTATTCTAGGACCGTAAAGATTATTCCTAGACACTATCTTTTAAGAACTATAACCTTGTTCTAATAGTGAAGCTATCCCCCATGGAAACATGTTTGAACACAATTAAAACATTTTAAAACAATGTACTTTTTAGAAAACTGCCTTTCTTACCAGAAATCAGAAATGCTAATAAGGATCTCCCTGAAGGGAGAGCTGAAAGGAAAAAGTGTGGGCCCATCACAGACCCTGTTTCTGAAAGCAAATCTAATGCAGAGTGAGGCACCCAACCCCTTGACACAGTAAATGCAGATGGTGAGGAACACCATACCACTGAGGCCGCCAGCTCCTGAGGTAAGTCATCGCACAGCAAAGAAAGCAGAGAGCTGCCTTCTGCTCCTTCATCCTGAGACGGCAGCTCATTTTGCACCTGGACCCCACCATTTTGGAGATTTAAAACTGTCTCAAAAAATGTGGCCATTGGACAGTTTACAAGCACCCAGGGCTCCAAAGTTCAGCTGGTCCTCTGGGCAAAGCATCTAACTATGTTAGAGCTATGAGATGTGATAGAACTGGGGCTGGTGCAGGGTGGGAGTGGCAGGAGAGCGGACAGGAAAGAGAGAATAGTCAAAATTTGGAGCTTATTATCTGAGGGAGAAAAGTATGTCCTAAGGCAGGGCCACATGAAGGGCCTGGACACGATTCCTTACACACAGTATAATTTGATAATAACTATTTAGCTGGAATTGTCAAAACAATGTTGGATTACAGTAAACCAAATCATACTTTCCACGTGCGGTACAGGCCCTCCAACTGCCAGCTGGTAAGGCCCTTGAGGGTAGGGTTTGCCCTCTGCCTGCTGTGGACCAGGCTGAGGCTGCCCGTGTGCCCTGCACACACACCCCCAGCTCACTGCACGCCATCCAAGAGATGCTTGCGGGAAATCGTGCCAGCCAACAGCACTGCATCCCTGCAGGAAGCATGCCCACCTGGCCCGCAGGTCTGTTTCTGGTGGCAATGCCAGCAGCCTCATGCTGCCCTGCTCTCCCCGCCAGACTGTTTTGCAGTTCCTCTGCTTCTCCTTTAGACTCCAGTGTGTGCAGACTGCCTCTGACCAGCGGGAGAGCCCAGGCCGAGCCCCACACAGTGGATCGGCCCAGCAAGGGGCATCTGCCTCAAACTAGGGTCTCTGTGCTCAGACCGGCCAGGACATGATGCCTCTTCATCTAAACTTCAGTCACCAGGGGTCTTTCCCTTTGATGAATCTGGAAAGACGTGGAGGAGCAAGAAGCCAAGCCTACACACATAACTCACTTTAATGCTTATGCTATCAAATGAGGACAGGGTTTGGGAGAAGAGTAATAGAAGACAAGGAACATCATAAACATTTATCATTCCCACCTCTTTCTATCCCCGTTGTCGGCACACCACCCTCACCAGCCCAGAAGAGGAATATGGAGGGGAGACTTACATGGAAGCAGCTCGCGATCTGCTGTCTCTGTACAGATGGGGTAGGGATAAAACAGATGCCCCTTTTCCAAGGGATAAGGGATCATCCGAAAAGCTGAAAAGGAGAGACAACATGTTAGAGGCACAATATTTGTCTCATAACATCTCAACTTCACGAAGAGCATTTTGAGCATTTTTATAATGGTGAACATTTCTACAAGTAACTTTCAGAAAGGATGCGAGACTTACCCAAATTCTGAGGCATGTGCCAGAGAAATTGTCAGAGATGTGTTATGACAAATGACTCACACATTAATCTCACACTACATATCTGGACAAACCTCACAACACTGGGTGGGGATGGGGGTGCAGAGGAGGAGGCAAAGCCATCAATTCCAATGCCCACGGTTTCCTCAGCTATAAAATATTATGAAAATGTCATGAGCACTAATTCAATATAGCTCAGCTGATAGTAATAACACAAACCTGGATGGAAATGCTTCCCCAAGAAGCAACGTGGACTGACTTGTGGGAGCATGTCACAGATGCACAAATATGAAAGGCATTCTAGCATGTCTATTTTAAAAATATGTCTAGGTGGATTAGAATTCCAGCCAAGATGGATAAAAACAGGAATCTAAAAGTGCATGACTTGGGAGGTATTTCTAAACTTTATGAAACTTTTATATCTTCAACACCATGTGGGGGGAAAAATGGATCTGGAGAGATTGAGTATCTGTATTTTGAGGATGTCAGGCCACGTAAGCTCTGCTTTTGGGGCATCAGATAACATGAGGTCTCACACTGAATTATGACTTTCCAGTCAATCCATCTCTTCCCATTTTCACATGCGTTACTCTCCCTGTTACCATGTCATCAGCATGTTAGTCTCACTGTTCCTATGAACAGTACTCGAGGAGGTAATTTTTCTTCCACAGATGTCCGGCAACTACAGCATGCCATAGATATGAAATATAAAAAAACCAGACCCTACACTGGGAATGTCGAATTACGATCCTTGCCTTCATGTGTGGCAAAGAGGGATGGTGGCAACACAGCAAACCTTTCAGCCTCAAATGCTGCATTTCAAGGACTCCTAGCTATGTCCTCAGCTGTGTAATTACCAAAGTCTTCTCAAAATGCTGTCAATGTACATATTTGTCTTTTGCATACTTATTTCAAACAGAAATCAGAAACAAAGAATGTTCTCCCTCACGAGACATGACAAGGTTCCATTGTAACCAGCATCAGTGCACATATGGTATTTATTCTGGTGTCTGAATATTATTTAAAAGTAAAAACATTATGTATGTGATCCCAGCATTTGGAATGCAGTCAATCTGCACCACAGTGCTATCACTCTGAGGTTACAGCACGTTGCCACGGAGAATATAAATCACTACAACGTGGGATTAGAGCAGAGCCAGTTTGCTGGCAGTTGGCTGAGGTAAAAATGTTATCAATTTTCCTCTTGTAACAGAAACCTCTTAAACAGAGATTAAAACATTAAAAACACCCCAGACTTTAACTCTTCTTAAAATGAAAGGCTCACCCTAGTTCAATCAGACCTTCTCTTTCATGCAAACCAAGATGACTTTTGCCCATTACAGCAAGTAAGAGAGGGGTTCCCTGCACAAGTTGTTAACACACAAAGATTACTTGAGGAACCAGCATTTCTCTCAGTAGAACTAGGCTTTCAAGAGAAGGAAAAAAATTACAAAACCAAAAAAACAAAAAACTCACTTAGTGCTTTATAGGATACACTAAACTCTCTTCTGGGAAGCAGGGCATTTAAACTGCAATATGGCAGGATTTTAATACCATTTCCCATAAATGATGGCTGCTATGAAAGCATCCCAAAAATGTAGAAAAACCTATGTGGAAGGTTTTTTTTTTTTTAATCCAGATTTTCATGTGCACTAGGGCTCCTGTAATTAAGAATCTGTCCAGGTTCATATGATATAAATAAACCCTCAGTTTTCAAAGTGGCTATAAATTTGAATGCTAAATTTTATTCAAAACTGAAGTCAGTTTGCACTTCAGGGAACAATTTTTTAAATGAAATATAGGAGTGTGAGATCTTGAGAGTGTTCAACCATAGAAATCAAATGGTTGGTTGGTGTCTTTTCAATCAGATACCAAATGCTTTTACTCCAGTATTTGGCATGCATACAAATTTTGTGCATCAAGTTCCTCTTTCCCTTCTAATCAGTTCTGGTCTTTCTGGAGAGGGTAAAGACACTGATTATATATGATTCAACAAAGAATACACACACACTCTTCCTGTACCATCCCCTGCCCCCAAGCCCCGTGATAGTAAGGATGCTTATGTGCCCTTAAAATTTCTCTTTCTCATGTCAGTTGTCACTTACATCGAGTTCATAAAATAATGTTATGACTTTTGGCTTCACTAAACAAAAGCAAACACAATTTCTGTTTGCAATTCTATCCTTTATCCACCCTGCTGGGTGGGGTCCAGCAAAGTGTGAGATAAGCACTGGAGATCTAGAAAGAGCGGGAAGAGGCACCAGATGAGCTGTGCCAGCTGTACCCCCCACCTCCTGGTCCTTTCACTGCAAATACGTATAACTGCTCCACAAGGACCTTGTGGCTTTAGCTGAATGGCCAGAACTCTTGCAAGTGCAAGTAGTAACACACTGATTTAGCAGGGCAAGTGAGAATGAAAAAAAAGGTCATTTGAACTGTTTTATGAATTTGATCTATTTCATGAGTGACTAAAAACCTCCTAAAATATTTCCATCCCAAAAAAAAAAAAAAAAAAAAAAAACCATACATTTCAGAAGAAATACATGAAAATGTACGTGCATTTGTTTAGAAAAAAAACAAAAAATCTGGACTATTCAGTGTTAGTACATGGAACCCAGTGGCATTCTTGCATTTTCCTTTTGTGCCATCTCCTCCCCTACCTTGGTTTCCACTGCGCCTTTGTGGGAGAGGCAAAATGAAACTGGGAACTGCTTAGTGAACACAGCAGGCCCTCCACAATAACGTGTGAGACATTACACTACTGCCTTCTGGCCTCACCCAGACACATTTTCTAGACGGGTTTCAAGCCTATATCAGTGTTGCACCCATCAGAGACTTGACCAATTCTGGATAAAGAATCAAGAGAACTAAAGAATGGACACAAGGATGGATACATGAACAAGTTAACTCTTGATTTTCCCACTGAATTCTAATGACCTTTCATCCTATCCACAATATAGGCAAGGATAGAAGGCAATGTTTGATACTTTGCCTATGATGAATTTTCAAAGAGGATCTCAGAGAACTTTATACAGATTGTTTGCAATACCAAGAACTGTGTTTGAATCCCAGCTCTACATGGTCAAAATGTGAGTATCTTCCTTGTATAGCAGGAATGTGAGCCAAGCACACCCTGTTTCTGGACTGATGGAGCTGACTGCGCAGGGTGGGAAACAGATGAGACAATAATCATGAAAACAAGTGAGAAAGTTCCCCTGTGATAGAGTATACCTAATGGGGTAGCAGTGGAGGTGACAGCTCATGACGAGCCAAACTGGACCAGGCTGACAACTGTATGACTTCAGGTGGGTCATTATTCTGTGTCCAGGGGGTCATTTTACATGTCCATAAAAATGAGAACACCAAGGATCTCGAGAGGCCGTTAAAGGGCCTGCGTGTGACAGCAGAGCTCGAGGTGTCTCCATATAGTGCCTGACTGCTCAGGGAAGGTTAGTTTTCTCTTTACCTTCCCTTCCCAGCAACCCCGAGCTCCTACTTGCTCTATCAGGTCAAACTCTAGCTTGTAAGTACAAATGCTGCTTATCTGTGAACAATTAGAAGCACAAATGATAGAATAGAAAATTATCATCAAAACCTACATTTTACGTTCTGTTGACTATAACATAGGCAATGGCCATAAAAGCTCTCTGTCTTTTGTGAGGCTTTGGGGACAACAACGAAGAAAATTCAGAAGTCAAAACTCTGGATTCCGATCTATATTTTTTCACTATCTAGTTATATGGCCTTGGAAAACCACTTTCCTCTTAGATTACATAATGTTCTATTCCAATTTCAAAGAAAAATTCTAGAGTTTCGGAGCAGAGTCACTAACTTGTTAGTGACTTGTAACACTCTAATACTCTGTTCCTGCTTCCATGATAGCACTGCTCCTGCCCACACTATATGTTACACATACATGTGCACGTGTATGTGAGTATATGTGTACACACACACACACTGTTTCTCCCAAAGCATTTCAGAGTCTTACTTATTTTGATATCCCCAAAAGAATACCTATAAATGTTCACTGAATAAAGGAATGGATAAATTAATGCACAGTAGGGAAGAGACAATTTTCCCTTTAAAAGCCCCAGTGGATCCAAATTATGGTCAGTTGCTCAAAACTGAATAAGTGAAAGAAGCAAGCTGGTTCTACTGGGCAGTAGGTGGGGAAGCATCATACAATATCTGGAGTCCAGCTACTAGTATAAGTTGGTTATGGCCAGGGACTTCAGCTGCCATTGTTTTCTTCCAAATTATAAAATTTGGCCTTGGATCCATGGGCTGAAGGGTGGGAGAATTTCTCTTTTAGCAGTCCCAAAGGTGCCAGGCTTTCGGAGGAAAGATTTGATTAGAGGAAATGCCCCAAGGATCACATCTTACAGCCAGTAGCATTTACCATCAGGTTCAAAGAGAATAAATTAGAATCAGAATCTCATCCTTTGCTTCAACAATGGGCCATTTTCTCCTCTCAAAGGAAAGATTTGCCTTAATCCCCCTAAGAAACACCACCGTTAAATCTTATACATTATTTAGTGAATTTTTTGGGGAAAAAAAATCTCGAAAAAGAAAATAAAGATCAAGTCAGGAAGAAAATGTAAACAAAGAAAAGCTAAGTGATTTACCCCATGGTATTCTAGTCTTCTGATATAGGGAACCTGAAAATTAAATCTTCTCCAGTTGCAGTCAGCAGACTACCTCACTTTATAAAATAAATACAGCCAAATCAGAGCCTTGAAAATATCAAGGCAGGAGGGAGATAAGGCCACATCAGAATTTAATACAGGTAAATTAGAAGATGTGCCATTTAAAACAGGGCACTATAAGGTGCAATACCATTGTAATTAAAGACATAGTTCAAATGAGTTTCCTCATTCATGTATGTTTTTTATATTCAACATATATTTGCAGTCATGTGTGTACATGTTTGTGAAGATAACCAGAACCTACAGTGCTTAAAATAAATATAATTCAGATAATATGGCGGTTGTGTAATGAACTTAGGAATATGTTTTTAAATCTTAAATAAATTAAAACTTTTCCTCTTTCTTGATTATCTTAACTTTGAGAAACACATTGTGTAATTTCAGGGGCTGGAACAGTGATGAATCAAACATTTTACAAACCTTTGAAATGCTGATGTATTTGTGGTTGAGGATTCAGGTTTTTTTTTTCAAACCACCATATGTTTCAAACCCAAACAGTCTCTGCCATGCATCAGCTGGACTTTGGGGTTTTATCAAAAATGTGTTATTTCAGCCTGATTGGTGGGAGACTCACTTAATTCCACAAGATGACTAATGCTCCAACATAATAAACTCATTAAAAAGCAAAGAAAACTATACTTCATCCCCACCCCTAACCAACACTATTGACATAAGTAAGGCTTGTAATTCTTTTTTAAAAGATAAAGTGAATTTTTGAAAGAATACTCACTTTTAACATGGAACCTAGTGAAATTAGGTACTGTTACCTTCCTCCCTGGATTCTCTTTCTAGTGAAAAAGAGGAAGTGGAAGGGAGTTGGGGAATGGTCTTAAATTTCAGAATGAAGAAAAAAATGATTTAAAGGTGAAAACCTAGACTGGAGATGTCAAAAGGCGCCACCCAGTGGTGAACTGGAGGAAGTGCAGCCTCCTGAGCTTCGGCACGGGCAGCCTAGGGGAGCCCCACTGACCTCCAGAGAGGGAAAAGGAGCGGTTCCCTTACTGTAGCAGCCCTCGGAGGCCTGCCCTGAAGCCCACCGACCTGGGATAGGGCGGTGGCATTCAATGTCATCAGCCCTTCACAGTTTTCAAAAAATGGGCACGTTAATAGCAGTAAATGGGTAGCTGAGCCAGAATTCTAGTCCAAGTCTTCTGATTTAAAATCCAGAGCTTTGATGCCGCCACTTAACTTAGAATGGACACAGATCTAGAAGTCTTGTCAAACAATTGCACACAACTGCCTGAAGTTGGAGCGGTAATTCTTTCTCCTAAATTTCAAGACAGATTTATAGCTTTGTTTTTTTTAAACAAAGACAAAACTGTTTGTAATGAAAGATTGTTTTTTAAATACATGTATATACATATATACACACGTACATATATACACATAAGTATTTATGCTTGAAGAAAATATATATGGTTGTTGTAGAAAGTTTGAAAAATACGAATATGAAGAAAAAAATCACTTAAAAATCTACTTAAAGGTATATCTATTTCTAACTTCTTTTACCTTTGTTCATACATAGAATGTATTTTTAATATAAAATTGGGCTCATTCTGTATTTTAAATGTTTAAACCAATATTTAATAACAAAATATAATTTTATATAGAATGATAAGCTTTCAAAACATTAGAAAGGGCATAGGAATACCCCAGTCTTATGTAAGTAGTGGTATAAACTGAGGGCTTCTAAAGAAATGTTTCAGAGCTGGCTTGCTCCTCTTCTCCTTAATCTATCCAGGTAAGGCCTAAATAGCTGGCATTACAGAAAAGAGCAGCGAAGACACAGTAAACCTGATTCTAACATCAGTGCCTGCAGACGTTCAATAGGTTGCTCACTTCAATGAACCTGCTTCTCTCTTGAACATCTAAGATGGCCATCTTTGTCCTGCCTGACTCAGAACTTTATCAGGAGTCCATGAAATGATGGAAATGCAAACCCTCTGTGAATTACACTGTTACACAAACACTTTTCAAGGTTCTTGGGGTCCTCTACTAAGGTCCTTAGTTAACTACTAACTAAGGTAGTCAGCACCTGGTAAGCACTCTCATGGTTCTCTTTTCTAAAACTGAATGGTATGACTCTCTTTTTGAAAACCGAACAGCTGTGTAATTTCCTGGCTTGGTTCTTAATTATCTATAAGTATTAAATGCAGAGTTTGCCTTCCATATAGGTCCCTGACTGCCCTGCCATACTGTTTTATGTCTAAAAACTCACCATTTCTTTTTATTCTAATAAAGTGTTCCACCCATCTAATTTGAGGTAATTACATCCCCCCCAATGGTACCTCACTGCTTGATGTGGGGATCACTGTGTCACTTCCCATCTCTCACAATGTCACTGTCCTTCCCACTGTTTCCAAAGCATCTCCCCATTGTTATCTGGATTTATGGGGTAACTAACTTCCAAACAGAATTTTTTCATTATTTTTTATTTTTACAGTTACGCCATTCCTAATACTGTGTCTTTATCATTTCTTGCCCCACCCCTCTTCTGACCTTTTCTATAGGACTATCTTATCAATCAGATCCAATCAATAAGCTTCTATTACTATATTTCCAAGATACCAATCCATACACTGAAGGTCAACAAGCAACAGTAAGAACGACATGGAACAACAGACTGGTTCCAAATCTAAAAAGGAGTACGTCAAGGCTGTATGTTGTCACCTTGCTTATTTAACTTATATGCAGAGTACATCATGAGAAACGCTGGGCTGGATGAAGCACTAGCTGGAATCAAGATTGCAGGGACAAATATCAATAACCTCAGATATGCAGATGATATCACCCTTATGGCAGAAAGCAAAGAAGAACTAAAGAGCCTCTTGATGAAAGTGAAAGAGGAGAGTGAAAAAGTTGGCTTAAAACTCAACATTCAGAAAACTAAGATCATGGCATCCAGCCCCATCATTTCATGGCAAATTGATGGGGAAACAATGGAAACAGTGACAGACTTTAGTTTTGGGGCTCCAAAATCACTGCAATGGTGACTGCAGCCATGAAATTAAAAGACACTTGCTCCTTGGAAGAAAAGTTATAACCAACCTAGACAGCATATTAAAAAGTAGAGACATTACTTTATCAACAAAGGTCTGTCTAGTCAAAGCTTTAGTTTTTCCAGTAGTCATGTATGGATGTGAGAGTTGGGCTATAAAAAAAGCTGAGTATCAATGAATTGATCCTTTTGAACTGTGGTGTTGGAGGAGACTCCTGACAGTCCCTTAGACTGCAAGGAGATCCAACCAGTCCCATCCTAAAGGAAATCAGTCCTGAATATTCATTGGAAGGACTGATGTTGAAGCTGAAACTCCAATGCTTTGGCCACCTGATGTGAAGAACTGACTCATTTGAAAAGACCTTGATGCTGGGAAAGATTGAGGCCGGGAGGAGAAGGGGACAACAGAGGATGAGATGGTTGGATAATATTACCAACTCAAAGGACATGAGTCTGAGTAAGCTCCGGGAGTTGGTGATGGGTAGGGAGGCCTGACGTGCTGCAGTCCATGGGGTCGCAAAGAGTCAGACACAACTGAGCGCCTGAACTGAATCTATACATATGTTCTTACTTGGTAAGCCAATTTGTCCATTTAATTTTACCATGACTAATACTAGGTAAGGCCTCTCATGTTCAGTCTTGCTGGGCTTTATCTCTTTCTTTCTCATGTTTAAATAAAAATTCCTTTTGTCTCATCTGTATAGAACACCATAAATGCAACAATAAGCCCAAGCCAGAGAGAACTGTACATGTGTCCACACACACCCTGAGCAAGAGTCTGCTGTCTTAACACATCCAGATACCAGGACCAGGACACTTGGAGTAGGTTATTACACTTACAGAGTGAGTGTAGAAATATCTACCAAGTCACCACCCCTCAAGTTATAAACAGTAAATGATTTAACTAGACCGGCTACAATTCTCTGAAAAAGTATTTTCAAAACAACTAAACAAAAAACTTGCAATCAACTTGAGTCCTATCTCTGTCAAGTTACTTTTACTCTGTCTCATTTGACTGCTCCCACCCCTTTCCTGTACCAGTTTAGATTCCTGCTGGGTTAGGGAAGGGCAGGAAAAGGGAAGAGTAGAAGATTGGCAAAATGAAAATGGAAGGAACAAAAATAAACAGTGAAAGGGACTAAAAAGACTTTTGCTTGTGAGGCTGATCAGAGTAGGGGTGAACTAAGGAAAAATTATCAGAAGACTCAAATTTCTTTTCCCCCATGAAGGGGGAAAAACCCGTGCTACATGTTATGCTTGTTTTGCTTAAATTTATGATAACAGTGTCAATATACATATTCAATAATTCACAATCTTGAGTCCTTTTCATTCTCCCTGACAGCTCCCACACACACACACTTAGCACTGTTCACAGTGTCCTTGCTTAGAAAACTGTCCTAGTTCTTCAAGGCTTGGTTCAAATCTCATATGATCCATAAGGTTACCCATGACTGCTCCACCCCATAGGTCTCTCCCGTCTGAAAAATCATTGAGCAGCTGCTGATGCTGCTGGTTACTCCTTCCAATTGAATGAGATGCTTCTCTGGGGCCGGGAGCATGTCTCACCCACCACTGCAGCCACTCCTTCTCACACAGAATGATGCCAGCAGCTGCTCAGATCAATGTATCCCCGCATCCAGCTAACAGGCACTTATTCCTCAACACACAAGGCTACCGCTGCCACCACACTAGGGTCCCGTTGTCCTGAAGCATAACTGCTGCTCCCTTTTGTGTGGCCAGCCAAGCTCTCCTGGAGGATAACTGTGGCTCTTCAGCCAGCCCTCCCAGAAAGGCCATCTGGAAGGGGTCATCAGAGCCCAGCAAGGGGCCTGGCTCCATGCCAAAGACTCCCATGATGCCGAGGGGCTGTCTGGGTCTCCAAGGAGAGTTTGCAGGAGTAGAGTGCTCCTCTGATCTCTGGGTTGGGAAGATCCCCTGGAGGAGGGCATGGCAACCCATTCCAGTATTCTTGCCTGGAGAATTCCCATAGACAGAGGAGCCTGGCAGGTTGCAAAGAGTCGGACACGACTGAGCACCTAAGCACAGCATGACTGCTGGAACAGCCCAGGTCCACCCCTCCACTGTGTAAACGTGCCTTTTTGAGGTGCAGAGGCAACATCACAATAACACCCACCACCACTGGGAAACCAGAGAGCCTGAGTAATTAACCACATCTCTGTGATGGAATATCACAGAGCACAGCTATAGATATGTAAATCTTCATCATTCATCACAAATGCTCAGGGCAAAAACAGCTTTAGCATGTTTTCATGCTTTTAAAACAAAATGTTTCAAAGAAAGAAAATTACTTACTGCCTTCCCATGTGCAATGGAGAAGATTCAAAGCTCCTTCCACCCTCTTCCAGTGCGCCAGATGGAAGAACGCATATGCTATCGCTTCACTGTCCCCTCGCTTCAGGATGTGTTCTGGGGGCAGGATTAAGCTTTTCATTTCTAGTAGGTACTGAAATTTTAAAAGAGGCAGGAGACAGATGCGTTAATACACAGTAATTTGGAATTCAGTATTGAAAATGGAAGGTTAATTTCCCCAAAGCCACTGTTCATAAGTGTTTCCTCAAACCTGCAACCTCAATACCACATTTGAGGGCAATTACGGAAACATCTAGCAATCCAAAGTTTGCTGACAGATAATTAGCCTTGTACTAGTTTCCTACAGTGAAGATCAGAGGCTTTCAGGCTAAGATATTCTAATCAAAGAAATATATACATATAGACTCAAGCAGAAAAAGGAAAATTTAGAAGATACGATCATTTGGCATAATTTTGTAACCAGAAGGAAAATACATGAAGCAAACACATGAAGGTTAAGAAGTCATAAGTCTAAACCAACTGCAGTAGAGAGACAGGGATGCCGAGCACTGCCCATTAGTTTCCCTACACAGATCTACTACGGAGAAGGCCAGGGTCCTGTGGAAAGGGTCACCTGTAGCTCCTCAGATGCTGGAGAAGGAGGGGTGGCAACCTGGGCACAGGAAGGCCCAGACGGAGGGAGCAGAACAGACCCCAAAGCATGTTCTTCCTCTGGCTCCTTTCAAACACTTCAGGGGCCTCAAGAGCACAGGGAGAGGATGGATATTCTTCCTGGGGGCTCATAGAAGACTAAGTTTCCATCTGTATTCTTTTGTGTTTACTACAGAATAGAAAGGGAAGCAAATTCAGGCTGGTATTTTATATTTGCAAAAGCTCACTGGTCTTTGCTGGCTGGCATTCCCCATGCTCCACTCCTCACCGCCTCCCCTTGGGATCTGTCCCCAGCACACAGACACACACCCAACTGCCAACCACAGTCGCAACAACCCAGGTATCTCCTATCAAAAGGAGATTAGCAGGCCACAGAGGCATGTGTTTCATGAAAACAGCACCACCACGGCGAATGGAGGTGCTATGAGAAGAGAAGTCCAACACAACTTTAATGTCAGAAACAACTGTCTGGATTCATGTGTTGGAGGAAATTTATGACAGAGGGTGAAGAGTGGAAGAATCCAAAGACACAGAACGGAGATCACGAGACACCCATCAGCGTTTCCCTCTCATCTCACTGTGCACGCTGGGCCCAGGGGTGCAGTGGCCTTAAGCTTCCTTGCCTCTCGGCGTGTTCGGTGTCAGGGCACACTGCCCAGCAGGAGCCGGGTGGACATATTCTGGCCTCTGGGCTCAGCAAATGAAACTTCCCTTGCTCTGGGTCTGATATCTGAAGAGAACTCAGAGCTTCAAAGCAGGAAGAGCAGGAAGTGAGAAGGCTCAACCGAGGGCAGCAGAGAGCAGCCTGCACCTTCACCCTTGTGGAGCGGGTGGGTTTGAAGGCCCTCCTCCAGAGAAACACCTCTTCCCAGGCTGGTCCATGAAAGGTGGTCATTAGTTTGATGAGAGCTCCCTGGGTATGAGTTCATATGCTTTTTTGAATTCTACATGTTATTGCTTTCTGCCTTCATCTTGCTTTAAAACACTGCACAACACACATCTTTTGGGAAAGATAATGATTTTGAATTACCTACTAATCGTACTAGCACTGTATCTATAATAAATATCAATCATAATATAAATACAAAGGTGAATTTTACATTCAGAGATATTTGGCTATCATCTTGTGATTTTACCTTAACAGAAGTTATTATATCATATGGTGCCACTGCCCATGATGATCTTAGAAGGTCCCAAGAGTCATAACTTATAAAATGCTCTGAGCTGTATTGATATTTTTTCAAAGTTAGAGAAGGAAGACCTTCTGGTCACTCTCAATAATCATCAAGAGAGCAAAGGAAAGGGAAAATTTCTTGCTTAATGAGTGCCCTAGAATAAGATTTTGATTTCTGAGTTTCTAATAATTATTTACGGCCTACCAAGCAGTCAACTTTTAAAGAAAGATCATGTTATACGACCTTTGAAACAAACTAAATATGAAAACCCCTATCTCATGTATCCCAGGAAAATAGAAACCTCAAATTCCTAAGGATTGGATGGTGGTTGAAAGAAAAGTGTAACTTACCATTCCTTTTCATTTCTATGATTAGGAAAGGCTTTCAAAATCATATCATTAAGCATCTGTGAGAGAACCCTTCTCTTGGGCTAAAGAACCTTCAGGAATAGGAGCACCTGAGAAGAAGTGGCCTGGTAGACACCCACAAGTGGGTAGAAGCCTCAACAAACCAGGAAGGGGTGTGGCAGAAAGAACTTGGGGAAGGAGGGAGGACCTCTAGAAAATTATCTACAAAGGGATACAATAGATCTGTGTTCTCCAATGTGGTATCCTCTATTTAATGTGTATCTATTTATTAATTAAAATAAAATTAAATTAAAAATTCAGTTCCTCAGTTCCCACTAGCCATATTTCAAGTCCTGAAGTGCTGTATGGAGTTAGTGACTATACTACTGGACAAGGCAGAGATATTTCCGTGATAACAACCCACTGAAATGTTGTGAAGTAATTAGCCTCCAACTAATAAAAAAAAAAAAAAAAAGAAAGTCCTAGTGGACAGCATTGATTCAAACAATGGAAGTTTCTAATCTTCAAGTAATCGAAACCATTTATAACATGAAAAAATTTCACAGATGTGTGTCAAATCTACTGATCAAAAATACACAATAAGGCAGAAAGTTACAATAAATAGTAATAATACAAGAATTCATTTAAAAATATTACTGGCCACCAGGGTGCCTACATAATATCTGGAAAGCAGTAGTGCACATGTGTATGAGACAGCTGGTTTACTCAGCCTGTTGACTGAACGTGGTGCATGTGGCTTCAAGGACACTGTCCACAGCCCCCAGTATGGGCTGTGAGGTAATGCTCTGTTTCTCCTCTAACTCCCTCTGATCTCTGTGTATGTGTACTTTTCACACACCATCTTAGATTAGTTATATGTCTCAGCTCAGGTATGAGATCCCAAAGAACATGAATCTCATTTCCCAAGAAGTCTCTCAAAATGAGCATCCCTGGCCTTAACAGCCTCATGAGACGAAGGAGTGCAGCTCACCAAGAAAACTCAGCTGCCTTCCCATTGCATCTACTTTATGGCATAAGCAGGTTTTGTCTATAAAGGAGATTTATACTGCAGCATGGTTTCAAACAAAATGTTGGCTCTAACCAAATAATGAAGACTAATAACAACAGTGTGTTATGTTTCTGGCCTGGTTTAAAGTGGTTGGCAAGATTAGTCCTCAACATGTGCAACATTTAAATTAGAAAGGCATGGAACAACATTTCACATCTTACTTGTCGAGAGAAGAATAAATGGAAAGGGCAGATCCCTATCCACAACTATGCAGAAATCAATTAGAATAACTGTAGCTTGCAAATCAGAGAACACTCCCTGCCTGTCTGCAGCAGTGCCTTGGTTTCAATTAGCTAGGCCAGCATTCTGCGCTATCTTGCCTGCCATCCTGCCTCTGACTTCCTTCCCAAATTCTCAAATCACATTGCACTTGAAGCACATGCTTCTAAAGGTTTCGGAAGCAACTTTTCAAAATCTATTTGTGTCAGAATCTTGCTCTCCTAAGCTCAAGATAGGAACATAACACATTAGCACAGATGAAGAGGAGCTGAGTGGTGTCTGCTTATGGAGGTCTGTGAGCAGAGGCTGGTTCACCTGTTGGGAATGGTGTAGGAGGGAGGTGCCCTGTCATAGGCTACCCCAGGTGACTGCTCAGATCTCTTCTGTTAAGGTCTTAAAATTCTATAATAATTAGAGTGAACATGATTCCGACATGTTTCCTTCACACAGATATTAATGCCAAACAGTCCATACTCCCTTTTTGGATTTTCAACACTGGTAACAGCAGAAGTCCTATGAAAATAACTGGCAAAAACATGGGATTAAAGAAAATGAGAGGGAACAAATTATGAGACTACAATACATTTAGATGAAGCCTATCATGTTCCTCATCCAAAATCAGGTAGTGGAAGAATATTTATTAGCATGAGAAAATGTTCATGACATATCACTAAATGAAGAAAGAACAAAACAAATGTATCATACAGATTGTGATTTTGGTAATACAAATGTACATGTAGTAATTAAAAGCATTGGAAGGTCACAGATTGAATGTTAATGGTGGAAAATACTTGATCTTATGGAGATTAATTTTTCCACTTTTTCTATGCTTTCCAAGTTTTCTGTAATAAGCATTTTAATATTTTCTGTCTCTCTACATATATATGTATGTGCATGTGTGTGTGTGTATATAATAACAAAACTATTTTCTAGACTTGCATCAGAAACATAAAAAGCAAACCACACAAACAAACAAGATAACCAGGAGATCAATTTTTCATGTCTTCAGTGCTCTGGTGCAACTGGCTCTGAAAGAGGCGTTAAGCTTAGAAATGATGTGTTAAAAACATCAGTAAAGGGCTCAGAGAATAAACTAGTGCTACAGTGGAAGGACTGATGCTGAAGCTGAAACTCCAGTACTTTGGCCACCTCATGCGAAGAGTTGACTCATTGGAAAAGACCCTGATGCTGGGAGGGATTGGGGGCAGGAGGAGAAGGGGACGACAGAGGATGAGAGGGCTGGATGGCATCACCGACTCGATGGACATGAGTTTGAGTAAACTCCAGGAGCTGGTGATGGACAGGGAGGCCTGGCGTGCTGCGATTCATGGGGTCGCAAAGAGTCGGACACGACTGAGCGACTGAACTGGCTGACTGACTGACTGAGAAGCCATGCTGCATATTCTGAGTTTCAGTGATGTCCACTCCCTGGAGTCAGCAAGACACACGCTGGAATAGAACAGAGATGCCTGAAGGGGACCAGGGCTTGCTCTGACCGTGCTGCAGCGGGGCCTCAGGTGTGCAGTCCTTCGCCCCGTCCCACTGCTCATTTGCTCCCTGCTCCCTTAAACTGCTGCTTGGATCCCGTCTCCACTATTCTGCTAAGAGACCTCAGACAAGTTATGTAATTTTTTCAAACTCAGTTTGCTCATCTGTTAAAACAGAATAATAAAAATACCCTCTTGCTGCTTTAACTTCTGTACACTACATAGGATAATATTTGCAAAGCATTCACACAGTTCCTGGCACAGGAGTATTCATTAAATAGAAGCTATTTTTTGCTAACCAACAAACAAATGAAGTATTTAAATTACTGTGGAGGGAAGTTGTGTTTCCTGTGGATCTATGTCCCACAGATGATTTAATCTGTTTCTCGATAAAACACTTCGGCAATTTTATAGCAGTAGCAGTTCAGCTAAAGAGAACTGGCTGCCAGGGGTCACCAACTGACCAGTACGAAGACAAGCACAAAGCAAAGCTGAAGTGCCAAATTCAGCCGGGTGAGCTGTAGTACCACCCAGGGGTCCTCTTCTCAAGCTCGCTGCTTCTTGCTGGTTCACTTATCTATTCATCAGCTACTTCGCTTCACTCATAAAATACAGCATGTCCACGGTATATCCCAAGAAAAGTTATGGGCGTGCTGTCCCCCAAGGGCACAGATATAGCAGTGGTCACTGTTATGCATACGTGCCCAGTTGTATCTGACTCTTTGCAACCCTATGGACTGTAGCCCCCCAGGCTCCTCTGTCCATGGGATTCTCCAGACCAGGAATACTAGAGTGAGTTGCCATTTCCTCCTCCAGGGGATCTTCCTGACCCAGGGATGGAACCTGGATCTCCTGCAGCTCTTGCACTGGCAAGCAGGCTCTGTACCACCTTGGAAGCCCATAGCAGGGGCCACAGTGTTCTCCAATGACACATGTGGGAGGACCCCATAGTTTACCCCAGGGGCACAGATATAGGCACATCCACAAGTCACCTCAAGTGCATGGACATGATCAGGTCAGGTCCCCACCTTGGTGACCTCTAATCTTTGTAGGAGTGTGAGTGTGTGTGTGTGTGTGTGTGAGAGAGAGAGAGAGAGAGAGAGTGTGTGTGTGTGTAAACATGCATGTGTGCACACATGTACAGACAAAGAAACAATAAAATTCAACATGATGACTGTCTTAGTAAGAGGCATATACTTAGTACTAAGGAAGCAAATGAGGAACACTGTCTCTGGGAGAGCTTCACAGAAAGAGGAAAATATGAGTCAGTCTTACTAAATAAACAAGAGTTTAACTGTAAAGATGAGGGGAGGCAGAAGCCACTGTAAGGCTGGGCCAAAGCATCACAGGCCATAATGGGTTTGCAGTCTTGAAGGGCTTGAGTACTAAGCTGATGGGAATGGCCAACTCTGATGAAGCGCTAACACATGTCAAGCATACTTATCTCAGGTACTCCTTACAACTGTGTGAGGGAGCTGATACTATTATTCCTATTTTACAGGTGAAAAAAACGGGCACTTTGGGAAGTTAAATAGCTTGTCCAGGGTTGCACGATTTGTGTGTGATGGAACCTATCCTGGAACTCAGGTTTCATGCTACTCTCCAGGGAGTGAAGCAGGAAACGTGGATGTAAAAGGCCTTGCGTGATTTGCCCCAGAGTACAACCTTTGCCCTGAGTTATTCTGTGGTTTTCGAACTGTGAGACCCTGAAAATTCTGTTTTGAAGAAAAAAAGAAACGTAACACAGAATGTGAAGTTAATGTAAAACAAAGCTGTGGGGGAATCTTAAGGAAAGCACCCAAGAAGGACTGAAGACTCCAATAGCTCCTAGGCAGAGTCTGAAAACCCCTGCAGTAGGCCTTGGGAAGAGAGTTGGTACAGTTTGTACCAAAGTTTCTCCATAAAGAAATGGGCAAGTCATGTGTAGCAGCACCAGATAGGGAACAGACTAAGGTTAGCAAAGTCTTAAAAAGCTCCTGTCCAAGGGAGGGCCGATGAGACTGAAGAGGGGGACTTCCCCTGAACTTGCCACCTGGCTGAGTCTAAGGATGAGAGAAGGTCTCAAGGTGATTGAGATATTTCTAGTTTAGGAAACTACCATAATGGGAGATCATCAGCTAAGATAAAGACACCAGAGAAGGAAGAGGCTTAGTGGTGGGAAGGAAACAAAAACAGCTGAAGTGCCTACAAAACACCTCTGGAGTGATGGCCTGAAGGGAGGAGTGAAGGCATGCTGGTCTGGCTGTGCGGGGAGCAGAGAGGCTGAAGACGCAGGAGTACACGAGGTCTCCCAGGAAGGCTTCCAGAAGGAAAGGAGAGGACTGAGGACCACCCTGAGGGAGGGCAGGGAGGAAGTGCTGCAGCAGCAGAGCCCAGAGAGGCAGCACAGGGAGAAGGGCCACGGAGCCAAGATGACCTCGATATAGAAAGTGGTCAGTGGGACCAAAGGCTGAGGAAACATCAGATGGGATGAGCGGGGGGAAGGCGGGGTTCTCGGTGAGAGTGTCCTCTGTGGAAGCAGCTACACTGCTTTTTGTTAAAGAGAAAGACCTCTTAGAAACTTTCTGTTTTTGAGAAATGTGGCTAAAAACTGGTTTGTGTTCATTTTTCCCTGGGTCCTATTTCCACAATACATTCTCCTTTCTCTAATCCAAAAAAAGCTTTGGAACAAAATATGACTCAAGTCAAAGAAACTTATATTGAAATAATAATATTTCTGAAATGTGCCATTGACATACAATATCATAGACAATCTGCCAGGGTATTCTGAGTTTCTGCTTCCATGCTTCAAGCACTTTTAAATGCTAAAACCCACGACACATTTTGTTTCCTAAATTCGATTAAAAAGCAATTTTATACTCTGTCAATCAGCTTTACTAAGCTATAAAGGGAGGATTACATTAGTGTTTGCAAGAAACAGAATTTCCATCACTATAACAAGGTCCCGTGGATACGCCATTAGCATATACATTTACCAGGATGCTTTTCCCCACAAACCTCTAGAAATCCCCATGAAATTTTAGATTAACATGAGATGAACTTTTCTTTTTAAAAAAATGCAAATTTTTAATGGGAGTGCATTTCTGTCATAACATTCTTCATTCTTCCCTCTACATTTTCTTACGCCTTTCCTTGCATACTCCTTTGTCATTTAAAAACTAGACCCTCACCTCAAAGTTCTGTGGCAGGCGCCCAGGCTGCCCTGTTGCTGACTAAGGGTCAGGAGTGTGGCAAGCCCCTTTCCGCCAGCACCCTCAGGATGCCTATGCACCCCCTTCAGGGCCCTGGAGGGGGCCCAGGAAGACAAGCCTGAGATTTAGCAGCACTGGGATTTGGGGCTAGATGAAGAAGAAAGTTTTTCCCCTTTGGTCCTGGTGATTTTTCTTGATTTTTCTCCCTCAACAGCTTCACCCACAGCACCCAAGTACTCCAACCCCCCAGGGCTCAGAATGGGTGTGGGGCCTCCTGTTCTATGGGTGGGACCTCACGAGTTTGGGATTGTCCTGTGGTGATGGGGATGGCTCCCAGGCTTCTGTTATTTTTTAAACTGTATTAAGAGGTGCCTTGGGGCTGCAGGGCTACCAGCCTTCTCGTCCCAGTTTCAACCAGAGTGATTCTACTTTTAATTACTTTGTTCACTGAGGATTCACATAAGATTGTAATAGGAGGGAAAAAACCTGTTTATTGCTATAAAAATAATAAATCATTATTAATTAGTTTGTTGGTGTTTGGTTTGGGAGTTTTTTGGTGGTGGCAAGTAGGAATGACTGTGCTAGAATAAGGGTACAAGGCAGAGGTCAGAAATGGGTAACTCTTAATCAGTCACAAGTGAAGGACTTAGCCAGCAGTTACAAACTAGAAATTCATGAAGACAACAGCTGCAGCCGGATCGTGCTAGAGCCTCTTCCAGGTCCGGAGGCTGAGGAGAACCTGTGGGCACTCCAGGTCGGGGCACTGTAGCGCCACTGTTACTCTCTCTGGCTATACCTCTTCAGACTATGGCAGTCTAAGAAGTATCATTAAAGTGTGTTTCTAAGCAGCCTGTACTTGTGCCCAGCATGCAAGTGCAGAAACAGCTGAAGGTACAAGGGAAGAGGCGATGAAAGGGCCAGCATGTACTGCACACCTACTATGTTCTGAACAAGTTACTCAGTGTAATTCCACTTACTTTTCATCAGCCTTATGAAGGCTTTATTCTTATCCCCATTTTATCAAAAAGAAACCTGGTGGGGAGCTAATTAACTCTTCCTTCCCATACTTCCCTCTGGTCTTGTGGACAGGAAGTGGGAACTCTTGTTTCAAACACTTTTGAACTCCTCCAATAATATTTGATGAGTCTGCCTACTTATGTTCATACCCCTTGCATCATCATTGTAATTAACGTTTTCCCAGTAATAACAGGAACTTTACATACTGGGCCTGACAATTCAGACAAGAAACATACATGGCTGATGATGTTCCACGTTACTAGCAGTGGCAAAGAAATACAAAATAAAAGAACAGAATTACATGTCTGTACTTAATAAAAATCATAACTTCTATATTCCTTCTATTTTTTTTTTTTTTTTTGGTTTTAGACAAACTGCTCCATGCTGGTGAGAGTGTGATAAAATGGAAAAGTAAGAGTCACCAGCTGATGCGAGTGTAAACTGCTATAATTTTTTTGGTAAGCAATTCAGCAATAAATATCAAGAACCCTGAATGCTTCTATATGTTATTCAGTCATTCTTATTACGTAAATTTATCCTAAGATAAATTTAATAATCTTAAAAACCAAAAAAATCTTTATGCCCAAAGACGTTCACTAGTTGAGATGACTTCAAACTGATGTCTACAATTAGAGAACACAAAGAACAAATGATTCTCTTCAACAAATGGTGCTGGAAAGCGTGGATATCCACATGCAAAAGAATAAAACTATACCTATATTTTACACCATAGGCAAAAATCAACTAAAAAGGCATTAAGACTTAAACACACAGGGTCTTGTCAATGATGGCTTGGATATGATACCAAAAGCACTGGCAACAAAAGCAAAGTAGACAAGTGGAACTACATTAAAATGAAAAGCTCCTGCATACCCAAGGAAACAACACAAGAGGCAACCTATGAAATGGGAGAAAATATTTGTAAACCATATCTGAAAAGAAGTTAATATCCAAATAAATAATGGAACCCCAACTCAGTGAAAATGACCGGATTTAAGAGTCGGCAAAGGACTTGAATAGCCATTTCTTCAAAGAAGACATACAATGATCAACAGGTACATGAAAAGGTAACGTCATAGACCATCAGGAAAATGCAAATCAAAGCTGCAATGAGATACCACCTCACACATATTACATTGGCCACTATCAAAAAATTGAATATGACAAGTGTTAGCAAGGAAGTGAAGAAACTAGAATTCCTGTGCACAGTTGAGGAGGGATGTAAAATGGGACAGCCAATATGAAGACCCCTGAAAAACTAAAAAATATGATCCAACAGCCACACTTCTGCGGATTCATCTAAAAGAACTGAAAACAGAATTGAAGAGACATTTGCACTCCCATGTTCACTGCAGCATGATTCACAGTAGTAAAGAAGTGGAAACAATCTAATTTTCCATCAATGAATGCATAAAAAAAGAAAATGTAGTGTGTACATATAAACCCACATACATACCATACTGGAATATTGTTCAGTCTTAAAAAGGTAGGAAATTCTGCCTTGTGCAACAAAATGGATGAACTTGGAGGACATCATGCAAAGTGAGAAAAGCTAGTCACAGAAGGACAGATAATACATGATTCTACCTGCATGAGGCAGCTAAAGTAGTAAAATGCATAGAAGCAGAAAGTAGAATGATTGTTACCAGGACCTGGGAGGAAGGAGAAATGATGAGTTGCTGTTCAGTTGGCATAAAGTTTCAGTCACGAAGAAGAAAAGATTCTAGAGATCTGCAGTACTACAATGGGCTTATAGTTAACAACACTATGCTTACACTTAAAATTTTGTTAAGAGGGTAAATTTTATGTTATATACTTTTTATAATGAAAAAGGAAGTAAATAATCCAGAAAATATTGTTAAATTTTTGAAAGCACGTGGCTAAAGACTTGGACTTTACTGTGAAGCTAGAGGATAACCATTTTAAGGTCAAAGAACTCTGAAAATCTGATGATCCTCCCCAAGAAGGAGTAAACATACCCTGATTCCCAACCATAAGATTTTATTTAAGACTGTTTTCTTTCTGCCTTTTTTCTATGCATTTTTTTTAATACTTAGGAATCATAATCACACAGAATATTCATATTTTTGAAAATTAACATGGGACTGTTCAGTTGGAGTATATGGTTGGGAATTAGGGATGTATTTACTCCTTCTAGATATGGGGGCTTCCCTGGTGGCTCAGTTGGTTAAAAATCTACCTACAATGCAGGAGATCTGGGTTCAAACCTTGGGTTGGGAAGATCCCCTGGAGAAAGAAATGTCAACCCACTTTAGTCTTCTTGCCTGGAGAATCCCATGGACAGAGAAAAGCCTGATGAGCTACAGTCCATGGGTCGCAAGAGTCAAACATGACTTAGTGACTAAACCAGCACCACCGTGACTAGATATGAAGGGATTACGAATGATTTCTTTACTCTTTTCTCAAATATATATTTAAAAAATTATAATACAACTATGGAGGGAAAAACCATACCTAATGCAGCTTGACTAAACCAATAATTTAGTCATTTTTTGGACACTTGTCAAAGTGAAATTTATCTTTAACACCCTGAAGGAGTGAATGCAACATGCTCCAAACCAAAAATGTGTCTCTTCACAGGGAGAGCCTTGAGATGGAGGTATGGCATACTAAGAGCACATAAGCACTCATTAACTTAATCTGTGTAAAGTAATGGATCACTGATAGAAATGTACCCCTCCTTGTCAGGCTGAGCAAGAACAGGGCAGGTGGGAAAGCACATCTGTAGGGAAAGCAGAAGAAAACAACTGAAGCTAAAAATCCATTAAACAATAGGTAGCAATACAATGTAACAATACAAGATATAGAACCTAGCTGGCCCTTCACTGGTCCAGCATTACATGGTGAAGGACAGTGAAGCCTGGCGTGTTGCGGTCCATGGGGTTGCGGAGTCGGACACAACTGAGAGACAGAACAACAATAACGTGAGTGAAATTTTCTTTAAAAAACAGAGAAACTCTTTAAATTCAAAACCCCTATTTTAAGCACAGTGAGTGGGAAACTCCTCTAATGACTTAAAGCTTTGTCTTTTTGAACTGTGTACCCAGGTCTTGAAAATCACCAGCATGATTAAGATCCCAAGACCCCTCATCAAACTCAAAAGAGGTGACCAGTAGGCACATGATCAGTGTGCTGTAGTGAGAGACCAGAGGGGAAGAATGATTCTGGGATGGGGAGATACACACTTCCCAGTGGTGACTTATAACGGTGGGGGTGAAGGATGAGGAGGATGGCCTATTGGAACGAACTAGGAAAAAATGAAAAGACAAGTTGGATTAGATCATAAGCAGTCCTGAAGAACTATCCAAGGAGTTGACACCTTCTGTAGGGCTGGAGACACAGCTGCACTTCCTCTGGAAGGGAGTAACACAATTTGATGGCAGTATGAGTCTATGGGGTGCCTCCTCCTTATACTCTGCTGCAATCTAAAGCTTTAGAAATCATGTTTGTAATCAAACAACTTTGAGGCTCCCCTTCAGAACAGAAATCCACAACTTTGTACTATTGTTATTTATTTCTCAGTCCTGTGGTGTGGTTAGGAGCAGTACTCTCTATTCTTCATGTTTGCAGGTGAAGAGAGTTCCTAGGAATAACCCTCCTGGAGTAAATAACTAATACTTATCACTGGAAGTTGAAATATTAACCATTCTTACTGGGGTTGGAACTAAACTAGAAATCTATGGAAGGCAATTCATAGTTATCATAGTTGATATTTTTTCTCTTTCCAAGTAGGTTATAATTGGGTAAAACAGCATGTATATACTGAAAATTCCAGGGGTAGGCCACTGAAAACTTCTTGTGAAAGAGAAAAAGAAACTATGGAAGTAACTAAGACCCTGAAGAAATGTGGACTGTCCACAGGAATTGAGTGCCTTGGGAAGGGATGTGGCTGCCATCATTTGAAGGTTCGTGCCTAGGCTGGTCTGCCACCTGGTGGGATCTGGCGGACAGTGGAGGGAGATGTTTAAGAGCTGGATAACCCAGAATCAGTTCAGGCTCTGTCATTTACTTGTGGTATAACCAACAGCAGATTACTTAACCTCTCCAAACCTGTAGTGCCCTCTTCTATGTGGCAGGGATAAAAGTATCACAGTGTCATTATGAAAAATAAATGAGATGGTATATGTGGTTCAGTTAGCACTGTGCTTGCCACATAGTAAACATTAACAGACACCAATAATAAACATAACTTTCATAGTATCATGAAAGATTTAAGCTTAAAATCTGGCAGGTGTCCCACATGACATTTAAAGCCCCTTCTTACTAAAAGAATCTTAAGTGTTTACATCCTCCATTGATGTCTCATTAGAATTAAGGCTATTCTCTGCCTGAAAAGGCACCCATACACACACACACACACACACACATATGCATGTGTGTACACATGCACATTTGTGTGTGCATGTCTACTAAAGTATTAGGAAATAGTCCCAACAAACAGAACATGTATAAAAGATATTACTAGCAGTCTGCATAAGTACACATGTACCAGAGGTTTGTGATTAACTCTGCACATAGGAAATGGCAACCCACTCCAGTACTCTTGCCTGGAAAATCCCATGGACGGAGGAGCCCAGTAGGCTACAGTCCACTGGGTCGCAAAGAGTCGGACACGACTGAGCGACTTCACTTCACTTCACTGCACATGAGGTCAGTGATTCATGGGGCTTTTTCCCCATAGAAACATCAATAATGAGGAGGATCTGGAAACAAGTTTTCTCCTCAGCACAATCATCAACAAAGCAAAGTGGTGGAGAAGCACTTTATTCCCATGCCCTACTGATTTAATGACTGGAAGCTAGAGTGAAATCAAATATTCTCAACTTGTTCTAATTATTTTCACTTTTATAAGACTTCTATTTTGAAACTAGAATACTAGTTGACTGAGTCAAATTCTTCCATGGCAGCTGTAAACCATTTCTTAGGGCTCTTACTACTCTTCTGGAGGCTCAACCATTTAAGACCATTATCTAGAATTAAATGACAGCTTCAGTTATGTCTAACCAACAAGCATTGTTCCAAGGATTGCTGCAGTTTTCTAGCTTGTGTCTCAGGATGATAAGGCTTAGGCTGGTATAACTGAAAAAGTTAAGACTCAGGTCCCATACTTGAAGAGTTGCCAATAAGCCAAATATCAATAATTTTAATGATTTACAAACATATGGTACGCTCAAGTATTTTCAAAGAACTTCAAATATATTATCTCACTTGATCTTTATCACAGAACATAGGAGAGGCTTATTATTTTTTTTTTTTAGGAGAGGCTTATATTTTTATCTTCACTTGGAAGACAAGGGAAAACTTTGAGTTCAGAGATGCTAAACTCAAGATCCCACAGCTAGTGAATGACAGAGTCAGAACTAGAACCAAAGTTTTTGTCTCAGAATCTAGGACTCAATTGCCCAATACTGTTCGTAAAAGAGACTTATGTGTGCTTATAAAATAGCTATGTAGTTAGAGAATGGCATTCAATAAATATTAACCGATGACCTAAGTTTACTGTAATTCAGGATAATATTTTCATGATTAGTTTTACATTTTAATTAAACTTGATAATACATTTTTAACTTATCTGAAAAGATATTAAATAGATACATATTTTATACCACCCTATATACAATACCTAAGTCTACAAATACTACGCTGCTCATTATCTACTGAAACTACAGTGGATAAATACATCCTTCTGCAAATGTGGCACTGTGCACCCCTCTTCAATTTCCTGTTTTGTGAAAAGATGACCATGATCTGAGTTAAACCTTAAGAATAATAGAGATCACCTATCTCTGTCATTCCGGAGATCAACAAAGTAAATTAAAGCAGGTAACTCCATAAGTCATCACACAGGCACACATACACACACCCCAAACCCACCCTTTTGCTACAGTACTGCAACAAAACAAGAAAACAGCCTTATTTCGTCATTTTTCACCAACATAAATTTTCATTACACATTCTGTCAAGAAAATGGTCTCGTTGTACCTGATGTGAACTACAGGAGGTTTCCTAGAGATCAAAATGTGCTTTATAATATCCAGAAACAGAAAATGGCCCTCAGCAATAAACCTATCATGGAGCGGGTACTCAAATACAGGTAATTCATGAACACACACTCTCCTTCTGAATAAAGGATTATAGAAATATCCTCTGCCATGATTTGTCTCCCTTAAAATCAAATTGACAAAAAATACATGGGAAATACTGCATATTTATAAATTGATCACTCTTGTGCTTAATAAGACAAATATTTCCTATTAAAATAGCAGTCACAAGTCATAAGAAAACTACTCCATACTGTGAGGTTTTCCTCATTATTTGCTGGCCAATACTGATTAATTATCATTTACTCATGGGCTTTCCTGATAGCTCAGTTGGTAAAGACTCTGTCTGCAATGCAAGAGACCCTGGTTTGATTCCTGGGTGGGAAAGATCTGCTTTGAGAAGGGCTAGGCTACCCACTCCAGTACTCCTGGGCTTCCCTTGTGCTCAGCTGGTAGAGAATCTGCCTGCAATGCGGGAGGCCTGGGTTTGAACCCTGGGTTGGGAAGATCCCCTGGAGAAGGGAAAAGCTATCACTCCAATATTCTGGCCTGGAGAATTCCATGGACTGCATAGTCCATGGGGTCGCAAAGAGTCTGACACAACTGCATGACTTTTATTTCACTTCACTTATGGAGACCCAGAATTTCATATTAGTCATTTTTTTTTACCACTGCTATTCACAGCAAGGTTCATTTCTTGAGTTTGTTCTAAGTAAGACCATAACTGATGATGTGCAATTCCTATCAAATGCACATCCTTGGGGATCTCCATATTTTGCCAATTTCAGGCTTCCTGACCTGGCTTGCCTAAGCTAGATCTATCAATTTACCTTTACTATAAGAAGCCCGAGAATGGGCCCCAAAGCCTCTTGAATGTAGCTTTTGCCTAAAAATGAGGCCAATAAGCATAGCCTATGCAGGGCCTCAACCAAAATTCATTGGTTGCAATTCAGTCTTTTTAGAACTGGGTGTATTTAAGACATGACATTGTGGTCACCACATACTCTCTGCTCTCATAACGAGCTCCTACGGGGATTCCACCGACTCACTTTTGGCACGTGAGGATTGAATTCCACAGCTCTATGAATGGCCTCTACCGCATTCATCTCTGCTGTGCTCAGCCCCCGCCGAGAAGCAGCCTCAGGAGAGAATCTGAAAAGCAGAAAGACAAACACCATCCAGTTGGGACCACTGCTTGGGCATTAACCCGGAAAGGCATCCACACATCAAGGGCCCAGAAAAACCACAGCGAGCCAAAGGCATGAGCTCTCCAAACCTCCACTGCATCAGACCTCTGAGAGACCCTTCAGACAGAGGCCAACAAAAACCCCAGCAGAAGCAGAAAGCGTGCTTGTGTCTAATCGCGAAAGGAATTCAATTCAGCTGTCAAGTCTCTCTGTCTAAATAGCTAATCTAAGTTTTCTAGGAGGTACCTGCTTAGGTCAGGGGAGGGGGGAGGACTGACAAGGGCGGACAGTGTAGGAAAAAGAGAAAACTAGGTTACAGAAGAGCGCACTTGGTTAAAAACAGAACTGGGGAGAATTTTAAAGGAGGCTCCCAACCCCATGTCAGTGCTGCGATGGAGGGTTAAGTCTTGCAGCTTCAGCAGCAGGCGAGCCTGCTGGGGGCCGTTCCGGCAGGGGGCGTGTGCATGCCCAAACTGCGGGCAAGACACCTGCCCGAGTGAATGAAAAAAACCAGACCATGCAATCTCTTTCTCACCTCACACCCAGGGCTAACTCCAGAGCTGTGCTTGGCAGGCAGACACCACAGGGGAAGCTGTGACAACCCTGGCCCTGCCCTCCCAAGCTGGAGTCGCTGTGTAGGGAGAAAAGATGTTGCAGTAGGTACTGGCGATCTACAGGATAAAAAAGAATGAAAGAAAATTACTTCGGTCTTGAAGTGCACACACACTGAACAGCAAACCTGTCTGACACAGCAGAGGCTGTGTTCTTTCCCTGGTATCTGCTTTTCAATGCTCCAGAGGGAGTGGATTTGGGACATGTAAGCGTTTATGAACTCAAAACCAGTTAAGCCATCTGTTCTCTTTCACCTGCCAGTCACCTGGTTTATGGAAATTCTCTATGCCATGTCACCTGCCTGAATAAAAAGGGCCAAGGTCCCACCGAGATGGTGACTCAAGGTAAACGAACCCTGGGTGGGGAGTCAGTTTGGAGTTGCTGAGATAAAGAATGGGGGATGACCATCCCCTTTTACTGTATTACATATGTTATGACCACTACCCCATCCTGGACTGCTGGAGGAAGAGGAATATGCAAAAAAAAAAAAAAAAAAATGAATCAAAGAAGGCATTTTTGTGTAAGTCTCAAGCAGGCCTTTTGGTATCTGTGGTCTGGCAAAAAAAGAAAAAAAAGGAAAAAAGTCACCTCAGAGGCATGGAATTTCATACAAATCCCTCTTTAGGGACCCATTCACCATTACAAGTCCTGGGGATATGCATTCCCTCCTTCTAGTAGTGAAAGGAAAGATCAGCAGGTTTTGGAAAATGCATGCTCATAAGCAGGGGTCTCATAGACTAAGGAAAACTTCCAGAGAAACCCTCAGACACAACACGTCTCCTTTGGTCCAGACCAACACCTAGTACCACCAGGTCACTATCCACTTACTTGTCAGAAACAGCTCTTGCTTTGAGCAAGGCAGCTGTGTAGCATATTGTTGCCGACTTTGGTAAGCTTATATCTGTCAGAGAGAAAAGAAAAGTAGGAGCCGTTATATGTTTGCAGAAACAAACAGCAATAATTTTAAATACACCAGCATTTTAATCATATAAGCCTAATAAAGCATAAGTTAAGAATATATCAATCAATGTATGCAGTACACAGCTGTTTCTTATGTATCTGGGTGGTACGTGACAAACAAGGTAATTCATTTCTCTGTAAGTAATTCATGTTTAAAGCCCACCACACTGTTTGGCAATCATCTTCTGTTTTAAAATGTATATTTTCATATGTTGAGGTTAAGCAGAGAATAGCTATAAACACATAAAATAAATATTACATGAATAGCCTTGATATCAAGAAAGGCAAATAGGACCTCTTTGTTACTTATAAAATTTCTCAAGAGGTATATGAAATACTGAAGTGAAGAAAAAAATATTACCTGGATTTTTAAAAAAATATTAGTATTTTAGTGATAAATCAATTTATTTTAAAATCTATTTTTTAAAAATTTAAATCTGGTTTAAATTTAAACCAGATTTCCTTCGCATTAAGCTTCAAGAAATTTATATTCAGTTTTTTTGTTAACCGTGAGAAGAAAAAATCTTTATAAAGCTATATACATTTATATATACATATGAAATCTTTATAAAACTATACAATTTTTGTTCATTAAAAACCCATGACAAAGCCCCTTTCAAATTATGAAGCCTAATCTGTTGCCCAGAAAAACAGGTCCTTTTGGTTGTATAGATAATTTCAGATGGACGAGTGAGGATGGGTACCAGATTCAATTTACAGGGAAAAAAGCACAGAGCGCAACTAAGAGTAGCTAAACTCAAAGAGGGTGGTCCCTTTATGGGGGGCAGATTTGTATTTAAATTATGATCTTATTTTGTATCAGAACTGTATTTCTTAAACACTCATAGTAATTTATACTATGGCACAGAAATACTTTCTTAATTCAGACCAGGTAAAAACATGCCATTCTAAGGTGCTACAAAATTCACTCTAGGTTAGAAGAACTTTTAACACTTGGAATTCTCTTCAAGTTTCTTGTAGGGCTGTTTTCAACTTTAGAAGAATGACATTAAAGTAGGAATGAAAAGGAAAGTCCATAACTAAACAAAAGACAGCAGCAGGAGAAAATAATTTCATAAAAGAAAAACAATCTCTCATTCAATAACCAATATTTACCACCAACTCCAGCATGAAGAATTTCTCTTTCAAGGAAATTTCAATGATGTTGATAAAATACAAATAATCAGAGAAAATACCAATACAGAATTGAAAGGGTGAGATGTCTCTGAAATCCTGATCTCATAAGTTATATTCAAACAAAACTTCAGCACCATAAGCACAGTATAAAATGTGCTTGTGACTAAGAAAAAAAAAAAGGTCAGACACTCATGGATTTGTCTTGTTGTTTTTCCAATATCTAATCATTTAATCACTTCCCAGTAGTGAAGGACAAAGGATCCTGGTGTGCCACAGTCCCTGGGGTCACAAAAAGTCAGACAGGACTTAGCAACTGAACAACAACAGTATGGGAAATCAGTCCAGGAATCAATTGTCTTGTTTGCTAGGGTCCACTTATTGATTGTTATTATAAGATAATAAAAAAAATTGCAGATAATACATATTCTACTTAAAAGTTTAAACCTTTTTTTTCTTTTTTTAAGTTTAGACCTTTCACTTAAACATTATCCAAGCCCAGTTTCCAGGCTTCCCAGGTGGCGCTAGTGGTAAAGAGTAAAGTGAAAGTCGCTCAGTTGTGTCTGACTCTTTGTGACCCCATGGACTGTATAGTCCATGGAATTCTCCAGGCCAGAATACTGGAGTGGGTAGCCTTTCCCGTCTCCAGGGAATCTTCCCAACCCAGGGATCGAACCCAGGTCTCCTGCATTGCACGTGGATTCTTTACCAGCTGAGCCACAAGGGAAGCCCAAGAATACTGGAGTGGGTAGCCTATCCCTTCTCCAGCGTATCTTCCAGACCCAGGAATCGAACCGGCGTCTCCTGGATTGCAGGTAGATTCTTTACCAGCTGACCTATGAGGGAAGCCCTAGAGCTTCCCTCATGAAGAACCCTCTTGCTAATGCACAAGACGTAAGAGAAGTGGGCTCAATCCCTGGGTCAGTTGGGAATATCCCCTAGAGGAGGGCATGGAAACCCACTCCAGCATTCTTGCCTGAAGAATCCCATGGACAGAGGAACCTGGCAGGCTACATTTCATAGGGTCACAAAGAGTTGGATACAACTGAAGCGACTTAGCACTCACACAAGCCCTGTTTTCACCCTTCCTAGAGTGATCTGTGTTCCTTCTGTGTCAATCTAGCACCTTTCTATGAAATGGGAACAAAGGATTAGCACTAGAAAGGAGCTGAAACTGAAAATAATGGTCAAAATTATTTGAAGGTGGCAGCACAACAGGAAGCCTCACTTGAAAAACTAAAGAAAACCTGTGGCTAAGGATTTAGCTTCTCAGGGGGAAGGATCAGGTTGTTTTGAAGCAAAGGAACACATTCACCTAGTTGGAAATGCAGAAACATATATATAATTGAGGTGTTCCAGCAGAGTATTAGAGATATCTAATCAAAGGCAATCTTTAACCCTTTCACTCCTATAGACAAGACATTCACACCTCTGCAACATTATAACTACCATGGTATTTTCCCCATTTAAAAAATGTTTACCCTTATTCCTTCATTGTACGTGAAGATGTTTGTAGTATATGTGCATGATCATAATACTTAATAAAGAAAAATATATTTTAGTCAGTATCAAATGGGAGAAGGAAAAATATAAATACCACAATTTTCCACTAGTGGCAAGTTTATTTCATTTGTTATCTCGTTAGTATACTATTTGCTTTCACTGTTAAACAAAAATGAAAAACTAGTAAATAATTCTTACATAACTTACTTACATAGTTTCAATACTTTTCTTTTAATTCTGTCAAAGCAAGACATCTATTTGGTAATGGCAATCTGTCTCTAAGGAGGGATGAATCATTATAAAGAAACTGATCCTAAATATCCGTTCAGATAAAGCATCTTGTTCAAACAAGGCTTTCTTTTACAACATATTTTTGCAAATGACACTTATTTCTGACAATATAAATCAAATGCTTTAACATTTTACCTACCCAGCAATTCTACATCTAAGACTTTATCTTAAGGGACGTTTTTATGATTGTGCATGAAGATTTAACCTTAAGGATGTTGATCATGACATTGTTTCTAATGGTATAAAACTGCAAACAGCCTAAATGTCCAGTCATAGGAGAAGGGCTAAGGTGCTACACCATCCACAAGGTGCAATTCTGGGCAGTCATTAAGTTGTACGGTAGATAAGTATTTAATGAGCTGGGAAAGTTAGGGTTAGGGTTAGGGTTAGGGTTAGGGTTATGGTTATTTATTTACATCAATAAGTAAAACAAGTTTACAAAAATTATGATTTCACATATTTTAAGAAAAGCATTTATATACAGAGAGATAAAAAGCCTGGAATTATACATATGAAATATTAAGTTTTATTTCTGGGTGCTGGGATTATAGACAATTTTCTACTGCTTATCTGCATTTCCAAAACTTTCTGTGATGTACATGTAATAAGCGAATTTTTAAAAGATAATGATGATGCTAAATAGAAGGATTCTTTTTACTAACTGCCTGAAGCAAGTTCATGGGCAAATACATTGGTAGAGCCAGACACAGACAGCATAAACAAAGGCAGAACTTACACAAAGTGCTGTCAGCCCTGCAGATCTAGAAAATGTATTTACATGCCTTTTAAAAACCTAGTGTATTCTTTTGCAGTGTGCAATTGTTAACCATATTTTGATCTAATAACTGCCTAACATCTAAATCAGAGGCAGGAACTGCATGTTTTGGCACAGTTTTTAAGAAAAACCATATACACTACCTTTAGGAGAAAGCTAATTACTATGGGCTGCTTGCCCCATAAGCACTGCCTTTTTCATTTTGTAGGGAAAATAAAAGACTGAGACTTGCTGGTTGCTGCCTATTATAATTTTGAAAATTATTATTTTGAAATAATTATAGTGTCATAGGGAGTTGTGAATATAGTATACAGTGTTCTGTGAAGCTTCCCTCAGCTTCCCTCAAATGGTAACAACTCACAAAACTGTATAATGATATAAAAAACCAAGAGACTGACACTTGTATAGTACTATTGAGTCAATTACAGACCTCATTCAGTTTTCACCATTTTTTACATACATTCCTGAGTTTGTGGTTCCATGCGATTTCATCCCAAGGCTAGATTCATCTAACCACCACTACTAGCAAAACATACAACTTTCCCAAAGGAATTCTCCTATGCTGGCTCTTTATTTGTACCCTTCCCACCCATACCTGTCCCCCAGTGACCACTAATCTGCTCTTTATCTCCATAAATTTGTCTGCCTACTATCATTTTATGCTTTTGCAATCAGGGAAATGAATATAATGGTAAGGGGAACAGAGTGACTAAGAGTAGTGATGAAAATGGTAGTATCAGAAGTTTGAAGCAGGGAATAACATCAAATAAGATGCTTTCCTATACTTCTTATAATTTATTCAGAAATTTTATTTTGAGGAAGAGACTCAAAATTATTTTAAGTCCAATTTGTATGAAGAGACTCTAACTATGCAGTGCTTTTCTGTCTTTCTAGGTGGTGTGTAGCTACCACTATTGCCAGAAAGTCTCTTTAAGGATTAGAATCCAAGGAGGAAATGAAAGGAAATAATGAGACATCATATATTTCCATTACTCATTATAGAAAGAAGGAATGCTGATGTTTCTCACTTAAGCAAAGCTGAACTGCTGGCGTTAATTTTCCTTCCACTTCTTTGCTATCTTGTGCTTCATATAGATCCTTTTATGAAAAGGGAAGAACTTTCTCTAAGCATCTTAGGCATGTAAAATCAGACAGACATGAAAGACTTTAATTAAAAGCTACAGTCTTGAACTCCACAGAATTAGAATCATAGCGTATGCACTTTCGTGTCAGGCTTCTTTCATTCCAAATGATATTTCTGAGGTTCATCCATGTGTAGCAAGGATGTAGCATACATCAGTATCTCATTCCTTTTTACTGCTGAGTAGTTTTTCATTGTGTGACTATACCACAATACGTTTATTCTCTTGCTCAGGGCTATTTGGATTGTTTTCCAGTTTTTCACTATTATATAGAAAGCTGTTGTTATCATTCTTAGGTATGTTTTTTCTTAATTAAAAAAAACCTCATTTTTCTTGGATATATAACTGGAGATGGAATTTAGTCAGAAGACAGATAAATGACTGGTAGATAGTAATTCAAAGAGGTTGTGTGAAGTTTGCAAAACTAATACATGGTGAGATAAGTCAGAAAAAATGGTTACAGCTGGGTTGGAGGGGCAATCTTCTGAGATGATGGAAAATTCTATGATCCTGGGTGGTGATCACAGAGGTGTATACATAACTGGTGGCTCGGATGGTAAACAGTCTGCCTGCAGAGTGGGAGACCCAGGTTTGATCCCTGAGTCAGGAAGATCCCCTGGGGAAGAAAATGGCTACCCACTCCAGTATTCTTGTCTGGAGAATCCCATGGAGTGAGGAGCCTGGCAGGTTACAGTCCATGGGGTCACAGAGTTGGACACGACTGGGCAACTTCACTCACTCACTCACTCATACATAACTGAAAAGTCATCCAGCTCTATGTTTAAGACTTGTGCATATTACTGCATGTAATTTATATCTCAATTAGAAAAAGGAGGGGGAAAAAAAAGCCAAATCTATGATCCTGAAGCTGTCTTCTCTCCCTTGCCTTTCATCACTTTGGCCCCTCCATTCCCTCTATGCATCCTTATCTAAAAATTCCTTCTTAGTTTAATACACAGAATCTGATTATTTCTCAAGTTGACCTTTCAACTGTTAAGATGGTTACATTATCTCCTCTAAACCTAATCTTTTCCAGAATAAATACTTCTAGCCCTTTAACTGAAGACACAGTATTCAGAACTTCTCACTTATTTTTATTACAGAGCCATGGGTGATTTCAAAATATGAGATTTACAACTGTAAATAATGCTCTGGATCCCTGAAACCTGACCAGTACAGAGCCAAGGAAACAGGCAGCCTGAGGAGCCCATGGCCACTGCCCCGTCTCTGGGTACCAGCAAGGATGGCCCTGAAGTTGAGCAAATGAAGCACTTTGTTCCTAAGATTATGTGGTCAACAAACCTTCACTCCACATTCTATCCAAACCAATTTCACCCAAAGCCAGGTCTTCTATTACTTCAGCCAGGAGAATTTTTGAATCTATGAGCAGGATGTCCACATATGACTCCATTACATTTTAAATCTTAAGATAAAATCTAAATTTTTAAATAGTAATGGTTTCAGCATATCATTCCAGCCTATCAGTCATAGTTGTAACTCTACCTATCCACCTACAGCTTTGCTCCATACATGTCATAAGTATACCTTCCTTCCTATATGATTATTATCATCATCAAAATTACTGCTAGCTAACATTTACTGAGGGCTTACTTAAGACCCAGACACTGGTGTTAATCACATACACACATTAATCCTCAGACCAACCCTATAAGATAGGACCTACTGCTAGCCCTGTTTTACAGATGGGTAAAGTGAGGCATAGAACAGTTAAGAAATATGACAACACGACACACCTGGAACAAATATGAGCTTCCCCCAGAGCACATGCTTGTTAACTGTGCTATGCCATCAGCAAGGTCTGACTTAAAAACATACTGGCCACAGCAATACCAAGGAGAGAGTCCAGAAGGGGTATTCTAGAGATCACCCTGTATTTGCAACTATTTATTAATAGTTACGACAGCTAAAACTGCACCGCACTGGAGAGACTTTAAGGAGATACCCCATGTCCAAGGGCAAAGGAGAAGTCCCAGCAAGTTGACAGGAGGGGCAAAATCGTGTTTAGAATCAAACATACCTGCCAGAGACGCTCAGAGGGCTCAAACAAACCTTCTGCACACCAGGACCCAAAGACCCCACAGAGACTGGGACAGAACTGGGTTTGAGTGTCTCCTGTGGAGGGACGGGTCAGCAGTGGACTGCCGCAGGGGCAGGGCCTCAGGCTGCAGCAGACTTGGGTATAGCGGGGTGCATCAGACTCGCGTATGGCTTAAGCCCTCTGGGAGGAGGTCGCCATCGACCCCACCATATAGCTGTCAGAACTTACACAGGAATGGGGAAATAGATTCTTAGAGTTCACAAACAGAACCTTGTGCACACCAGGACCAGGATAAAGGAGCAGCGACCCCATGAGAGACTGATCCAGACTTGCCCGTGAGTGTCCAGGAGTCGCCAGCGGAGGCGTGGGTGTGCGGTGGTCTGCTGCAGGTCGGGGGCACTGAGTGCAGCAGTGCGAGCATGGGAACTTTAGAAGGAGGTCGCTATTATCTTCGTTACCTCCACCTGAGGTTCAGTTCAGTTCAGTCACTCAGTCGTGTCCGACTCTTGCGACGCCATGACCTGCAGCACGCCAGGCCTCCCTGTCCATCACCAACTCCAGGAGCCCACCCAAAGTCATGTCCATTGAGTCGGTGATACCATCCAGCCATCTCATCCTCTGTCATCCCCTTCTTCTCCTGCCCTCAATTTTTCCTAGCATCAGGGTCTTTTCCAATGAGTCAGCTCTTCATATCAGGTGGCCAAAATACTGGACTTTCAGCTTCAACATTAGTCCTTCCAATGAACACCCAGGACTGAGCTCCTTTAGGATGGACTGGTTGGATCTCCTTGCAGTTCAGGGGACTCTCAAGAGTTTTCTCCAACACCAAAGTTCAAAAGCATCAATTCTTCAGCACTCAGCTTTCTTTATAGTCCAACTCTCACATCCATACATGACCACTGGAAAAACCATAGCCTTGACCAGACGGACCTTTGCTGGCAAAGTAATGTCTTTGCTTTTTAATATACTGTCTAGGTGGGTCATAACTTTCCTTCCAGGGAGTAAGCGTCTTTTAATTTCATGGCTGCGCTCACCATCTGCAGTGATTTTGGAGCCCAAAAAAATAAAGTCTGACACTGTTTCCACTGTCTCCCCATCTATTTCCCATAAAGTGATGAGACCAGATGCCATGATCTTAGTTTACTGAATGTTGAGCTTTAAGCCAACCTTTACACTCTCCTCTTTCACTTTCATCAAGAGGCTTTTTAGTTCCTCTTCACTCTCTGCCATAAGGGTGGTGTCATCTGCATATCTGAGGTTATTGGTATTTCTCCCAGCAATCTTGATTCCAGCTTATGCTTCTTCCAGCCCAGCGTCTCTCATGATGTACTCTGCATATAAGTTAAATAAGTAGGGTGTCAATATACAGCCTTGACACCTTTTCCTATTTGGAACCAGTCTGTTGTTCCATGTCCAGTTCTAACTGTTGCTTCCTGACCTGCATACAGGTTTCTCAAGAGGCAGGTCAGGTGGTCTGGTATTCCCATCTCTTTCAGAATTTTCCACAGTTTATTGTGATCCACACAGTCAAAGGCTCTGGCATAGTCAATAAAGCAAAAATAGATGTTTTTCTGGAACTCTCTTGCTTTTTGCATGATCCAGTGGATGTTAGCAATTTGATCTCTGGTTCCTCTGCCTTTTTAAAAACATGCTTGAACATCTGAAAGTTCGCGGTTCACATATTGCTGAAGCCTGGCTTGCAGAATTTTGAGCATCACTTTACTAGCGTGTGAGATGAGTGCAATTGTGCAGTAGTTTGAGCATTGTTTGGCATTGCCTTTCTTTGGGATTGAAACAAAACTGACCTTCTCCAATCCTGTGGCTGCTGCTGAGTTTTCCAAATTTGCTGGCATATTGAGTGCAGCACATTCACAGCATCATCTTTCAGGATTTGAAATAGCTCAACTGGAATTCCATCACCTCCACTAGCTTTGTTCGTAGTGATGCTTCCTAAGGCCCACTTGACTTCACATTGCAGGATGTCTGGCTCTAGTTGAGTGATCACACCATTGTGATTATCTGGGCCGTGAAGATCTTAGTTCGCTGATTCCTAGAATGTCGATGTTCACTCTTGTCATCTCCTGTTTGACCACTTCCAATTTGCCTTGATTCATGGACCTGACATTCCAAATTTCTATGCAGTATTTCTCTATACAGCATCGAATCTTGCTTCTATCACCAGTCCCATCCACAACAGGGTGTTGTTTTTGCTTTTGCTCCATCCCTTCATTCTTTCTGGAGTTATTTCTCCACTGATCTCTAGTAGCATATTGGGTACCTACCAACTTGGGGAGTTCATCTTTCAGTGTCCCATCTTTTTGCCTTTTCATAGTGTTCATGGGGTTCTCAAGGCAAGAATACTGAAGTGGTCTGCCATTCCCTTCTCCAGTGGACCACATTCTGTCAGACCTCTCCACTGTGACCAGTCCATATCAGGTGGCCCCACATGGCATGGCTTAGTTTCATTGAGTTAGACAAGGCTGCCTCCATAGTTTAGCCCCAGGTGGTTTTAGAAAAGGCAGAGGAACCAGAGATCAAATTGCTAACATCCACTGGATCATGCAAAAAGCAAGAGAGTTCCAGAAAAACATCTATTTCTGCTTTATTGACTATGCCAAAGCCTTTGACTGTGTGGATCACAACAAACTCTGGAAAATTCTGAAGGAGATGGGAAACCAGACCAGACCACCTGACCTGCCTCTTGAGAAACCTGTATGCAGGTCAGGAAGCAACAGTTAGAACTGGACATGGAACAACAGACTGGTTCCAAATAGGAAAAGGAGTATGTCAAGGCTGTATATTGTCACCCTGTTTATTTAACTTATATGCAGAGTACATCATGAGAAACGCTGGGCTGGAAGAAGCACAAGCTGGAATCAAGATTGCTGGGAGAAATACCAATAACCTCAGATATGCAGATGACACCACCCTTATGGCAGAGAGTGAAGAGGAACTAAAGAGCCTCTTGATGAAAGTGAAAGAGGAGAGTGAAAAAGTTGGCTTAAAGCTCAACACTCAGAAAACTAAGATCATGGCATCTGGTTCCATCACTTTATGGGAAATAGATGGGGAGACAGTGGAAACAGTGTCAGACTTTATTTTTTTGGGCTCCAAAATCACTGCAGATGGTGAGCGCAGCCATGAAATTAAAAGACACTCCTTGGAAGGAAAGTTATGACCAAACTAGACAGCATTATTAAAAAGCAGAGACATTACTTTGCTAACAAAGGTCTGTCTAGTCAAGGCTATGGTTTTTCCAGTAGTCATGTATGGATGTGAGAGTTGGACTGTAAAGAAAGCTGAGCGCAGAAGGACTGATGCTTTTGAACTTTGGTGTTGGAGAAGACTCTTGAGAGTCCCTTGGACTGCAAGGAGATCCAACCAGTCCATCCTAAAGGAGCTCAGTCCTGGGTGTTCATTGGAAGGACTGATGTTGAAGCTGAAACTCCAATACTTGGCCACCTGATGTGAAGAGCTGACTCATTGGAAAAGACACTGGTGCTAGGAAAGACTGAGGGCAGGAGAAGAAGGGGATGACAGAGGATGAGATGGTTGGATGGCATCACCGACTCAGTGAACATGACTTTGGGTGGGCTCCTGGAGTTGATGGACAGGGAGGCCTGTTGTGCTGCAGTTCATGGGGTCGCAAAGAGTCGAACACGACTAAGCAACTCAACTGAACTGAAGTGAGAAAAGAAGTGACAGGCAGAGAAGAAAAGGAAAGATATACCCATTTGAATGCAGAGTTCCAAAGAATAGAAAGGAGAGATAAGAAAGCCTTCCTCAGCGATCAATGCAAAGAAGAGAGGAAAACAATAGAATGGGAAAGACTAGAGATCTCTTCAAGAAAATTAGAGATACCAGGGGAACAGTTCATGCAAAGATGGGCTCAATAAAGGACAAAAAAGGTATGGACCTAACAGAAGCAGAAGATATTAAGAAGAGGTGACAGGAATACAGAGACGAGCTCTACAAAAAAGATCTTCACAACCCAGATAATCACAATGGTATGATCACTCAACTAGAGCCAGACATCCTGGAATGCAAAGTCAAGTAGGCCTTAGGAAGCATCACTACAAACAAAGCTAGTGGAGGTGATGGAATTCCAGTTGAGCTATTTCAAATTCTAAAATATGATGCTGTGAATGTGCTTCATTCAATATGCCAGCAAATCTGGAAAGTTCAGCAGTGGCCACAGGACTGGAAAAGGTCAGTTTTCATTCCAAACCCTAAGAAAGGCAATCCCAAAGAATGCTCAAACTACTGCACAATTGCACTCATCTCACACACTAGCAAAGTAATGCTCAAAATTCTGCAAGCCAGGCTTCAGCAATATGTGAACCGTGAACTTCCAGATGTTCAAGCTGGATTTAGAAAAGGCAGAGGAACCAGAGATCAAATTGCCAACATCCGCTGGAACATTGAAAAAGCAAGAGAGTTCCAGAAAAACATCTACTTCTACTTTATTGACTATGCCAATGCCTTTGACTGTGTAGATCACAACAAACTCTGGAAAATTCTGAAAGAGATGGGAATACCAGACCACCTGACCTGCCTCTTGAGAAACCTGTATGCAGGTCAGGAAGCAACAGTTAGAACTGGACATGGAACAACAGACTGTTCCACATAGGAAAAGGAGTATGTCAAGGCTGTATATTGTCACCCTGTTTATTTAACTTATATGCAGAGTACATCATGAGAAACGCTGGGCTGGAAGAAGCACAAGCTGGAATCAAGATTGCTGGGAGAAATACCAATAACCTCAGATATGCAGATGACACCACCCTTATGGCAGAGAGTGAAGAGGAACTAAAAAGCCTCTTGATGAAAGTGAAAGAGGAGAGTGTAAAGGTTGGCTTAAAGCTCAACATTCAGTAAACTAAGATCATGGCATCTGGTCCCATCACTTCATGGCAAATAGATGGGGAGACAGTGGAAACAGTGTCAGACTTTATTTTTTTGGGCTCCAAAATCACTGCAGATGGTGAGCGCAGCCATGAAATTAAAAGACACTTGCTCCTTGGAAGAAAAGCTATGCCCAACCTAGACAATATATTAAAAAGCAGAGGCATTACTTTGCCAACAAAGGTCCATCTAGTCAAAGCTATGGTTTTTCCAGTGGTCATGTATGGATGTGAGAGTTGGACTATAAAGAAAGCTGAGTACCAAAGAACTGATGCTTTTGAACTGTGTGTGGTGTTGGAGAAGACTCTTGAGAGTCCCTTGGACTGCAAGGAGATCCAACCAGTCTATCCTAAAGGAAATCTGTTGTGAATATTCATTGGAAGGACTGATGCTGAAGTTGAAACTCCAATACTTTGGTCACCTGATGTGAAGAACTGACTCATTTGAAAAGACCCTGATGTTGGGAAAGATTGAAGGCAGGAGGAGACGGGGACGACAGAGGATGAGATGGCTGGATTGCATCACAGACTCAATGGACATGAGTTTGAGTAGGCTCTGGGAGTTGGTGAATGGCAGGGAAGCCTTGCATGCTGCAGTTCATGGGGTCGCAAAGAGTCGGACATGACTGAGCGACTGAACTGAACTGAAAGTTCTTTCTTTTCGATAAGAATTAAATCCAAGGTATTAATTACTCTGACTTTGTCTACATTAGTTGTAATTGAAGTGTCAGGAAGCAAGATCCTTCTAAAAACCTTCCACCTCTTCCTCACATTTCACTTTTTTCCTCCTTGTGTCATTCTATATGTAGGTATTGATGAAAGTAGGTAGGATACATGTATCCTGGTAGACTCTTAATGTAACATCTTAGTTACATTCCCCTGGAAAAACAGATTATCTAAGGGTTTTCCTGATCTATATAGGTCTTGACTTCCTGGAGTTAAGAAAGAGATCACCAGAGAGCAAATGAAATGAAGTGCTTATAGTTTAAAATAAAAGTTTTGATTCCATGAAATAAAAAGTTTCTGCACTGGGATTTCCATTTGTTGTTTAAGGAAAAAAAACCAAACTCTATTAATAACTCATTTACACTTCTTGGTTGGAGAACCTAGCAAATGTCTCCCTGAAGGATAGAATTCTGCTTCTTTGCAGAGTCTGAAAGCTCTGCCACAGGAGGTCAGCATCCTACTCCTCCAGGTCTCAGGGCTTTCACACTGTGTTCACCTCCCGACCCACCTCAAGTCAAAACTAGGCCAAGTCTGAATTCACTGTGCCACTCTCTTCACTTTGCAGGCAGATTGAAGCCCTTCCTCTGCTGAAATTGCCTTCAGGTCTCTCCATAGTCTTTAGAATAAAATCCAAACTAGAAGCAAAGCTCTTTGAGGTCTGGCCCCTGCTTAACTCACCAGTGCATCTTCTGCTGCAGCCCTCCTCCACCCGTAACTCACCAGTGCATCTTCTGCTGCAGCCCTCCTCCACCTGTAACTCACCAGTGCATCTTCTGCTGCAGCCCTCCTCCCCCCGTCTGCTCGGTGGGCAACAATGTTCTCCACACAAGCTGTGTCAGTCCTGCCCCAAATGTGTTTGATATGTTTTCTTTGCCTCCAGGACCTTCACTGTTTGGTGAAGCACAGATCCCACCTCCACGGGGGTGGTTTCTCTCATCACCGTGGGTGAGGTGTCCCTTCCATCTTGAGTTAAACTCTGTCAGTCTTTACACTTCACATCAACTGTCCATTCTCATTTCCCTTTCCTATTCACATGGTGTGCTTTAGGGGTTAAAGCTGTGTTTCTTCATCACTTCCTACCCACAATACAAAACAATGTTTGAAACATAGTTGGTGGTCAGTGTTTCCTGAATAAAATCCTAAATTAACATAGTAACATATTAAATCACTTTATATCACCTTCCTTCTACATGCAAACATTTACTTCTAATTTAGCTTCCAGGAGCCAAAAGTGATCTGTATTGATGTGTGCTTTAAGAGGGAGTCAGAAATGTGTTATTTCTCAACATGTATACTTCATTTATCTTTGCTTACAATTCCATGAACAGAGGAGCCTGGCTGGCTACAGTTCTTGGGGCTGGAAGAGTCAGACACAGCTGAGTATGCACGCACACACAGCATTCCAGCAGAATGCATGACATTGGATTGTGCTCTAAATCTAGATGTCCATTTGACAAAGCAGTATAGTGGGAAAGTGGGGCAGGAAGAAAGCAAGAGTAAAAGCTGAAGCAAGGTTAAACAAAAGTGAAATTTTTGTCCAGAAACAAAGAAAGCAAACCATGCCTCTTCTGACTCCAAAGTACCCTTTATGAGAATGGTGCTACTGAAAAAAGAAAGAAAGAAAGGTCATCTCAGGGAAGATGACTCTTAAGTTTTCTAAAGTCATGAATGGCTCATACTAACAAACTTGAAATTCAATGAAATAATCTTGGGACAAAGTTATGTGATTATGAGTAAAGCTGTCATTTTGATGTCTCAGAAAACCCATGGGGCAAAACCTTAGATAGTATAGAATTTTTTCCAGTGATGATCTTTTTGCCTAATTTCCCTTTGTTCATCTATAATAATAATAATAATCAAGATATAATTTTAAAAGTATCATTACTCTTCCTATGTATGAGATTGGTCAGTTGAGGGTCAATTTCACACTGAAAACTCTAAAACAATGTTTTCAAGGGTAGCAGCCAGTAGATAAGTAAGTCCCAAAGCACCTCACAAGTAAGAGCAGGATCACAGTGCAGCTCCATCTAACAAGTCGATCATTCACCACAGACGCTCTGAACATCTACAGTAGCACATCAGTGTCCAAGAAGAGGACACAGGGCTTGCTCTCAAAGAGTTTCTTTCTCAGTACTCCCTGCAGCATGTTTCAAACTGATTCACTGAGCACAGATTCACCCCACCTTGATTCATTATGGGTTGATTTTTTGTTTTTAACCTCTTTCTCCAACAGACTGAACGCGTCTTGGCAACACAGAATAAATCTATTCATCTTCAAATCTGGAAGCACCTAAAAGTATCTTCAGCATAAAGGTTTGCTAGATCCTTGCTGAATTAATTTGAAAAAATTAACCTAATTATTCCCTGTAACCACCTAAGAATACAGAGTATCAAGTATCACTTCTCTTAGTCAGAGACCAAGTTGATATAGTTGAAGTTTATGTGGCCTTGACAGATTCTTCTGGAGCCATGAACAGACCAACTGAACAAACAAAAGTGAAAAACAAACTAATGAAAATACAGCCCATTTCTCCTTTCTGTTTGTGGACCATAATGTCTTATTACTGTACCATGATGTGATTCTATCTTCCATGTGACTGTCTTCAATAAGATTTCTCCGTTTACTCCTGTTCATGATATGAAGCAAAGAAAACAACAACAGATATGCATAATTCTGTTCTTAGATTTGGGGGGGGGGGGGGCGGTGATTCTAGACAGTACGAAGTTGTTTGGTTCCACCTTCAAAAAGTTAATCTAAGGTCATCCCCTTTCAACTAAAGGAGAAAGCTTCACTGAAGAAATAAAAAGGACTGATATAAAATAAAAAGAACCTCAAAAAGGTGTGCCACCTGGGAAGTCAATGATTCAATCAGGAAACACTACTAATCTTAGTAACTTAGAGCAAAGGCCAGCTAAGGAGAAATGTTACCTTGGTAAATTATGATAACTGGGCCATAAGGAGTACTAAAGCCAGCATAAATTTAGAGGGTTTGTTCCTATGCCAACTCTGTGAATTATAGACGTATGCATTCATAAAATGTCTTTGATCATCAGAAATTGTAGAAACTTTTCACACATACAGTCTTTACTCTGAAATAGCATCTGTGAGAAGCCCTGCTCATTGCACATATCGTATGACAGCCAACCACTTTGTAACCTCAAAGGCCCAGCCTTCATGAGACCTGCTTCTTGGTTTCCCAGTCAGCAGGGTACTCAGTGCAAAGCTATACAGGGCCATCAGTTCTCAGAGACTTATGCTTACCAGCCCGAAGCCATAGTCCATGGTGTCGGGGTGGATAATTATTTTCTTTTTTGAAGCAGCAATGTGATTATCTGCCCATCTTTTACACAAATATTCTCTTCAACATTTGCCTGGTATCCTTGATCTTTTCCATAAGAACCAGGCCAAAGAAGGGAGCTGGACTAGGCTTAAAGTCTGTCACTTGGGACTGACAGCACTTCAAATCCTCTTTCTCGAATGCAACCTAATTTTGCAGTGGATACGTCTCCGAAGCTGCTTGTGCCTGTGGTATCAAAACTCACATCTGTAGATACACTTGACTGAAAAGCACCATTTTGGAAGTCTGGACAGCCTAATCTGACAGTCTGATGCTGACAGCCTCAATACAAATTCTATTCAGTGGTCCTTCTGGCATTTCAAATTTCACTTATTCCACAAATATAAGTGAAAAACAGCCTAGCCAAAAGACAGGGTATCCAGTGACCACTTCAGAGGAACGGAGGTGATCACTGAGTAACTTTTTCTAGCTATAAGGTCCTGGGCAATGAACAAAGTGTACAAAATTTTATTTATAACTACATGCTGACTCTGTAAAACAATGATCAGCAGAAAGTTTACTCTCTGAAGGGTCTCAGCATAGAGTGAGTCCCTCATGTTTTCTTTAGAATTTCTGCTTTCAATCTACTGAGATGAAAATATTCCCCCAATGTTACAAACATGCCCTGTACTTAGAAGTATTCCTTCTGCACATTGTGAAGTGAAGTCGCTCAGTCGTGTCTGACTCTGCGACCCCATGGACTGTAGCCCACCAGGATCCTCCACCCATGGGATTTTCCAGGCAAGAATACTGGAGTGGGTTGCCATTTCCTTCTCCAGGAGATCTTCCCGACCCAGGGATTGAACCTAGGTCTCCCGCATTGTAGGCAGGCGCTTTACCGTCTGAGCCACCAGGGAAACTCTTCTGTACATTACCAGATAGTAAATAAGAATGCAGATTTAGGATGGGCTTGATGGCACCAATAAAAATGGTCTTGACATAGCTGTTGCATTTATATAACATTCGTGACTATATAAAAAGACCAGCTGTCCTTCACAGGGAAGCTTCTGATCCAAAATTTAGGGCAATCATTAGATGCCCTAATGCAGTAAGTATCCAGAAGAGTTTGAATTTGTATTTCCATTGGTACAAATTGCCCCGAGGCTGAAATGATCTGTCTTTACCTCAGGAGTGAAAATCTTGGGCAATTTTTATTTTTCAGTTTTCCAAATGTTTAAGAATTGTTTTAGAGATAAAACTAAGTGTTTCCATTCTTATTAAATATCTACATACATGTCCTATTTTATTGTTCAGTCACTCAGTCATGTCCGACTCTTTGTGACTCCACGGACTGCAAAACACCAGGCTTCCCTGTCCATCACCAACACCCGGAGCTTGCTCAAACTCATGTCCATTGCATCAGTGATGCCATCCAACCATCTTGTCCTCTGCTATCCCCTTCTTCTCCTGCCTTCAATCTTTCCCAGCAACAGGGTCTTTTCCAATGAGTCAGCTCACATGTCCTGTTAGATGTGTAATTAATTTTAACAAGAGGCCATAATACTTTTTAGGGGGACACAAGACAGGGCTCTTAGGCTCTCATTTTAATTGACATTTTATATATGGTTTTCCATTTGAACAAAATGGGTTGAGAACAGTGGTGAAGTTCAGGAGTGGTCATCTTGTCTTTTTACGGTGGTTAATAGTTACCGAATTCTTATTGTGTGCCCCACATTTTTCTAAACACTGTTGTTTAGTCGCTAAGTCATGTCTGACTCTTTTGTGACTCCACGGACTGTAGCCCACCTGACTCCTCTGTTCATGGGATTTCCCAAGTAAGAATACTGGAGTGGGTTGCCATTTCTTTCTCCAGGGGTTCTTCCCAATCCAAGGATTGAACCAGCATCTCCTGCATTGGCAGGTGGATTCTTTACTACTGAGGCACCATTGATTAACTGCTTTAATCCTCACAACAAATTACCAGCTGTGTGATCTTGGGCAAGTTGCTTAGACTTTCTAAGCCTTGATTCCATTTCCAGAGAAAGAAATGGAAGTTTGGAAGGTTAAGTGATTTGCTTAAGTTCACCCTCACATCCATGAGATGTGAGAGTTGGACCATAAAGAAAGCTGAGTGTCTAAAAATTGATGCTTTTGAACTGTGAAGTTGGAGAAGACTCTTGAGAGTCCCTGGGACTACAGGGAGATCAAACCAGTCCATCCTAAAGTAGATTAACCCTGAACATTCATTGGAAGGACTGATGCTGAACCTGAAGTTCCAATACTTTGGCCACCTGATGCAAAGGGCGGACTCATTGGAAAAGACCCTGATGCTGGGACCCTGAAGCCTGGCGTGCTGCAGTCCATGGGGTCACAAAGAGTCAGACACAACTGAGAGACTGAATATAACTGAACTAAGTTCACTCAGCCAGTGGAAGGCAGAGCTGGGCTTGGTTTCAGCCGGCTGGCACCACGCCTAGTCCTCTGCCCCACCACCAGGACTGCCTTGGGTATCCTCAGGAGTTACTAACTAAAGACAGAGCTAGGTACTCCCAAAGGAAACGCTCACAAAGGGAGCACTCATATTCATGTTCACTTGCTCTGTGAGAGTCTTCTAAAATTCAAATGCACAAATGATAATGGATAAGAAACGCGTGAATTCTTTTCCTCATTCCCACCCTAATCTTCAGACAAGCTTTCAAGCTACGTGGCCTAAAAATGTCTTTGAAAGGGAATCCAAAGCTGTTAACAACTTTCTCAATGGCTTTGAATAGAAGGTTCTAATGACCTTATGATCTTAAAAAAATTGTCTTTATAGCTAATGTATGACTGAAAAAAAAAAAGATAAATCACAAATTGAATGAACACCATACATCAAATCCCTTTTGTGACTAGTAAAATCAGGAACAAGGTGATTGGAGATGGTTTCAGAAAGATAGATAAATACAGATATGCCCAGTTCTTAAGGAATAATTTTTTAAAAATCTTAAAAGACAATTTGGCATCACTGAAATTCTGCACCATGGCTCCAGCCTGCCTAATTCATTCTTTATAAGAGGAGGGAGAAAAAGAAAGTCACTTCAACGAGGCTTACGTTTATGAAAAACACATGGACTCTTAAAGCCAGCTAGACCTGAATTTGCATCTCAGTTCTGCAGTTTTGCAGTTTTCAAGGAATGTGGTTTTGAAAGTTACTTAAATTCACAAGCCTCAACTTTGCATCTGCTAAAACAGAATAACTACCTTCTCGCAAGGACATTGTAAGGGTTATAGGGAATGTGTATAATACACTTGGCACATGGTAGGTTCTCAATAAATTGGAACCAATGATAACAGCAAGAAGAGTGTTAATAGAAACAATGAAAAATACTGCCAACAGCAGAGACAGTGGAAGTAGGATGATGGTTAAGAGCATGGGCCTGGGGTCAGACGACCTCAGTTTATTCCTGCTTTCCTTTCCTTGTAGAATTCACATCGTATCGAACAAAGGATGTTCTGTTTCTCTCTTTGCCCTCACAACATAATATCTCCATGGCTTTATTGTGACATCTTAGGCTCTTCAGTTGAACAAGTTACTTAAACTCTTTTCTGTACCAGTTACCATAGCTGTAAAATGGGCTAATAACAGTATCTACCTCATATGCCATGGCGAGAATAAATGAGTCCATCCACGCCAAGCTTAGGATCATGTCTGACCATGACACATCATAAGAACTCAATGTTAGCTGCTGCTGTTTTTTCAGTCATTGTATGAAGGACCCTCCAAAACCAACACCAACCACCTGGATAAAAATTGCTCACCCATAATGTTGGTTAACAGACTGAAACCAGAAGACCATGAAAACTCCTGAGGATGGCAAGACAGCATTTCAGACTAACGGCTGGGATAACATAAGATCAAAAGCTATCTGAAGGGGAAAGTAAAAATTAGATTGCAGTTTACAAGGAGGGGTGACCAGTTAACTGGTAATCCCTACTTGGAATCCAGGCTTGCCAAAGAACTTCCCTATAAAAGAATTTGTAAATGTCACTTCAAAAAGTCAAAGCAAAAAAAAAATAGAAGTGAAGAAGAATAAGAATGAGGCAAAGGGAATACATGCCGCCTTCCTCCTTTCCTCAGAACATGCTGTGTTTTTTTCCCCTGTGCTTTGCCACATTTCTAAATCCTTTTGCAAAGGTCAGAGAAGCGGCACCAATCCCATTGTGTCACTTCCCCTCATACTACTTAAAAAAATTCAGCCACCTAGCAAATGTAATAAAGAAGGATTGCTCTACCCATAAAACATCCAAGAAACAGCTACCCAACCAGAGCATTCCGATTTGCAAAGATAACATCTAATCCTGCTGCTCTGGGTGTGGCTCAATGGTGAGGGATGGGGAGGCTGGGGTTCAAAGTGCTGTCTCCAGCATCTCACAGATTACAATGACGACATCAGAACCAGGGTGAAGAACAGGGCGCCCCAATTGCTGTCTGTACTCCAAGCCCTCTGAAGCTTGCACTTCCTCACACAGAGTAAGAAAATTGGATAAGAACTGGGTCGAGGTCCTTTGTGTCTCCAGGAAAAGCTGCAGGGATGAGCCGGAAAGAGCCCATTTTCTGGTCCAGGGAGAAGAGGCATGTTTTTAATAGTCTGGTGTGGCTGCAGCTCACTCCTCGAGAACAGGAACTTCAGCAGCCACTTCATTATATTTCTACTGTAAATGACACGGGCCTAAGCCAAGTCTGAGCCAAAACACCCTCCAGGATTCAGCTGGGGTTAGGTCATCTGCAGCCTATTGACCACTGCTGAACTCCAAACCCCTAACGAGGCATCTCAGCAACAGTATGTGTCCTGCCACTAATGAGGCTCTTTTTCCATGAATAATGAGAAAGAACATCATCTCTGTTGCCAGGTACAAACATAAACAAAGCTCAACACAGGGCCTTGGTATAGTGAGTTTGTCCATTTGCAACAAAGGAATTTAGCAAAGTGAGAGCCAAGTTTTAGTGGAGGGTGGGACAGGCTCTTGTAACAAATAATGTGAACATATGTTATCAGAATCTAATAAATCAGCTTTCGGTTGTTGTGGCATGGAGACTGTGCAATGGGATAGAGACAGACGACAGAAAGCTCCAAATGAGTTCATTGCTTTATTTTACAATCAGTCTGTAACACAAAGCTGATGATTTCTGTAATGAACTGAGATCTTCATGAAAGGGGCCTTAGGAGAGACCTGAGATCCCAAAGGCTCTATTGGCTAAACCTTTTCTCACGCCTTGATGTAGCAGGCTGAGTGCAGGCTGACTCTCGGGATGTGAACACTGAAGCCCTGCCATGACACTGCTGGCTTTGAGGTAGTATGTAGACGGCGCATGGCCACCTGAATCCACGTGCTGGGTTTCTAGGGTACCAAAAGGCCCTCAGTGTACCACGAGCATTCTGCCTCTAAGGCAGTCTCCTGGCTTAGACTCCCAAGGTCAGCCCAACAGTGAGATTCCAGCATATAAACAGAGAACAAAAGTGAGCTGATATGAAGGCCAAACAGTCTTTATTTTGTTTACTGTAAGGCGTGCCACATTCTTCTCTCTTTCTAAAATCAGTTCCATACTAGGTAGCATGTATTTTCTTACACAGGGTGCTCATGTTTGCACAGGCCAAGTGGTGCCATCACTGGCTGAAGGCTTTTAGTTTCCATCAGTCTGAGCAAGAATTAACAATAAAGCAAAACGAAAACAGTCTCACGATGCCTCAGTTCCTCCAGCTGCAGTGGGTAACGACTCTAACCTATTTCAGAGATACCTTTTGAGGAACTGTATGTCAAAAATAAGACTCAAATAGTATAGTTTGCTCTACATGTTTGATGAATTGCTAGAAATTGTGACCTGAATAATTCTTTCTATTTTCATGGAAAGGCATTTTATTTTAAATGTGGCAGTGTGTACACGTCAGTAATTCTTTAAATGCACTAAAAATGCTTACTTAATAAAGAATATTTTATAAAGTAAAAAAAAATCATGTAACATAAACAATCACTTCCTAACATCCATTTTATAAACAAATATATTTATTTTGGGGAGAGAGTTAGTGGAACATGGCAGAATGGTATGAAATTCTGCAGAGATTCTAGCAGCTAATTATGTAGAAAATTGTGTATAATTAATCAAATAGTAAATTCAAAGACAATGACAATTGAGAAGAAGATTTTTCAAATATCTGGTGGTATCAGCTTATTTTTCTGGTTTATTAAGAAAAAGCAAAATAAAATAAGCTCATGGGTGAGTAGGATAGAATGGCAAAGGGACTGCAAAGGCTCTCATGTGAAGAAATGGGAGTTATTCTGCTAAAGAAGAGAAGACCTGGGGGGTGAAGGGGCCATGATTTCATCTTCAAACATTACTGAACTGTCACAAGTTTGTAGCAGAAGCTACGAGCTGTTTTTGGTGAAGGAAATGGCAACTCATTTCGGTATTCCTGCCTGAGAAATACCATGGATAGAGGAGTCTGGTGGGCTACAGTCCATGGGGTTGCAAAGATTCAAACACGACTTAGCAGCTAAACAATAACAAAACCCAGCTGTTCTATTGCTTCAAAGATCTACATGACCAACAGGTAGTGGTCACAGTCAACCAGTGGGGGGGCAGTGCTGTTCCTACAGGGCATGTGCTGCCTGCAGAGGTTCTGAGTGATTCCTGACCATGGAAATCAGGTAGAAATTCTCCAACACAATAGTTATCAAAGTGCTGTGCTATTTGAAATGATCCTTCTCATCTAATCATTGAAATACATCAAGAAGAGAGGAATACTCAAGTAGATAAAAGTACCCAAGGACTTACCGTCATACTTCGCTAAGACTGCCTGAACATCAGCATATGCTTGTAGTTCCAGGAGAGCCTCTAAAAGGTTCTCATGGATGTTGAACATGCTCAGGAGAGGGAACTCCTTCATTAACTAGGAAAGAAGAAACCAAGGAAAAATTAATGTTTCTTATTTGTTAAGATATAACTAATACTGAGTTATTTATATACTATATATAAATAAAGTATAGTATAATTTTTAGAAGTACAATTAATACTAAATTACAAGCATTCACATCAATTATTATGTTGTAAAGCATTAAACGCTTAAATTTTTTCATGCTATTTTGGGAACAGCAACTTTGAATTTGTGAGAATCTAAGGTGGGAGAAAAATCCAAAAGTGAGGAGTTTTATGAACACTGAGGAAGATGATTAGAGGTAGTACTAAATGTTAAAATGCCTTTAAGGCCAAATAAGGTGAAGGTGGAAAACTGTCTCCTAGGTGTTAACAGCAGTTCTGGATGGAAGCCAGAGGGTAGAAGGAGAAACAAAAGGCATTGCTCTTTTGAGCAGCCTGATAGCCAAGTTAAAGACAAAAAGTAGGAAAATAACTAGAAGGTGATATGTGTTGAGAAAATTTGCAGGTAGTGATAAAGAATGGCAGTAAAAGAAGATGATGTTAAGGAGTTCCTGCCTGTTGGTCTCAATAAAACAGGAGTCAAGATTATTTTTCGAGACTGAGGGAACAGGTGACAGGGAGGAAGTAGGAAGACGGTGGTGAAAGTGTGGAACAATCAAGGATTACAGAGGCTGTCTTGGGCCCCAACAGACTGGAGACCACGGATTGAGAGAGTCTTCAATTGGCACTGTTGTCAAATTTCAGCTGACAGGGCTCAGCAGCCCAAGGACAGTGGCAAAGATGTCAAACGATGAGATTTAGCCTGGGAAAACTGAATTAGATTCAATGAAAAGTCAAGGAGCAAAAGAACAGGCTAGAATGGTGAAGGAATGATTAAAGGAAAGGCTCAGGTTCTAGACAGCAACCGGAGGAAGAGAGATCCAAAGGGAGTTAAAAGACATGATAATGAATCTCATTGGAAAACAAAGAGAAAGAAGAAAGGAACATGACCAAGCATTTCAGAGTAAAATCTTATCCTCAAGAAAGGTAAATCTCACCTGAAGGAAAAGACAACCAGGTTCTTTACAAAGCAAAGTCACACACGCACATATATACATGTGTAAGTATGTAATGATGTATTCATATGTGTGTGTGTGTGTGCTCAGTCGTTCAGTCATATCCTACTCTTTGTGACCCCATGGACTATAGTCCACCAGGCTCCTCTCTCCATGGGGATTTTCCAGGCAAGAATACTGGAGTGGGTTGCCATGCCTTCCTCCAGGGGATCTTCCAATCCCAGGGATCGAACCCAGGTCTCCCACATTGCAGGCAGATTCTTTACTGCCTGAGCCACCAGGGAAGCCCGTATACATATATACCCTCTATTTAATTTACTAAATGGATAAGTGTTTTCTATTATAACACAGTGACCTCTAAAGAAGTAATACTTATTTTCTTGATGTCAACATATTTAAAGCAATTAGGTGAGAGAAATAATACCCCTCAAAATAGACAAATTTATTATTAAACAAGAAACCAGTGGAGACACTGCAATGACTATTCACTTTTTCCAAGTTAGAAACCTTTGCCATATTGTTTTGTTTTTAAAAAATCCAAGAACCATTTAGCGTATCTCTAAAAACAAATAATTTTCTGCAGCTTCAAGGCATCATATTACCAACAAATAACACCTATCAAAATGATTATGTCTTCAATAAGCCTGTCTAAACCCCCTAGAGACAGCCTGCAGTATTTCCACTGCCAGTAAAGGAAGTGAATAAGACTATATCATACACTGTTGATGTTCTGCAACCAATAAAAGTATTCCTTGTCTGGTTTATTCTGATTCTGGTTCACATCACTTTTAAATTTTTTTCTCTTTCTAATTAGTGCTTGTTAGAATTAAATCTCTCCATCACTCAGCATTTGGCAATACAATAAAGACATTCACTAAACTGCAACATTTAAACATTAACCATTTTTGATCAATTCTTTAGGTAGAGGTCAAACTTCAAGGACTCAAGTCATATTCTGTAATTTAAAAACCGCAATTCCAAATACTAGTATGTTGAAGCTTAAAAACTGAAAGGGGAATCTAATTAAAATCTCACACATGTATGCTATGGCCAATTCATGCTGACGTATGGCAGAGGCCATCACAATACTGTAAAGTAATTATTCTTCGATTAATATAAATAAATACATTTAAAAGATCCAATGAAACTATGAGCAAACATGGAGGTCTGGGCTTGTTTAAATAGAACTTGAAGATGCTAGGAGTTGGGCAGCAATGTTTTCACTGGATGCTTGGACAGAACATATCATGTCCAAAAAACAATCACCAATAAAAGAATTTTAAACATAGCAAATAGCAAATGTTGGAAAGGCAACCGAAGTCATATTACAATTTGGAAATCTAGCTTTGCTTCCTGAATATAAACAAGAAGAAACAGTGAACCTTCCACTGCCCCATCTCACTCCAGTTGTCACCTGACCTTCTCCAGCCTTTCACAACAGGCTTTCTCAGAGAAGAGCCATGAGTATTCTACTCCCTCCGCTCCCTTCACTCCTCACTGTAAGCTACAATCTGGCTTTCAGCCCCACAATTTCTCTGAATCTGCTCATCCCACATTTCTAGGTGACTTAAATTGCTCCTGTGGACGCCCTCCAGTCCTTTTCTTGCTTGACCTCTGCAACATTTGACAGTTTGATGACTTCTTGAAACTCTTGTCTCTCTTGGCTTCCTCCATCCCATTTTCTTCTGGTTTTCTTCATACTCATCTTATAGCTCCTTCTCTAGTTTCTCCCTTTTCTGCTACTTAGGAGTAAGCTGTCTGCCTGGGTATGTCCCAAGTATTCTTTGCATAAACACGCTGATCTCTAGGACACTTTCATGTCCGGGGTCTCAATACCACCACTTTTGTTGGCATGGCTCCCACATCCTCATATTCTGCTCTGACCTCTCTCCTAAGCCATTACATCAATTCATAAGCTCTCTCCCTGACAGTTTTACCCGATCCATCTAACACTAGGCTCATAAATTCCTCTTTCCAAAGCCAACCCTTCAAACCTGTTCGTCCCCTTGGTATTTCCTATTTTGGAAAAGAACCATTAAGCCCTGCATTAAGAATCTCTATGGCGTGTCCACTATACCCACCTCCTTAGAGGTCTTTAAACCCCTGAATTAATATGTAAAAAAAAATGCGGCCAGCTTTCATCAAGTTCAAAGAAAATTCTGTCATGCAAAAAAAAACACAAAACAAACACTTTAAGAAACATTACCGCTTCCTCTTTTCTCTGACCTTGCTACCAATAATTTAGCTTATGCTCTTATACTTGGCCTAAATTGCTCAAACAGCATCTTTCCTCTGCCTAGTTCTGGAATCAACTTTTTCCAACCCACTCTTCACGTTACTTTCATAACAATTTTTCAAACAAACACACTTGAGTCCATCACAACCCTGCTTAAAAAGCAACCACTGGTGTGGGAACAGGCAGATGTGAATACAAACTGACAAACAAGACTGTTTTTTACAACATAATTTACAGTGATGAAAAATGCAAGCAACTTAAAAATTTATCTATTATGAGACATTTACATAAAATAAGATATAGTCATCTTTGGGACTATAATATATAGTCATTAGTAGCTAAATTATCAAATAATTATTAATGGCATGGCCTAGGAAATGTAGACATGTGACATTACATTAGAAAAAGCAAGATACGAACAAAACTTGACAATAATATCAAGCTTTTCTTTGGTATCTATGCATAGAGACATACTTGGTTAGAAATAGACCAAAATGTTTTACCAGTAGTTATTTTCTAGTTAATGAGATTAAAGGTGATTTTTATTGCTTCCTTCATATTTACCATAAGTTGTAATATTTTTAAAAGAAATATATGTACATTCTTTAGATGGGGGTGGAAAAACTCTTTTTGAGAATATTGACTTCTCTGAAAACTATAAAACATTGATAAAGGAAATTTAAGATGACTCAAAGAAATGGAAAAAATCCCATGCTCTTGGATTAAAAGAATTTATATTATTAAAATGGGCATATTACCAAAGCAATCTATAATTTTTATGCAATCCTTCATGAAATTCTTCAGAGAACAAGAACAAAAATCCCAATATTTATATGGAACCACAAACGACTCAGAATTGCTAAGGCAATCTGAGAAAGAACAAAGTGGAAGGTCTAACCCTCCCAGACCTCAGACAATACTACAAGGCTACAATAATCAAAATAGCACGGTACTGGCACACAAGCAGATATATGGATCAACAGAACAGAAAAGAGCCCAGAAATAAATCTACCCACCTGTGGTCAATTAATCCTCAACAAAGGAGGCAAAAGTACACAATGGGGAAAAGACAATCTCTTCAGCAAGTGGTGCTGGGAAAGCTGGAGAGCCACATGTAAATTAAGGAAGCAAGGACACTCCCTCACATCATATACAAAAATAAACTCAAAATGGCTTAAAGACTTAAAAATAGGACATGACACAAAATACTCCTAAAATAAAATATAGGCAGAACCTTCTCTGACAAATTGTAGCAGTCTTCTTAGGTCAGTCTGCCAAGGCAATAGAAATAAAAGCAAAAATTTTTAAATGGGATCTTGAACTTAGAAATTTCTGCACAGCAAAGGAAATCATCAACAGAACAAAAAGACAACATATGGAATGGGAGAAAAAATATTTGCAAACGGCACAACTGACAAGGTCTTAATTCCTAAGTTACACAATGAGCTCATACAGCTCATTATCAAAAAAATTAACAACCCAATCAAAATATGAGCAGAAGACCTAAACAGACATTTCTCCAAAGATACAGATGGCTAATGAGCACATGAAAAAATACTCAACATTGTTATTATGAGAGAAATGCTAATCAAAACCACAATGAGATATCACCTCACACCAGTCAGAATGGCCATCATCAAAAGGTCTACAAATAATAAATGCTGGAGAAGTTGTAGAGAAAAGGAAACCCTCCTACATCATTGGTGATAATGTAAATTGGTACAGCCACTAAGGAGACCAGTATGGAGGTTCCTTCAAAAACTAAAAACAGGGTTACCAACAAGATCCAGCAATCTCATTCCTGGGCATTGATCTAGAAGAGATGAAAACACTAATTCAAAAAAATACATGCACCCCCATGTTCGCATCCTGGTGACTCAGATGGTAAAGCATCTGCCTACAATGTAGGAGACCTGGGTTTGATCCCTGGGTCAGGAAGATCTCCTGGAGAAGGGAATGGCAACGAGTATTCTTGCCTGGAGAATTCCATGGACCGAGGAGCCTGGTGGCTACAGTTCAGAGCGTTGCAGAGTTGGACACAATTGAGCAATTAACATTTTCAGTTCACTTTCCATGTTCATAGCAGCACTATTTACAATGGCCAAGACATGGAAACAACTTAAGTGTCCGTCATCAGATGAGTGGATAAAGAAGATGTGGTACATATATACAATGGAATATTACTCAGCCATGAAATAAAAAGAATGAAATAATGTCCTTTGCAGAAACATGGACAGACCTAGAGATTAACATATTAAGAAAAGCAAGTCAACCAGAGAAAGACAAATTTCATATGATATCATGTGGAACGTAAAAAATGGTACAAATGAACTTATTTACAAAACAGACTCATGTGGTTAACCAAAGGGGAAAGGAGGGAGGACGGATAAATTAAGAGTTTGGGACTAACAGATACACACTACTATATATAAAAGATATACAACAAGGACCTACTATAAAATAGATAAACAACAAGGACCTACTGCATAGCCTAGGGAACTATATTTAATATCTTGTAATAACCTATAATGAAAAAGAATCTAGAAAAGAATATGTATAAGCATATTTTCATATATGTATGTATATATGTTCCTCTACCATTTAAAATCTTCCAATGACTGTGCATAAACTGCCTCTTGTAAAAGGTATAAGCTAGAACTCATACACTTTGACTCAAGGTAAGGAAGAATTTTCTTAGAGTTGTCAGAAAACGAACAGATGGTCTATAGAAGTCTCCATCACTGAAATTTCATAGCAAGAGAGAGGCTGGTCACTGGGCAGGGATGCTCAAGGCGGAGGACCTTTTAAATCCTCTAATTCCAAGGGAAGACATCCCAGCTCTGAAGCATAACTTTCAGGCTCTCCCTCTGCTCAGTGCCAGACTCCTGCCTCCCCTGTGTTCTCAGGATTAAACTCTAGCCTTGTCAGACCAGACCATTATAACCATCCTTAGAATTCTTTCTACAGTTACTAGCCACTGTGTTTTTGTTCAGACTCTTCATACCACCTGGAATACCTTTTCTCTTCATTTACAAGGCAGCCTGTCAAAATCACCCCACCCTCCAAAGCCTAGATCAAATGCCACCTCCTAAAGTCACAGCATCATAGAAAGTGAGAGCCAGAAGAGCCCGTGGAGATCATCCAAACACCCTCCTCAGTTTACAGACAGCTCCCGCCTGCCCCCACCCCTCCAAACAACAATGAAGGCTGCAAATTTAAGTGACTCAGCCAAGTCAGTGCCGGGACTATGATTCAAACCTAGTCATCAGTACCGATTCCAAATTTCAATACATCAAAACCTTGTCTCTGGCCTGCCAAGTCTAGGAGAACTAAACAATTTTGCTGATGCTTCTTTGTTATAACACTTACCTATTTGCTTGGTATTGTGTTTGTTTGAATATATGAACATGGCTATATTACAGAGGAAAGAGCCCTCTATATTTGGAGTTATTCCTGAGCTTAAATCCCACTTACACCACTTACTACCTGTGTGATTTTGTACATATTAGTCGCTGAGCCTCGGTTTTCATATCTCCTGGGTCTCAGTTCAAATGGCATCTTCCCAGACTCTCTCTACCATCTATCTATTGTAACCAGCTCACTCAACCATTTTCCATTGCTTCTCTCATATTCTGAAATTATCATATTTATTTATGTAGCTGAATACTAGATAATTTAAAGAGCAAAACAATAAACAGAGTGACAGTAGGTAATACTATAATTTCAGGAGTCAGCAAAATTTCTTCTGTAAAGAGCCAGAAAGTAAAGACTTTGGGCTTTGGAAGCCATATGGTCTGTGTTGTGACTACTCAAGACAGTACAGCATGCGAGCTGCCATGGACAGTACATAAATGAAGGAGTGAGGCTAGGTTTCAATGAAACAACTTACAGAAACAGATCAGATTCGGCCACAGGCCTTAAGTTGCCAACCCCTGGTTAACAGGAAAAAGTTTCAAAAAACAAAGTCTTCATAAAATGAGTATCATAGTTATATTACATTTGAAAAATAGAACATCTCTTACACACAGCTGGTTTGACAGACCATAGTAAAATGGAAAAAGGCCTACTCTACAACCCAACACTTCCTCTTCCAGCTCCGTTTCCTAGAGACCATTCATACACATTTCTGAGGATTCACACACAGGAGGAGGAGCACTGTATAAACATGCTGAATGGATAGATCAAATGAGGCGTACTCATGACAAAATGCTATTCAACAGGAAAAAAGGAATAATATATTATGTTTAATATATCTTAATGTAGACAAACATAAAGCAGCTTTGAGTTCTCTAGAAATACTCTAGGAAACAGCCTGTAGAGTATAACAATTAAAACTTTTAATGCACACAAAATGATTCTACATATTGTTCATGGGTATATTATATATAAACATATGAAAACTAACTGAACAAACAAAGTTCCTGGTACCTAAGGAGAGATGGATGGTTGTGAACGGTAGTCACATGGGGGTCTATAGCTTTATATTGTTTTATGATAAAGGTTTTAATTATTAACTTACTACTATTTATTATTAACTATAATTAATTATGAGAAGTGAGGTTATTTTTCAATGTTATTTTTCAAAGTTTCAAAATTTTTAAACTTTTACATATAAAGTCGCTTCCTCAAACATAGGAAGCTCATTAGATGTACTTTTCATTTGTAATTCCTCAGGAGTTTCATACTCCTCATTTAGACTTTAATTTTTTTCCTATTTTCTAATTGCCTTTTGAAGCAAAATAACTTCTTCCTGTTGGGGGTTTGACTATAGCTCCTTAAAATATTGCTAGCATCTAAGAAAAGGACAGTGTCTGATTAAACAACATTTAGAGAATTTCCTCAAAAAACAAACAACAAAAAAAACTTGAGCTAATAGATTTTAATGTTCTGCACTTGAATCTGATAATAATGACAAGATAATGATAGCTAATCTCAGATGAACCACATCTTAGAGACCCAATTCTCCTCCATCTGAGTTCCAGAGAGTAGGGCCATGGACAGATGTGGTGTGAAGAACTATATGAATTATTGTTTTACCTTCAAGGATGCTTCAGAGTTAAGATGACTGTAAGTTCCTTCCCTCTCTATCCCCTTAGTCCTGGGACTGCGGTTGGAGTTGAGGTTTGGGTTAGACTTAGATGAGACCACCTATCAAGAAAACTCTTCTGTCATAAAATTCCTTCCTGCTTCTTCTCCAGAACCACAAAGATTCCTATGACACATTGTTTTCGAAGTAAAGGAGAAGGCACTGGGCATGGCAGTGGGGCTGCTGAAAACGGCTCAGTGCGGGGAGGCGGCACATCCCAAAGCAGGCTCAACACAGACCCGGCTCCCAGACAGGGGTGCGGAGTGGCCTGGCACCAGGTGAGCTGATTTTTCTCATCTGCAAGAGAAGGACAATATGCAGCTCACAGTGCACCCAGACACAAGCCGGGGCTGGAAAAGTGAGCTATTTGTTTTGCTGTGTGCGACAGTTTACTTTTGGGGTTTAACTGCACAATATAACGTATCTTGATTTATTTATTTATTCTAAAATAATGTGCAAAAAATAGCTTGGTGACATAATTAGCCTTCCTACTAAGAAACTCAAATGAAGGCATATGATAACTACAAAGGCCTGTTTTCCATAAGCTAAGTCATTCTAAATAAATGTTTAAACTCCTATCTAGTATAGTTTTATTTGTTTATTGTCAGCTCTCTTCCCTGCATTGGTAATTGCTTTCTCCTGGCAGTAAGAAATTTATATGCCCTGTTTTGCCCAAATATTACAGTTCATGTACAATGAAAACATTAACTCTCCTATGATTCCTCTAATACCTAGGGAGAAGAACACGGGATGGGCCAAGGATAGAATTTCAGTTTCAATTTTACATCATCTGGCTATTGTCAGTTCAACTTTATTTCAATGAAAGAATTTGAGACACTTCTAAGGTTAACATTTATGAGCTCAAGTAGGAGGAAAAAAAAGGAGAGTTAATTTACTGGATTTGAAATACTCTATGGACATAATTTAGGACTACAATCTGTATGCTTTTTCTCAGCTGACTTACAGGATGAAAACAACAGTTTAAACTTTTCAAGTTTGATTTGTATCTATTTAAACATTTTACTAGTTTAGCTATCCATGCATTGTTCTTTGAGTGAGAAAAGCAATGTGAAAATTCTTACATATTTTAAGGCAGAGGTAATTAAAAGAGATTCTTAGCCAGATTCCTACTGAGGTCAATGCAAGCTTGGCCTAATTAAAGTTTATAGAACTTGGCCTGTATTATATTCAAACAGCAGATACTATTTTCTTACAGTTGCAAGTTTGATATGGCTTAATTACAGTTTCAAATAAGGACATAAACAGAAAATAGAAAATACACTCTGTATTGCATGCCTATTATTTTGTCATTGATTTTTACTGACACTGAGGGCCATGAAAGCAAACAATTGTTTACTAGTGTCCTCAGAGGCCCCTGAGAGTTTCAGTTACACAGAAATGCAGTCCTGAGACTGCATAAACATACATCAATAAGAAAATGTCATTTTCAGAGTGAATCTAAAAGAATATACTAAATTGTATCTATTGCAAAGTTATATGACCAATGCATGATATTCACAGTTAGTTAAATCACTAGTTAACTACTTCTTCACTGAACTGAGCACATGATGTAAAAACATTCATCACCAAGAACTGGAAAGGGAAGTGGAAGTTGTGTCGGGATGATGGTGAATCATCCAATGACAGCTTGGTATGATTCCCCCCCCCCCCACCGCCGCCCACCCTGTCCCTCGCAAACATTCAGAGGGATGGAAGGTTATCTAATTACCTACTTTTCTTATCAGAATTATGCTCAGTTCATTACAGAGAAAGAAATTTTCCTTAAAAATTTCTAGTGAACGAGACAAGCTTTGGATTTATACAGATCCTAATAAAAATATTTTCAATATAAAACTTTCTCTTCCATTTGTTACTCAATCAGTTAAAGATAAAACAAAGGCAGCCCTGGTCATAATTTAGGAATCTTCAAAGATTCTCTTCCTCAACCTCTACCTTCCTTAGTGACATTCTTGCTTTTCACCTCACTCTGGTGGCCCAGTTGGTAAAGAATCTGCCTGCCAATGGAGGAGATGCAAGAGAGACGGATTAGATCCCTGGGTCGGGAAGATCCCCTGGAGGAGGAGATGGCAATCCACGCCAGTATTCTTGACTGGAAAATTCCATGGACAGAGGAGCCTGGCGGGTTACAGTCCATGGGATTGCAAAGAGTAGCACATGACTGAGCATGCACATGCACACACACACACACGCACACGCATGCAAGACCTCTAACATTCCTTTCCAAAAGCAAGGATCTTGAGAGTACCACTGTTTCATCTATGTTATAATATTTTGTCAATATACATCTAAAATTTCTCCTTACTTTAAACTCTAGGGTAAACTACAGTTTCAGGAACCCTGAAGGTGAAGCTAGAGAAGAGGGCAGAGAAGTCAGCCTTATCCTGTCTTGGGTAAATAATAATCTATACCGATCTTCAAAACTGAGAGGGAACATATTGAGTAAAACATTTTCTTTATCATCTTAAACTGCTTCAAATAGGGCTGTGCCCTAGCCCTGAAATCATGAACAAATCTGAACAATTTGATGCCTATTTCAAACAGGTAGGACACAAGCCTGGTAACAGGAAATAAGACAATAAACATCCTTCCATCTGTGATGACATGATGTGGCTCTCCTGTTCCAGGAGTGGCCTCAAGGAGCAGCTAAACATACTGGCCAACAGTTACTGCCAGAAAGGACTTTTTATGTCAAAACCACAATAACTGTGTATGGCAGACACCCTTCCACATCCACACAGGATATAGAGTAAATAACTCTAGTCAGAAGATTAACTCATCTGGTTATCTCAGGCACAGTGAACAAATACTCATCCTGACAGGCATTTCACAACAGGGTCATGCTGAAAGTTTACAGTTATCAGAAATGCTTTTATAGCAACAGGTCAGTACTCCAAGCCTGACAGTCATCCACACACCACTCTGTAATCCCTTGGCCTTCCAGTGTTCTTCTTCCTCCCCAAATCTTTCTACTCTACCCACTTGAAACCTGAGTCCATGACTTACAAATTTTCCAACACATCCATTAGCTATTTACAGAACATGAGCCTGAGTTCACGGCTTCTGTCAATTTCCCAGACAAAGCTTGTGTCACCAGCAGGATGCAAGGCTGGCTTCTCCTAGTTCCCCAAAGCACATCTAGATTGTTACTGCTCAGCCCTGGGGCCCACTTCCTACTCCTCTGAAGCGCACGCCATAAAGCACTAGCACCTGCCACCATCAGACTGGGTTTTCTACCAGGTGACAGACCCTCATACACTGAAGATTCTGACGCCACCTGTCTCCAACTCTTATTCTTAACCTCAAGTCCTACCCTCATGTAGATGATTACAGTCCATGTAAACATCCCACCTAGTATTCAAGATCCTCAACTGTTTTGCCATCTCTAAGGAAAAGACTGTCCCTCTCCTGTAGTTAAATAATCCAAGGTCATAGCCAAACTCTAGACTGCGACATCTAGATGAGTCCCATCTATGCAACTCTTTGACCAGCATCTACTGATCTCATTCATTTCCAGGTGCTCTTTCTCAGAAGCCACTGGATGCTTCTCCTCAACCCAACCCATCAACGCTGGAGACCACAGAGCTCACTTCTTAACCTTCTTCTCTGTCTACATGATTTCATATAGAGATCAACCTTTGTTCATCTCTGCACACATGATTTCATGCAATACCAGGGTTTTAACTCCTACATATATGTTGATAACTCCCAAATTCTTCACCCCCAAGTTCCAGACACATACCCAGTTGTCCTCCTGATATCCTTGCTGCTGCTGCTGCTGCTAAGTCACTTCAGTCGTGTCCGACCCTGTGTGACCCCATAGACGGCAGCCCACCAGGCTCCCCCGTCCCTGGGATTCTCAAGGCAAGAACACTGGAATGGGTTGCCATTTCCTGATATCTCTACCTGGAGGTAAAAAGGCCATTTCAAATTTAATGTGGCCAAAACAGAATCCCTGCTTTCCCCTGAAACTCTGTTCCTCTCCTTTCTGTCTTCCTTTCTATAAATGCTATGACCATCAAGAAGCCGCTCAGGCTGAAAACCTGTGGGCTCCTAGGTTTTCCTGATTATACAATTTCTTTCATTCCACATCCATTCCATTCAGTGGCTCATTTTTCAACTGGTTACTGAGAGGCTCTACATGCCAGGCATTGCTCTCCTGGGGTACAGTAGTAAACATTTAAAAAAAAAAAAAAAACCTTCCTTCCTGAAAATGACATTTTAGTGAAGGTGGAAAGTAAATATGCAGATAAATAAATGGAGAGACTATCAGGTGGTGCACATTCTAAAGAGAATGAATGAAGCCAAGAAAGGTTTTAGGGAATGCTGGCAAAGCAGGCAGAGGTGGGTTTAAATACAGTAGTCAGAGAGGGAGGACAGAGAAGGTGGGATTGTGAAGGAGATGTTTAAGCAGAAACTAAAGCGGTGAGGGAGCCAGTCATGAGACTGGAAGAGGAGAATTCCAGGGAAGGCTTCCACCAAGTGAAGATCCTGAAGAGGCAGTGAGTCTGGCGCGCTCAGCAAACAGGAAGAAGGCCTGTGTGGCTGGAGCACAGTGAGCACAGAGCAGAAAGGAGGGCTGGAGAATGTAGAGCCTTCTAAGCCACTCACGGAGTTTAAGATAAGAAGGAGATGAGAGACCACTACAAGGTTTTAAGCCAAAGAATGACTATGTTTTAAACGGCTCATCCTAGCTTCTATGTGGAGAGACTCATACCTCAGAAAGCAGCCTGTGTACCAGTGGACTCCTGAGTCACAGAGGCAATATCTCTAAGCCCATGGAGAGGCAGAAGGCTATGGGAGTATCTGCTCTTAGCAAGCAGGACAGACAACTGACCAGAAAGGAGATATATTCAATGCTTATGTATTGATTATTTAAAAAGGGAATGCAAAAGACCCAGATCATTGGCCTCCCATTGGCCATCACATACACTGCTTGCTTTGCCTGCTTCATGGTTTCTGTTCCCCCTGGCCCAGGTCAGCCAAAATGTCTTTTTTCAATAATCATCTCTCTGTTCACCCTAGAAGTCAACAGCTTCACTGATTCCTGGTGACAGAAGCAGCATGGCCAAGAGAGCAGAGACTCAGACATCAGTTCTCCCTGTACATCTCACAGAGGGAGAAACTGTTTACAAAAGTCCCTGGTTGAGGTGTGAATGACAGAAGGTGCAAGTACAGGCTAAGAAAATTATCATTTGGGAAAATGGTACAGGCACTGATAAACTTAATAGCTGATCAAGAAACATAAATATAAGCATGGATCCTTAGTTAGTAGGGACCACAAGAATAATATAGCCAAAGCTATGGTTTTCCCTGTAGTCATATATGGATGTGAGAAATGGACCATAAAGAAGGCTGAGTGATGAAGAATTGATGCTTTCAAACTGTGGTGCTGGAGAAGACTCTTGAAAGTCCCTTGGACTGCAAGGAGATCAAACCAGTCAATCCTAAAGGAAATCAATCTTGAATATTCATTGGAAAGACTGATGCTGAAACTGAAGCTCCAATACTTTGGCCACCTGATGCAAAGAGCTGACATATTGGAAAAGACCCTGATTTTGGGAAAGGATGAGGTCAGGAGGAGAAGGGGCTGACAGAGGATGAGATGGTCGGATGGCATCACTGACTCAATGGACATGAGTTTGAGCAAACTTCGGGAGATAGTGAAGGACAGAGAAAGAAGCCTGGAATGCTGCAGTCCATAGAATTGCAAAGTCAGACACGGCTTAGCAACTGAACAACAACAACAAGAATAGAACAGAATTTTTAAATATTGAACCACTAGACCTATTCAATAGAAAAGAAGAAACAAAGAGGGAAAGTATGACATACAGAATATGTCAGCAAAAATAACTCTAAACAGAATAATAATGATGATAAACACAAATGGGAAAAACATACGAACCAAAATAAAAAAAACTGTCAGATTTGAATAAAGATGATATTCAGCAAAACATTTTACAGATCCAAATGGTCTATCAAAAAGTTATAGAAAACTTGATTATAAAATATGTAAGTACATATATTAGGCAAATCCAAATCCAAATAAGCCAAAGCAGTCCATCTTAACCCAAGTTAAAAAGAAAATCAAGGCAGAAAAGTAAAAGGGACAAAGAGGGGCATTATACACTCAATAATCAGTAAGACAAAATATTACCAACATAAATGTATTTAACAATATAGCCTCAATGTATATAAAGCAACAATTAATCAAACATAGAAAAAAGGAGATACATAACATAACCACAATGAGAAATGAATAATCAATCACACACCTCTCAAAAACTGATACAGCAAGCAAATAAAATACGCTCAGATACAGATTTGAATAACATGATTAGCAGTACACTTAAACTAGTAAATACATAGACTTTTGTAACCAACAGAAACATACTCCTTTCAAACAGATATAACATTTATGAACTGACCATATACTAGACCTCAGAGGAGGCTTCCATTAAATTTTCCCCAAATCAATATCATATGATTTATGTTCTCTAAAGATAATATAAAGAAGATTATGAATCAACGACAAGGGGCTAAAAACATACTATGCAGAATAAGATGAAATTATAAAGAAATAAAGAGATACTTACTTAGAATCAAAGGGAGCTAAGTGTTTAACGAAAGAAACTGGTAAAGAGCCAACAAACGGAATGGGGGAGGGGAGGAAGAGAAGCAGGAGGAACAGAAAAGTACAAGAATGACCAGAAAAACTGGAATAAAGACAAAAAGTTGACAAAATAAATAGAACCAAATCCTAGTTCTTTTGAAAAGTTTTATAAAAAAGACACACCTCTGTCAAGACTAATCAGCAAAAATAAAAGTTAAAAAAGACAAAGAGAACACAAAATGAAAAGGGAGGGAACTACAGACAGAATATTTTTCAAATTACAAAATAACATTATAAAAAGCTATATGCAATGAATTTGAAATATATATAACATATATATAGTGCTTAAAACAGCCTAGTACAGAGATAAATGGGCGTAGTCATGTATTGCTAATGAGAATTTAAACAATCACAGGCAGCCATTCTGGGAAGTGTACTGGCAGGACATGCTAAAATCAATACGCATATGCCTAACATCCAACAATCCACTCCTGGCTACACACCCAGTGAAGGCTTCTCACATGTCTATAAGGATGTTCACTGCGGCACTGCTGTGATAATGTGAAACTGGAGGCCATGTGGGGGCCTTCACTGAGGAAAGGATAAGTAAAATAGAGTAAGAGTATAAGAGACAATATAACACAGAAGTTAGAACTTGCAAACATATACCAGAGGTATAAGAAGTAAAAATAGATAGGCCTGAAAAATGACATTGAGTAAAAATGGTAAGAAAATCTATAGAGATATAAATTAAACACATACTGCATTACATATTTTGCAAGACTGTGATGGTCCTGGTCTCTCTAAAGTCAACTAGGTTTTACTTTCCTGGGATTTCTTAAATGAAAGGTATGACAATTGGAATTCCTCATCAACTATATTTTAGAAGTGAAATGAAAGTTGCTCAGTCATGTCTGACTCTCTGTGACCCCATGGACTATATAGTCCATGGAATTCTCTAGACCAGAATGCTGGAGTGGGTAACCTTTCCCTTCTCCAGGGGATCTTCCCAACCTAGGGATTTTCCCAACTCAGGGATCGAACCCAGGTCTTCCGCATTACAGGCAGATTCTTCCATCAAACCCAGAGGTCCCATTATGTTTCCTCTATATAATGGTTTCCTTACCTCAGCAAAGCGAAGATTTGTTATGATTCACAAAAAGATCAAGATGCCATATGATAAAAATGAGTAATGTGCTCTCTCAATTACAGCATGTTAAAAACTGAACTCCTAATCTTTCCCCTCCCCAAACCTGCAGGTTTCCACATCTTAGCTAATAGGAACTCCTCTTTTTCCATGGGAAAATCCTTGGAAACATCCTTGACTTCTCTTTTTTTTCACATTGCATATATATTGAAGGCTCAGCTCAACAGTGGATTCTACTCTCCACATGAAAAAATGTGGGCCACATATATGAAAAACCCTGACACTGACAGTTAGCTTATCAGCCATATATTTATTATGCTACAAGTAAAACTTTCATGTATGACATGTGTAAATAAATAAAACACTCTCATCTGCCTCAGGGATTATCTGTCACCAGCTTTTCACTGTGACTATAGAGTATAATGCTGATGAAACTGTGCTTCATCACTACTGATGCAACAAGGTAATAAACAATAAATCTATTATTTGCTTATTAGTTAAATAACTTTCCTTTCTATATAATCATTAATTCTAATAACTTATTAAATAAGATAACTCAATAAATCAGGCAAATCCAGAGAAACAAATCATGATTAAAAAGCAAAGGTCATATAAAGTTTTCAAAGTCATATAAACTCTGAAGATCAGTGTGTTACTATTTATAGCATTTGCTTTCAAAATTCACTTTTTCTTTATTTGTAAGTATTGCAAAGATAGAATCTAGAAAACATGACAACAAACACTTCAGGAACACTATGAATTAACATATTTTGCTGCACACTTTGTCTTTAGTTCAATGATATATGTGGTTCTGTAAAAGCTTGAATGGAACTGTGCTCAAATGATACTTGGTTGCCTAAACTTATTAAAATGCTGCTCCTATGCCTCCTGTCCACATAATGGTACTTGACTTCTCTCAACAATCAACATCTTCTAAATAAATTCATCAATCAAGTTATTCATAATAATCCAAGATAAATTTCAAGAAAAAAAGGATATACTGATAAAATGGAAATCATGTGACCTTAAATGCTTTAGCTTTATTCCTTATAAAATTAGAGCATTTAAGAATAAGGAAAAAGAGATGAAAAAGGAATAGAAATTAACTGGTAAAACATTCATTTAAAATTTTTCTTCTGAAAAGATCTTTTTACCTTTGCAATAAAACAGAATTTCTGTTACAGAATATTCTCTAATTTTTTAAAATAATTTGAGAAGGGCATACCAATTTTTTTTAATCTTTAATTTCATGAAGATTTTTCTTCATAACCATAAGTAAACAAAAACACAAATCAATAGTTCTTAATATTCCAGAGTCTGATGAGTCCCAGAGGTTTATATTTTCTAAAGTGTGCTTTCACCAGAAGTGCTTCTCTTCATAAATCATTTAAAGGGAACCCTCTTGCTATTAATACTATTAAATTAATCCCCAAAGGTCAATTGCTTACACCCTAGGATACCTCTAATGACCTAAAAGGGATTATATATAATGAACATCTACAATAATTTTCTAAATAGAACTCACTTTAATTTACATTAGTTTAAAAATAAACATTACCACTTCCAAGGAAGGTAGAATTAAACCATTACCAAAGAGGTGTCTTAACAAAGGATAGGAAAGAAAAGTCACAGGTGCAAAGTGCTAACTGGGAATTTGTATGCTACAGTTCCGATTCACAGACTCAAATATTTTCTTGATTGTCTGTCTACAAGACACTGTGCAATGTGCTAGGAGGGACACATGAGAAAACTAAAGACCACACCAGCACTCAAGAAGCTCAAAATCTAATGAACTTCACTTATCCCTTTTGTATGTTATTAAAATTTGGCTCAAAACACCTGTCTCTCTCTGCTCATTGGCCCTAATTTCTCCTTAATGAAGGGATCATCTCAATAAGTGATTTGAGATAAAAATTGAGAACAGTAAAGTACAGGGATAAAATACTTGTAAAAGAAGAGGTCAGGGAAAATGGTTCTGTATTACCTCAAAACTTGTGGAGGAGACCCCTTAGGGAAGAAGCTCAAAACTGAACATCCCCAAGAAGACTAAATTCTCATATGGAAACTTGGTTAAGATAAAAATCAACTCTGTTCAAAATCCTTACATGATCAGATATGAATTTATAGGCACAAAGAAAAGGGGGTGTAAAGATGTACACTGACTCATGAGTGTGTTACCTTAGTGAGATGGCATAGCAGGAGTGGAGGAAAGAAAATAACATCCTTATTTCTTGACTTGTTACAGTGAGTAAAAATTATTCTTCCAGTTTAATAGGACACCCATGGTATGTGAATTAAATGAGATGGTATATGTAAACTTCTTAGCAAAATGTCTGGTGCATAGTAATACTCAATATGCTCTTACATGAAAAAAACTGAAAACCTTCCAGTTCTCAACTGGGAATTGTAGAAATGAGGCTGAAAATATAGGAAGGATACAATCCAGGGATGAGGTAACTGCAGTTTCCTCTCACTAATTTTTATAAAGAACCCTGACTAAGAAGAAAAGAAGAATGTTTAGCAGTTATAACCCTATCATCTAGACTGAGAAAAGATTCAACATGGTCAAAAGCATAAAAAAAACATGTCTTTAGCTAAATGTGATATAGGTGGTGAAATTTTGAAAGAATGAAAGTATTGACAGAGAGTTTTGCTTTTATTTGTAACCTGGCGCTATAGATTGAATTGCGTACTCCAAAAAACTATATTGAAGTCCTAACCCTTGGTTCCCATGAAAGTGACCTTACTTGGAAACAGGTTCTTTGAGAACATAAATAAGTTTTAGCTTTATACAGAGTGAAGTAAGCCAGAAAGATAAAGAACATTACAGCATACTAACACATATATATGGAATTTAGAAAGATGGTAACGACAACCCTTTATGCAAAACAGAAAAAGAGACACAGAAGTACAGAACAGACTTTTGAACTCTGTGGGAGAAGGTGAGGGTGGGATGTTGCGAAAGAACAGCATGTATATTATCTATGGTGGAACAGGTCACCAGCCCAGGTGGGATGCATGAGACAAGTGCTCGGGCCTGGTGCACTGGGAAGACCCAGAGGAATCGGGTGGAGAGGGAGGTGGGAGGGGGGATCGGGATGGGGAATACGTGTAAATCTATTGCTGATTCATGTGAATGTATGACAAAACCCACTGAAAAAATTAATTAATTAATTAATTAATTAAAAAAAAGAAATGATAAACATCAATAGATAAACCCACACAAATAAAAGTCTTGAGGTCCTTAGTAATTTTAAAAGGACTCTGAGACCAAAAAGCTTGAGAACCATGGGTTGATACTAGCATCTATTTTTAATTGAAAAAAATGGAATCAAACTACATCTATTATTACACCTTTCCTTATCACTTAACAATATACCTTAGGCAGTAATGGTAAGAATAGCAACACTGAGTACTTATTCTTTGTGAAGTCCTGTGCCAAGTGCCTTGCAGGAATTATTCCATTTAATTCTTACACCAATCCTATGAAGTAGGTACTCAACTAGCACCCTGGTATTACTGTTGCAGGTGATTGGAAGATCACCTTCTCAGAACTATGCATTAGCTATGCAACCTTGAACAAGCACCTACATCAAGGGCTGTTACAAGCATTAAGTGATTTATATTTGTAAAGCACTTAAAATAATACCTAGAACATAATAAACACTGCAAATAAGTTCATCAGCATTCAAACCTCTGAGTCTAAATGTCATTTTCCAGAGTCGTACATGGAAATCAAAAAGGCTTAGAACAGGCCAGGAAACACTTCAAATTTGGGAAGTTAGGAAGATGAGGAGAAACTAGCCAGGAAGACTGAGACTTCATGAGGACTAAGAAGCATGGCTTCCTAAAAGAAATAAAATGTTTTAATAAGCTTGTGATGACCTGTGTCAAATGAGAGGCCAGGATAGCAAAAGAGGTAGAGCTGCAGAGAGAGGATGAAACAAGAGTCAGGGATAACGACTCAGAGGTCTGTAGAAAAATACTGAAAGGAGGAGAAACAGGTGGTAAGTCTGAGAGCCTATGGTCAACTTTCAAAGGAGCTATACATTTTAGGGAAGAGAGGAAGATGATGATTTAGACCAAGGAAGGACCAAGGAAGACACTACCCACGTTAGCCTTTATTTTGCCTCTCTCTTACCCCCCCAACTAGGTCCCCACCAAAATCTTTAAGTTCACTGACTCTTCACCCCTCAGATCCCTATTCAGTGAGTCCCATCTAAGACTCATCTCCTCAGACTAGCACAGTCCCAGGTCAGTCAAGGGTTCTAGTAGGAACTGATTAATCCCAGGGATGCTTTAGAGGCTTGTACCTACCACAGGGGAAACTCAGACTACAGATAAGCAAAGTAAATAAAAATTTGATGTCTGCCCCAAAATACATCTACTCACTTCAGGATTCTCCACGTCAGCAGTTCTTAACGGGGGACAAATGTCTAAAGATGCTGGGGGAAGCAACAAGCGAGAGGACAACTACTGCATCTAGTGGGTAGAGGCCAGGGATGCTGCTGACCATCCTACAATGCACAGGATGCACACAACAAAGACAGGTGGCCTCAAATGTCAAGAGTGCCAAGGCTGGGAAACCCTACCCTAGACTCAGTGACCTGGGGTAAGATGAGCTTTAAGAAGGTTCTCTTATCTAGGCACACAATCCCATCCATACCAGGGGCCAGATGGAGCATGGCTTAGGGGCCAGACCAGTCAGTCTCATGAATTCTATCTCCAATCAACTCAAACAGGACCAGGGAAGGATACAGGAAAAACCTGAGGTTAGCTCATTGGTAAAAGTTAAAAAGAGAAAATAAATTGTGCTATATACCAAATGTTAACAAGAGAGACAAAATTCTTTTAAATGAAAACAAGCAAACAGACTTTTAAGTTAAGAAAGCAGAAAATAAAACTCTTTTCATTTTGAATATTAAATAACACCTTATACTGAAGTTCAAAAGCCACCATGCTTTCTTAGCTCTGATTGCTGCCAAACACTCTTCAACAAGGAAGGTGCTCTTGTATTCTTGACTGCAAAAGGAAGCTAATTAAAGTGGGTTTTAAAACCCACTCTCAATGTTTTTGAGAAAACATCCTGAGAGTTAAAAATAATTAATGTCTTGCTTTTAAAAAAGAAACCATGAATCTTGACATAAAGGAGCCTATGTTTTCTTTTCTCATCAATAGTTCACTTGGAGGATCAATATTTGGATCCACAACCATCGACAGTTAGCCTTCCCAGAAATCCATTCACTCTCTTTCAGGATAAATCATTAATTAACAGTTTTTAACAGTTTTCCCTTTCTTAAGAGATTTCCAGAGAAATGTTTTAAAGAGTCTACTTTCTACATGGAAGGCATTTTGACTCTACCATTTCTGTTTCCACTTTAAAATCTGCTCTAGGAAAGTTTCAACTAATGCATATGGGGTAGGATGGCTGTGTCTTAATGAAAAATTAGGTCCTTCTGCCCTCAGGCTTTATCAGCAGGCTGCCTGGAATCCAGTGTGCTGTTTTATCAAAGGAAGCTTTCCAGCAAGACGGCTTATGTGCATGCTGTTAAAGGAGTACCCCCTCAGTGAAGTCCCTGTCTATGCATGACCCGTGACCTAAGAGGAGTCAGGACCGACCAACTATCTCCTGCAGGGCTGGGGCCAGCTGCAGCTTTACCAGAGAGGGGCCTCAATCTTCCCTCCTCCACTTAGGGTTCCAGGAGCTTCTGAAGGAAAGAGTATTTTGGATATTTCTCTTCAAAACACATTTCTACCATGTCTGACAGTGTCCTTCACAGGACTGTTACAACACTGGGGCCCATATCTACTGGATGCTCCAGAAACCCAGTCAAAAGACAACATGTATTGGTATTCTAATAATACGACAGATTTTTTTTTAAGAAAAGGAACCCAAGAAACATATACATATAAATATAGATATACACAATGTGTGTATATATATATATATTTATACACATATGAAAAGAGAAAGACTAATTGATTCATTCAAGGAAAGGAAATCAGAAATATCTCAAAATGCTCATCAGAGGAACAGTTCAGCAAATTGAAGACATATTATATAATGGAGAAAAAGTAGGGCAAAAAAGGGAAGCATATCTATTATATGTCAGGTGTTTTCACATTATGTCACTTCATTCTCCCCATCACTCCCTCAATTATGCTTTTAGACAAGAATCATTATTCCTGATTTACAAGACAAATGAAAAGCCCATGAAAGGGAAGAAAGCTGCCCTGAGTCACAAAGCTAATGAAGAGCAAAGCTGAAATTCACTTGCAGGTTTTTTTACTCTCTGCCCAGCATTTATTTTATTGGATCCCAGATTTACCCCTCCCCCTGCCCAAGATCTATTTGTAGACTATGTCAATAAATGGAATTGCAAATATAAAATAATGTTAAACAAAAATAAACCACAGTATAGATGTATTGGTTTTAATCATGTGAAATTTTATATGTATATACTAAAAATGATGACAATCAGAATGAGGCTGACTGAAAAAAACTGGAATTAAAATCATCTGAGTTTGTTTTTCCCATGAAGTTGCTTAAGCATATAATAAAGAAAATCACCAGAATCTGTTCCTCCATGCATGCTTGTCCCAGGCTAATTAAGGTTATATAAATATAAAACACCGTGTTAAAGGCTGAATGTGCCAGGGCCACTTTCACATAGAGAAATACCCTATCCTTCATAAAATTCTCAGCTCTTTCAGGGACTGGCAGTGTTTCTTCACTATATTAAAGGCTGGAATTTCTGCAAGTGAAAAAGCTTTGAGAGCAAGTCATGTCTCTACAGAAATCGCCTTTTCTAAAACTTAGCACTTATACTATATAACAAACATTCTTTCAGTTCTTCCTTCAACAAAAAGAATTTAATCCTGGGAGGCTCCCTTTGCAGTGGCTTTGCCTAAGAAACATCTATCACCTTCAGTCAAGTTAGAGTTATTTTGGAATCTCCCTCCTCTGATCCTCTCTTCAGGACTGGTGGCTATACTGCTGTTTAGTGGAGTAGCCAGAACCCAAGCCAGAAGCATGGGTCTCACTTGTGTCATCCCATTATGCTGTAACTTGCAGAAACAACCAGGGGTGATCCTGAAGTGCAGACTCTCACTGCCAAAGAGTGAATGAGAATTTACGTGAATAATACCGGTCCAGAGACAAATTGAGAAAGGGCTCACTGGGTTTACACAGTCCAGCTCTCAACCCAAAAGCTGAGACCTGCGCAAGACACCACTTTTATCTTCCCTCATGTTTCTTTTATTTTTATAATGGGCAGTTTACCTATGCCTAAGCAAGTAAGACAGTAAAGGAATGAAATGTTGACAAAGGCTTTCTGAGACTATTTTCAAAAGAAAATGGTTTATAAATACAACCCCCACTGGTGTCTGTTTCTTTATGAAAAGAATTTCTTACTGTAAAAAAAGAAAAAGTGGAAGTAAAAGTCCCTCAACTGGTTTCCCTTAAAACCACTGTTTTTATTTAAAGTTACATAATAATAACCTCCTTTGGTTCTCTTTTGTTTTAAAACTCTCACCTATTTCCTCTCATTATGTTGACTACTATTAATAAAATGTCTTGATTCAAGAACCTAGGAAAATGCTTGAAATGACTCTAATAAGATTAGATCATAATGTTATTAAATTTGAGAGTAGCAATTTGAGCCATAGTTTATTCAAATCGTCCTAACAACTAAATACAAAAAATGTCAGTTAGCTAAAATGGCTGATCTCATTCTTGGCTTCTGGCTACAGCCCCAAAGGTCTAATAACAAGGATATTTCTTTAACAGGCTAGTCATTCTATTAAAAGCCTTGCATGTATTATCTCATTTAATCTTCACCACGATCCTAAGTAGTAATCATTATTATTAGTGTGTTGCTATTGCTAAAGTTATTGTTATCCCCATTTTACGGATGAGGAAATAGGGCACAAAGAAGTTGAGTAACTTGTCCGAGCTCACTCACTGACTGAGCTGTGCTGAGAAGAGAACCCCGGCTCCCCTGGGAGCAGCACGCCATCAGTGGTACTATCTGCTATGGTCTCGCTCGGCGGACTCCTCCTTCTCTAGGTCAGGTGCTCTAGGCCACTGCTCCCAAACACCACTTCACACTCACATCTCTCATCATTTTCACTGCTTCTCTGGTCCTCCCAAGTCTTCTGGCACACATGGCTAGTCTTCTTTTGATGTAGACCAAGACATTGGTGTCTCGTCCTGAAGAGGGAGACATAAAACATGAAAACTTAAAAAATAAAAAAAAAATTAAAAAAAGAACTTTCAGCTGAGCAGCAAGAAAAAATAAAAATACAGAAATACAGAGGCGTATTTTCCATGCCCTTGAAGGAAAACCTCAGAGAACAGTCTGCTCCTTTGATTTTTCCTTACTGGAGGAGCACTGACAACTTTGTCAATAGCAGAAGGTATACAGAGTGAAGTCAAAGTACTTAGCCTTCCAAGGTCAAAGCATGTGACTGATTATTAATCCATGCCTTTGAGTTAGGATGTTGAATATTCGATAAATAAAATCATCTGCCACAAAGTGCTGGGAAAATGGACATATCCACATTACATGAGGTTTACAAGCAAAAATTCCACATTCTTCTAGTGTGCATGCCTTTGGCGAAGATGCAAAGAGGTGAATCTCAGGTTGCATCCTGATGAACTATTCTTTCTTTCCTTCTTGACAATAAGTCTAGAGAAGCCTCATCTTGAACTTCTGTTTTATATTATTCTTCCCCTAACACTAGTGACATCATAATCATCTCCAGGTCCCCAAAGCAGTCAATTTCAGATGGCAACATAACACATTCCAGATATGACAACAGACTATGCAACAAAATGAAAAACTACCCTAGTGTTAGAGAAAGTATTGACAAGCTAAATAGTTGTAATAATAGTCACCAAAATGGCTCTTAAAAAGCACATTAACAACTTCTCATCTTAATCTCTTTATTTAATTATGTGTCTTTTTGGATATGTTTTCATACCAGTGAGAACATGCATGTACTTAATCCTCAATAAAATTACCATGTTTTAGAAAAATATGACACACCTGTTATAGATTAAGTATATGTATAATACGCAGCTATTAAAAGATGTTAAGACCAAAGTCCTAACATTTCAAATTTCAAACAATGAGAACAAGATGTGTGTTGAAAATTTGCCAGATACCTACCAATTATTTTAAAGATGTGATTATATTTTTGGATAGATTTGGGCAACAGTTTGAAAGGATTAATTTACAGAAGAAAAGAAATAAAGAAAATTTCTCAAGTTATATTACAGATTTTATAATTTTATGTATTAATCCTCATTTAGTTCACAAAACAGACATTTACTATATATGTCTACAAAAGTCACTGTTATACATATTTTTAAAAAAAAAAGCGAGAGAGACATGATGATTAGAGACTTGATTAACATATACACTGTGCTTAGATGCTCAGTCATGTCTGACTCTTTGCGACCCCATGGACTGTTGCCCGCCAGGCTCCTCTGTCCTTGGGGATTCTCCAGGCAAGAATACTGAAGTGGGTTGCCATGCCCTCCTCCAGGGGATCTTCCCAACCCAGGGATTGAACCTAGGTCTCCCACATTGCAGGTGGATTCGTTACCGTCTAAGCCACAACATATACACTACTACAGAATAAAAATAAAAACCTGTGCATTGAGGGGTTATATGGACACATTTACATGTACATGGGCCACAATGCAAAGATCTCACTATACTTTAGCCATAGGGACTAATGCACTCAGTTTCTGCACCAAATTCAGGCTTAACAATAAAACTTAATTTTATAATCTCAAATATGAAGGAGATACACTCCTACTCTCCAAGATGCAGGAGAGAGACATGAGTTGAGAGAAATATCATTTTAAAGAAACACTTCCAAGTTTGGTTAGACAATGAAAACATTCTCTCTTACAAGAATCACTAAATTTCTTCTTAAACAACCAACAAACTGACAAGACAAGGAGCTCAAGGAATTCCAGAAATGACTTTGTTATCTTGTTTTTGTACCATTCCCCTCAAACATCACTGACTCTCAGTTTAGTGTACTAAAATGAAAGGTCTCATGTTAAAGAGTTGTGTTAAATATAGGAAGTCATCACTTTAAACATAAAAAAGATAAATAATTAGGAATTTAGGACTCTTCCTCCCTAGAAGCCAGCAACAGTGCTTCCTAAACGATAGCTAAATACTAAGACAATCACCAATCGCTGTTAAATTCTTAGCTGTCCTATTTCAATCCATGCTGTAGAAGACACAATGAGATAAACCTCTGACAGCATTAACACAAATTTAAGTCCTGTTTGCCAACTAAGACAAAATTATGGGGCAGAGAAGAAACTGGTATATAGAACTGTGTAAGAATTCTGAGGAGAAAAAAGGTTCACCGTTAAAGGTTATTATCATTTATTTCTAGAGTTAAATATCTATGCAGCAGAAAGAAAACATGAACAATAATGAAACTATAATTTAATTATATACTGTGCTCTATGGAGAAGAAAAATAAAAACAAAGAAAGGCCAAAAACTACATTTATACTAAACTCTGAGAATCATATTTTGAACTGGCCTGAAAATTTGCTCTGATTAATCATGTTGCAGTTCTGATCCCCCAACACATCAGCATGGAGGAAACCTTACTGTGTTGGGCTTCATACTGGGATCCGTGGTGCTGCAACTGCTGAGAGCGCCGGTAACAGCCATCTCCAGCTTTCAGGGCCTGCTTAAACAGCTTCTCTGCTTCAGCAATGGTTGTTGCTTCTTCTTCAGCCAAGAGAATATAAGCAGTTGCACACCTGTCCATGCAGATAACAGCCATCATCAATTACAAATCCAGGGACATTGTAACAGCTATAGGAGTGCATGCAGAAGGGCAGGAGTTAACGCCGAAACATGCAGAGCAGCAACTGGTTCATGCACCCCTGTTTGCAGTTGTTGACATAAAATAATGGTACAAAAGAAACGTCCATGTTTTAGCTTGAAAGGGAGGATGAGTGGTGTTAGGAGCATGGGGCTTACACATGGACTCTGCCCCTGATTAGTGTGCCACCTGGGGGAAGTTATTACTCTGCCTTCCTGATGGAGAACAACACAGAATCTACTTGTTCACAGCATTGTTGTGAAGGTTAAGTAAGGTGATGCATGAAAAGTGCTCAGTACAGTAGTAGCCAGCATGTGGTACATGCTTAATAATGTCAACTAATGATGGCAATGGTAATAGCTGTTGTTAAACATCTCCTTCTGACACTCAAAGTTAGAAATACCAGAAAGCTTACTTCTATTTACTACACACAGATTCTCTTTAGTCTTAGGATTTATTCAGAATGAGAAATTCATTAAATCAAGTAAGTTGTTTCACAAGCAGTGCTTCAGCATCTCATTACAGTTAGCACTGGTTTCCTATGTCAGAGAAGAAGCCTAGAAGAACCTACAGGTAGAAATTATTTCAGAAGAGCTCAAAATTTGATTCAGCCTCAGTAGCAACCAAGAGTTAAATTTCATACCTTCAACAATAATAGCTACCACCTGATGCTTAGTATATATTAAGGACTGTACCAGGCACTTAACATATATCATCTCATTTAATCCTTTCAACAACCTCTGACGTAGAAAGTCAGAAAGGATAAATAGTCAACTAATGAAAAAGGGGGACTCTTGAAAATTTAAACCTTCCAAATCATAGAACAACAACTCAACTGCCAAAGAAAGGGAATGTGATAAGGAAATGGTGAGGCCAGAGCAGACCACACAGGTCCTGATCTGTAATATCCCTTGGCTTTCTCCACTGCCTCTCTCGTGGTCATTTCCCTATTTATCAGAGCCTTCAACAGACCACAGGAGAGAAAAACAGAAAGGGAAACCAAATGTTACTTCTACTATTCATAAACTACAACAGCCAGCTAGGAAATGGAGGCTGAATTCATGACTAATATGAGATTTGGGGTTACTCATTAATCTCAGCCTTGAGGAGGGGTCTTGTAATTCTTTAGCCAATCCCTATAAATTCAGGCAGGACTGATCAATAGGGCTTTAAACTGAATGTGGTGAGGTAGGAAGGAAAAATGCCCAGGAAAAAAAACAGTTGTAAAACCAATTACTCTGGAAGGCAGCAGATATGACTTGGAGAGAACAATTATGATGCTGAAACTGCCCAGTAATTCACTGGAGAAAATAAGCGGGTTGGGCAATCACGAAGCAATACTTCACGTTTTAGGTGCCGACATATAAATATGGGTCCACGGTTATAAAGTGAAAATTGAGATTATAATACTGAGTGGTAGACACAGTATCAGAGGAATTAGCCATAAGATTATAGTTGGTGGGCTGGGAACTCAAGACAGGTTGGGGCTAGCTTGCTTGCTTTGTTTATTTATATTGCAAATAGCACTCTTAGGAGGAGAGGCAGAGTAGCACTACTGGCCAAGAAAACATACATCTATGTGGAGACTCATGAGTCTGGGGTAGAAACATGCTAAGAGTTTATGGGTGAAGGAGAAAGGAAAGAGCAGTAGAAGTGCTAATGGTTGGTGGGGACAGAACAGACTGCTCAGCTCAATGGAAGATAGAGATGATGTGTCTTTGTCACAACACAATACACATACAGAAGCAAGAAAGTATGGTGATGGGGGTGTCAACCATCCAGATATCTGCTAGAAGACGTCTCATTTGGTTAGAAGGGGGGCACTTAAGAGGTTCTTGACTTACTTTGGTAACAATTTTATCTCCCAGATGGTAGAGGAAGCAATTAGGGGAACTTCAACTCTGGACCTAATTCTGACCAAGAAGAAAAAAATAGTTGGTGAAATGAAAATTGATAGGAACATTCAGAGAGAGTTACTATGTCATTTCAGAGTTTAGGATAGTAAAAGAAGGTAAGGTGGACTTCAAAAAATTCAAAGAAAAGAGGCATGATTCAATGGCATGAGACGCAGAAGGCAAATGGTTTAAGAGAGTTGGCAGCTTCCAAATGTCTAATCATAACTGCAATCACAAATGATCCTCTCAGGAAGAAAAGAGGGGTGACAAGTAACCACTATGGCTGCACAGAGGTCGCTGACAAGATCATATTTTTAAAGGACATGTAAAAAAAGATGGAAAGAGGGCATGTGATGAAGGGCTATAAGAGAGTGAAATGAGCTTATAAGAATAACGTTAGGAGAGCTGCAACTTCACATTAGCTGAAGCTCGCAAAACAAAATAAAAGCAAAACGAAAAATGCTAAAGACAACCATCTATTCCCTGTTTTCATATTATGTTTAAGGCCCTGTAACCACCCCAACTTCTCCAAAACCATGACAATATAAATAAGCAAAAAAGACAAACAACACAACAACGTCAAAACGAGGAAAGTTTATAGTTAGTAGCAACAGATAATAAAGAGAAAACAAAACTCTCTAACTCCTATTTTCTTCCTGGTTTCTCCATCAGGAAGAATGATTGTCAGGCTGACAAAGGGAGAAGAAATTAAACTCTAAAATGAATTAAAAAGATGTAAGATAGCACGTAACTGATCTATGCTAAATGAATTACTATACTGGGATGGGCAAATCCCAGAAAGCCAACAGATCTTGTAGGCAGCCCACGGAATTGCTCTCTGTGGATTGTTAAGGAATCACAAACAATGGAGAGGTACTAGAAGATGAAATGACAAATATAGTAAAAATGTTCAAAAGGGGGAAGAAGGCAGGCTTCCCAAACTACAGAACAATTTGGTTCTGATTTGGAAAGATATTCTAATGGATTATTAAAGGGATAGTTTCTAGGCATTTTAAAAAGAAAGTAGTGAATGCTGGAAGCTAGCTTAAATTCACTAAGAATAAATAAATCAGGCTGGGTTAACCTAATGTACTCTAATGGATTTACTGCACATTAAAGATCCATAGCTACAACTGGTATCTCAAAACGCAGAAATATAGGCTGAATCATGGTGTAACTAGGTGGCTTAGTAATTGGTTGTACAATAAAAACCCAAAGAATGATGATTCATGAAAACATGACTCCAGAGAATGGTTTCTATATGTAGGGTCACAGGGCTCTTTCCCTGGTCCTGCCACTTTTATCAGAAACATGGATGACACATAGAAAGCAGGCATATCAAATTTGTAGATGACAAGAAACTGGAAAATAAATATGTTGCATGACAGAATCAGAAACCAAATAGATCAACAGGTTACACTGGCAGGATTTCCAACTCTCAAGTGAATCTTTTCACTAAGACCTCTGAAGATTCTGTACCCTTCTTCAGAAAAATCATAAAATAGTTTAACAATGACCACTTGGCAGGGAGAGTGTTGAGGTGATTCAAGCACCAGATGGGTGTTTGAGTTACATGACCTTTAAGGCCTCTGCCAACCCTGAGCTTTTATGACTCCAGTTTTAAGAATCTCTCATTTTCTGAGATCTCCAGACGAGAGTTTCCAGCCTTCCTTGGTGACCCACAGAATGTTTAACAACACTAAGGACATCATTTCCTCCTTGTCTTGATCTTGAAGTATTTTTTAATGTGTTAATTTCTTCACTTTATGTTTTTACTATGTTTCCCCCCCCAGCAGAAGTTCTACTTAGAAAATCTGATGGCACAAATGAGCATTGTATGTCTGGAAAAATGTCCCTGTCATAATGTGTTAGGTATGAAAGCACTGTATTTATTTTATGTCCACACAGTATTCCACAGCTAGCCCTTAAATGATTTAATTTAGGACCATAGCAAAGCCACTAAATTGTTCTCTAAAATGACTAAAACTACCTTCACATGGATATCCTTTAAATTTTTTTTTAATAAATTATGCCCCCAGAATAATCCTCAAGTTCAAATACATAGTTTAGTGTAAGTATCCCATGAATGGCAACTGAAAACATTCAGCAAAGCAAGATTTCCCCCCACTTACTCATTTATCTCTAAGGCTTCGTGGGCAGCAGAAATCCTAGCTTGGGGGTTTCTCTCTCTCCAGGCTTTCTGCATTACTATTTTAGAAAAAGAGAGAAGAAGAAGTCAATATATACTCAGGAAGATTCAGTACAAGAGCTAAATTAATAGCTTTCCTCTTGAATTACAAAAGAAGAGTTCACTTACCAAGTGGGTTAGCCCAAAACTCTAAAGTCACACAAATACATTCTAATTTGCTATTCCATTGTCCTTCAACAGCTGATATAAAATCTTTCTTAGGATCATAAAACTAGAGACCTAATATCTTATATACTAACCCATAGTCTATAATCATAGAGACTTAATTAAGATTTCTTAATCTGGGAGACATGACCATTCATTCTGTCTCAACCAAGGATTTAGTTAGCTTCATATAAGAGCTATACTTCTTAAAAGTAAGTAAATCCAACTTTGGTATATGTTTTAAAAATAACATTTTCAATTATAATGAGAGGACTCATGTCTACAATAACACTTCATGGCAATGAAGCCAATAAAGTAAGCTTTATTTAAGTAGCAACTTTCTGGGTCTTACTGGTCAATCTCCAATTTAATATTTTATTCATCAGGGTTTTTGTAGAGCAGACATTCTAGAAGTAGTAACCTTGATCTCTAAAACAAACCAAAAGCCCTCCCACTCAGTAACTATCTAAAGGATTTTCCATACTTGCATCTGCAGGACGCAGATGGTCGGAGTCACAGGTAAAGAAGGTCTGGTGGTCCTGGGCAGAGAGATTCATGTCATAGTAAGTCAGAGGCTCTCGTCCAGTCACCCAAGTGTACCTGTAAAAGAGAAGTAAGATGATCAGACACTTCTGAGAGAGGAAAGCAAGACCTACAAAATATTAAGCTGCATAGGTGTTGAACTATAACCCATTAACTAAGTACTACTGCCAATATTAAGAACAAAATAATCATGCTAGTCTCATTTTAGGAAGTATATCAGCAGAAAAAAGTTTAAAAATTCTGCTATATTTTTGTCTTAAAGTTTTAGTAGCACTAGCTAGTGAAAACCTTCACTAATTAGTATTATGAATAGAGATTTCCCCAAAGCTATGAAAATTCTGATTTGCCTACCTACTCTACAAAATTAAATTCTAACATTATTTCTGGGGCACCTTTATAACCATGTTCCAGGTAAGCTACAAAATATTTTGACTTTATAATATATAATGAAAAAAATAACTAATAGAAAAATCTCTAAAAACAACAGGTTTGTATGTTTTCCTAAGTTCAAAGCTAAAATATTTATAAAACAGAAAAATCAAAATATTTGAGCATCAAAAAATGGAAGTACTAAACAGGCTGTTAAATGACCCCTAAATGAACCTGCAAAAACATCTACTGCTGTCTTTGCTCTCTGAACTAGACCCATTAATTTCCCAAGCTGTCAAAATGCTTACCGATTATATTCAGCACCCCTAAATAAATTAAGTGGATTTCGCCATACTTTGCATTCTGCAACAAAGAGAATGTGAAAATGTTACACATAAGTTCAGAGACACTACAAGCTAATTAATTCAGCAAAACACCCTTCCTGGCCATTTGATAAGATAATTTTATTTTCTATCTTCTACATGGGAAGCAATGTGGAAAAATTCTGGGTAGTTAATCAGGAAATGTAGTTCAGGCACCAGGACTTCGGAAAGTTTCACTTAATCTCTCTGGACTGAAGTTTCCTCATTTGTTAAATCAAGGCAAATGCCAAAATCAGCTAGTTCATAACTTCCATAGTCACTTCAAGAGATCAAAATACATTCTATAAATTTATTTCTAAATGATAGGTAGAGGTAAAACTACTTTCTACAACTCTAAAATATATCTTACAATGTCTACCTATGTAACAAGCTACATTTAAGCTCCAGAGTACAATGTGCAAAGAACCTCAGGCTCTTAATTAGGGCCTATGTTAATATTGACTTTGTGATAATTCACCATGTTGCTTTTATACTGCTGGAAAGGAGTGGCAAGAAAATTAATATTAAAGCTACCATCACTGTAGGGAGAAATGTTATGAAAAAAATTGTTTTCAAATACTTTACCATGGTTTACTTATGCAGAAACAGGTAATTAATCATCATACTAATATCATAATGCTAACATGTACTAATAGATTATACATTTTGTTATACAAGAACCACAGGCAGAACCATAGGACTTTAGTTTAGAAAAGTAAACCATTAGCTTTTTGAGAGAGTTATAGTAAATCTGTGACTAATAAGCTGCGATTCTTTTAAAACAGTCTATGATTAAGACTTTCTACTGATTCAGAATGCTATTAATATTTCTTTGGATGAATAACTTTTTGTTAGAAAATAAAATAAGTTAACAGTATTTAAAAATCCATGTGTGCTGTCAGCCAAAAAAACACACCCAAAGACACAGACACACAAAAGTGAGCAATTATTGCAGAAATTGAAAGAATATTAAAGGCCATGAATGATTCATTAAGACTCTACCCTCAGTCCTGTTACATTCAACATCCATCCATCCATTCATTCATCTATCCATCCATCCAATATATGAATACATTAACTGAGCACTCAGTGGGTGAAACAAATGCATAAACCATGGGTTACAATACAGCGTGAAAATGGAGGAAAACATAAAGCACTATGGGAACACCATGTGCAATCTCAATAAATTTTTTAAAAACAGCAAATGAAAGGTGTACACATAATAGGAAGTCATGTTCTTATTTTTTAAAAAATAAATTTATCTTTAAATTAGGGCAAGATCCCACCTGAAATTTACTTTATGTTTGGAAACAATGGTCCTAAATTTTTTGTCCCTTAGCTTAACTTGCCATTTAAGAAATGATCTTTGCTCAGTTAGTTTGGCATTATTGAATTTTGTTCTTGAGAAACTGAAATTTGGTGGCTGTCATTTCGTATGCCACTAATTAGAAAATTACACTTCCCTTAAGCAAATACTTTTTTTCCAGACATGAAGCTCCTTAGTGGGGTCACTAACGTACTTCAAATTATTGCTTGAAACAACTGGTGAGCCAAACAACCATGATCTCAGTACTTATGGCTTCTATGGCTCTGAGGTCCCCACCCCTCCCAATCTCTCCTAAGATGATGTCTTTTAAGATTCCAAATGCTCTTCTTAAATCTTCTGAAAGCTTCATGAATATTACAAGGTTTGTATTTAATATATAATAAACAGGCATACAAATCTGTATTCAATGATGGTCATTTCTAACATTATTTACAATAAATAGGGACATTTGTAGAAGCCTCTCCCCTAACAAATTTCATCTGAAATATCAGTAAAAAAGTTATGGCAAAAATTTTGTCTCCATCAAAGACATGATATTGCCTGGGAGGATAAGTGCTATTCAAATATCAGTTTACAAATTATAAAGAAAATTATCTTTCATTAAAATTTTAACTCTATTATGCATTGGATGCAAATGAAATTATTTCTAAATAAAAATAACCCCAAAGAGAAAGGGTGTGTATAATTAAAGCTTTACTTAGCAGTATTTAAAGATGCCATCTTTATTTAGGAAGTGCCAAGGTATAGCCAGCAGGGGGTGCTGCAAACATTTTGAAATGTTTTTATGACTTCAAGAGTACTGATCTTAAAAAAAAAAATCATCGTTACTATTAAGTGTCATACGTATGGTCTGTATACAGTTTCTTCAGCTACTTCTAAAACTTAGAAATGAGTGTCTGAGCAACTGTAACAGATGTTAAATGTTCTGAATGAGAACGAACATGATGAAGAAATATGTAAGAAATGTCTTCATGAGCTGTATCCTTCAAGTTGAGGGTGCGGAGAAGGTACAATTTTCTTTTAAGAAATAAGCAATCTAGAGGTCTAATATGAACACATGTAAAATTTCACTTCAAATTAGCTTATAGCTACATTCGTTTCTTTTTTGCTGCTATATTTCATGATTTTATCTTTACTACAAAAACTCTCTTTGTCTGGAATCATTCTAGGGAACATACCCCATAAATTTCTGATGGTTTCATGACATAGACAAAGGTTGTAAATGCCAAAATTATCATAATATGAAGATTTAAGTCAAGAAATTAAACTCAGATCTTCAGCAGATAAAAGATACAAGTTAAGTAAGATACAAGGTTTGTATTTAACATATAATACAAAAAAAAATAAATTTTCCCTAGCACAACTTTCCATCTCAGTGGATACTTATTTCCTGCCTCTTTATATTCCCCCAAAACGCGCCCCCGCCCCGCCCCAGTCACTCACTGAACTAAGGGGTTTAAGCACGAAAAGAATGGCTATTATGCCTTAGTCTTGTAGGAAGTCCTAGGTACCCCCCCTCCAAAAGATACATTTTATGACCTAGACACACTTATACATTGGTAGAAAAAGAAAAAGGTACCAAACTACTGTCTGGTATACATATGAAGAAGTTCTTAAAAAAGGAGTAAATATACTGAGAGAACCATAGACTTTCCCTTGATCACAGTCCTCAAGTAAAAAGAGAACTTAATTCTTGGAAAAACCAAAAGTCATAGGGCTTTTAATCATTATATGGAAGAAAATATTTTTCTATATCCAATTTTTTTTTAACTCTGGAAACTTTTTTATCCTAAAATTAAAAATATAGACATAGCAAGAATCCTCACTCCTATGACTTTCAAATATATAACTAATTTATAGTCTAGGAAGATGTACTATACTAAAATTTACCACCTCATCCCTGGATCCAAAATGTAATGATGACAGTAATACCATTATCGTACAAAGAGCAGCAATAGCAACTTTGTCATAGCTACAAGCCTTTCTATAAAAAAGCTTAAAGTTCAAGTCATCTATATTCCTTACATAAGCTAGGGAGGGTCACAGAGTAGTCCCTTTTTATATAAGTAAAGGGTAAAGCATAGAAAAGCTACATAATTTCCCCAAGGAAAAGTAAGTGAGATTAAGGCCTGGTATCCAGCCTGCCTAACAATTACCTACAATATACAACAGACCTGTTACCCTGCAACATCATATTTTAAAAATCCTGTGACTTCATCAATTACATTTTCTACTAGAGAAACAGTTTTAGAACTCCTCTAGGGAAATATTAGGCACTCGAAAATAATGCTTTAAAATATTTTATTTCCAAAGTACAACAGAAAAGGGCTCTAAATAATGTTCCATCAGATATATTATGACAATCAAGATAACCTCAAGTTAGTCAATTTCTAACATGTGATTCTGCATTTATTAGCTTTGCTATATCAGAAATGAATACTCAGTGAATACAAGTCCATCTTAAGAAATCATTAAGAATAACAAAATATCCATTTTCTTAAATAATTAAGCTTTAACTGTTTTCATAACTTTTTGAAATAATTATTTTGAAAAGATTACTAGAAGTAAAGGCACCAAGTATTAATAATATATAGGTAGCTTCCAATTCAACAAATATATTACCCTTTCAAATTCTTTTATGGAATGAGAAAAGGTACAAATAATTATGAGTTTTAAGATCATTTTTATTGACCTGCTTTACTCAAGACAGTGTATAACTTTAAGAATATTGCTAAAATGGCTAACCTCTGTGTCTCTCATACATTTCTCACTGGTTGGTCATTTCTGATCTAAGTCAATCAATTCTATCAAATAATATAAAGACCGTAAAATATTTATTAAGTAGATATTCACCAGGAGCCAAACGTGTTTTTGAGGAATTTTCACCAGTCAACTGGAGAGCTAATCTATCCTAGAACACACATTTTTAATGGCAAAAGACTTTAAAAGATGTAATAAGCATTGCCTAAGAGAATAATTTTCAACACTTAAATAGATTTTGGCAAGTATAAACTGACTTTCCCCTGACTGAGGCTATTAAAGAGCAATTCTAAAGGCCCTGGACATATAGCAACTTGAAATTTTACTAACGGATATATTTGAAATGCAAGCTCTGAAAGGAGCTTAGGATATATATTTACAATCTATGAGTTTCTTCATCTCCATTGCTTTTCTTTAATTTGTTACCTGTATTAAACCAGTGCTTGAACTGCCTCTAGTGATGTAATGAACCTTAATTGAGAATTCCAAGTGAAATTCCTAGTAAAAGTTTTATATAAAAATGGATATGATATGGGCCTCCCTAGCGGCTCAGTGGTAAAGAATCCACCCGCCAACTCAAGAGAAACAGGTTCAATCCCTGGGTTGGGAAAACCCCCTGGAGAAGAAAATGGCAACTCAATCCAGTGTTCTTGTCTGGAGAATCCCACGGACAGAGGAGAATGGCGGGTTACAGTCCATAGGGTCAAAAAAAAGATATGATATATATTTATCTTAAATAAAGTGAGATTAAAATGAGATGACTTGCAACAGTATGCCAAATGACTATAACCAGAGTTTGTCTAAAGATCTAGTTCTATGCAAGAGGCTATTAACGCGTCTCAGAGAATTTAAACTTGACTTTGACAAGGATAATTCTTATGTGATGGAGCACCCTGCACTTTTGTAAATATCTTGAAGAAGGTGAACACTGCAAACTTTGTCTTTGTGGCATCTTATTTGAGAACAGGGAAAATTATCAAACAGATATTCCCATAAACCCAAATTCAGAATGTTCTTAGACCGTGAGAATCCCTTCCCTTAAGATAGGGAGAAGGTGAACGCATTTTAAATCCCTATGCATCATCAGTTCATAACTTAGGCTGAATTAAGCAATGGCAGCAAGAGTAAGTGTAAATACACACTGGATGCCATTAATAATTTTTATATTGAATGCATGTTAAAATGAAAATATTTAGACTTATTTGGTTAAAGAAAATACACATTTCACTGTACATTTTTATTATTTTCATGATTATTAAAAATGCTAAAAATTACACTCATAGTTAGCATTATATTTCCATGAGACAGTGCTCACTTAGAGACTTAGTTGTGTCTAAGTAGTTTTGTGCAGCTAGGTCATTTGGAAAAAGGATGAAAGTAAACCATATGAATTTATTCAAAAGCATATGTCAAATCATGAAAGAGGAGACAGGAATAAATATATTCAGCTTTCCTTTGTATAATTCTGATCACAGGTTATTAATTATGCTATTAGATGTAATGAATTTTAAAAAATGGCTACAGAAAACATGGTGATATGGAAAATACATCAGCAGGGTTTATCAGAAATTGTGTATTTGTGACAAAAATAGCCATTTAGCTCCCAAATAAATTGAGACAAGTGAAATGTCACAAATGCTAACCTAAGCCAAACAATCAGAAATTTGGCTAGATTAAGAAGCTGAATTATTAATTATACATTTCTGCTCTGGTCCATAAATAAAGATCGCTGCAAATTTTGAGAGGATTTGCACTTGGGCCAATTTACACAGATCCAAATGTTAAACAGCATATGAACAGTCTGTCCTATAACAATCACTTCCCATTTCTCCACTGCAAATTATTCTTAGGTAGGCCAGGTCTTCCAGCTTTTAATAAAACAAATGATTCTTTAAGGAAAGAGCTATACTATGAGTTTTTATATAGTCCAATGTTTATATAAATAGTATTCTCTGTTTTAGCTTTCTGAATGATTTTTTTCAAATAAGGAATACTATTTAACTGCCTTTGCCATGGGACTTGGTTAGCCATGTTTATTTCCTATAATATTCAGCCAAGAAATGTCTTATGGTGATTCTTTTATTAAAGCAATAGTAATTTTATTATTATTAAGGCAGTATAAATTTTGAAACAAATTCCTCCATTTCAATATAATATATTAATTACTCTCAGCTTTGGATCTTCTTTTTCCTTTATACTTAGCTGAAACCAAGACAATGAAGTAGACAATCATTAAGGGTAGAGCTATAGAGAGACAACATACTTTCATATAATAGCATTTTTCTTGTTCAAAAATAAAAATCACCACAAGGAAAGAGAAGTGAGAAATGGTATTAGTCCCATGTTACCTGGCATTTCCATACCAACATACATGTGTGTTGAGCTGAGTTAGTGAAACAGTAGAAATCCAAATATCAAGGAGAAGTGGGCTGAGGGAGCCCTAAACCACTAGGACAAATTAATTTCTGTTTTCCTAAATGTAATTATTTGAATGCTGTTATGAAATCAGATCTTAAATGCTGTAACTGTTACAGGAGATGAATAGAAATATTTTTTTTTTTTTGTTAAACTGGTGTCTATTTATTTTTTAATTATTTATTTTAATTGGATGTTAATTGCTTTAGAATATTGTGGTGGTTTTTGCCAAACGTTGACATGAATTAGCCATGTGTGTACTTGTGTCCCCCATCCTGAATCCCCCTCCCACCTCCCTCCCCACCCCATCCTTTTGGGTTGTCCCAGTGCACTGGCTTTGAGTGCCCTGTTTCATGCATTGAACTTGGACTGGTCATCGGCTTCACATATGGTAATAAACATGTTTTAATGCTGTTCTCTCAAATCATCCCACCCTCGCCTTCTCCCACAGAGTCCCAAAGTCTGTTCTTTATATCTGCGTCTCTTTTTCTGTCTTGTATATAGGGTCATTGTTACCATCTTTCTAAATTCCATATATATGTGTTAGTATGCTGTAATGTTCTTTATCTTTCTGGCTTACTTCACTCTGTATAATGGGCTCCAGTTTCATCCATCTCATTAGAACTGATTCAAATGAATTCTTTTTAATGGCTGAGTAATATTCCATGATGTATATGTGCCACAGCTTCCTTATCCATTCGTCTGCTGATGGACATCTAGGTTGCTTCCATGTCCTGGCTATTATAAACAGTGCTGCGATGAACATCGGGGTGCATGTGTCTCTTTCAGATCTGGTTTCCTCGGTGTGTATGCCCAGAAGTGGGATTGCTGTGTCGTATGGCAGTTCTATTTCCAGTTTTTTAAGGAATCTCCACACTGTTCTCTAGTGACTATACTAGGTTGCATTCCCACCAACAGTGTAAGAAGGTTCCCTTTTCTCCACACCCTCTCCAGCATTTATTGTTTGTAGACTTTTGGATAGCAGCCATTCTGACTGGAGTGAGATGGTACCTCATTGTGGTTTTGATTTGCATTTCTCTGATAATGAATAGAAATATTGAATGCATAGTAGTAGACATAGCCAATACTAGAGGAAGAGAACTAATAATAATACTCAAAAGCTCAATCTTAGTGAGGTAAAAACGCAGTACAATTAAAACTGGGAATTTCCATGATCATTATTGTAGAATGTATTTTTATTAAGGACTGTAATTTTCCCTTTCAAAGCTGCTATACAAGCGCTAACAGTAGCATCAAGATTTATATAATGCATAAGGTTTGTTCAAGGCACCCACAGAGAGAGAGAGCAAAGTAACAGTGACAATAAGGAGAATATAAACTCTTTGTCACATGAAGGAATGATGTCAAGAGATTTAAATTGGGTAGAAAGAATTTTAATGAAAATAAAAACACATTCACAATAAAAATGTCCTTAAATGAGGCTGCTTTCTGTGTTCAATCTATTAATTTTCTACAATGTTCTGTGTCATCCGAAGACTACAGTAACTTGGGTCGGACAGAGTACATGTAACCCGCAGGGTTCCAACAGATGAAGAGTGATGGTGATTACCCACAGCTGCTTATGTGATAATGACTGTAGGGTCAGGATTCCTCATTAGAATAATATGCCACCCATGTAAGAATAGTTGGTCAACATAGAATTTTACTTTGCTCAGATCCCTTTCTGTTTCTTTCACAAAATGGATGAGTTTATAAAGTCCCAGACAATTTTGTTACCTCAGTGGTACCATCTCTCACACATGTACCCTTTAGAATGAAACAGAGGTGAAATAGAGGTGCCCATTACCGTGGTGGGCTGGCAAAGGGTATATTATTAATAAAAGAGCATTGAAGCAACATCAGGTATAGTATATATACATAAATATATATGTACGTGTGTGTGTGCGGGCATATGTGCTGTGTGCCCAGTTGCTCATTCATGTCTGACTCTGTGATCTCATGAACTACAGGCCACTGGGCTCCTCTGTCCATGAGATTTCACTGACAGGAATAGTGGAGTGGGTTGCCAGGCCCTCCTCCAGGGGGTCTTCCCAAGCCAGGGATCAATCTCGAGCCTCCTGCACCTCCAGCACTGGCAGGCAGGTTCTTTACCAGAGCCACCTGGGAAGCCCCCACATACACATATACACGTAGTTGTTGTGTAGTCCCAAGTCGTGCCTGACTCTTGTGCAACCCCCTGAACTGTAGCCCACCAGGTTCCTCTGTTCATGGGATTTTCCAGGCAAGAATATTGGAGTGGGTTGCCATCTCCTTCTCCATATATATACACACACACACACATACACACAACACTCACTGATGTCTATCACCTGGCTAGACAGTTATGAAATATGGACTGAGTTATTTTAGGGAGGAAAGAAAAAAAGATCTAACTTAGTTCTTTAATCTCCTCTTCACCCTTCAAGTCTCAGAACTGGTACCATCTCCTTCAAGAAGCAAACTTCTTCCCCCAGTTCGGACTGGGATCCCTTCCTTTGTACTCCGTAGGGTTGCATGTTTCCCTCATATAATCACAGCACTGAACACTTTGTTTCCTTCAACAGACACAAGAGTTTGATGGGGGCAAGGACTCTTGCATTATTTTTAAACCATAATATTCATATGAACCAGGCCAGGTTCACATTAGAGATTTGGGAAATGTTTACTGAATTGATGAAGAGACCAATCAAGGAAATTATATTCATCCCTCTTCTTTTATGAGGGGAGAAATTACAGGTCTTGTATGTCCTCATTCTTTCATCTACCGAGTTTCAATGATAAAGTAGAGACTATTCAAAATGCTAGAGATACTTTGATTAAGCAATAAGGTTAAAAATTTCATTATAATTTAGTAAATGTTGCTAAAAGTAAAAATGTTATGAGTCGACAAAGGTGGAGAAAGAGTGCACAGCCTCTCAAGAGAAGGTTTCCCTGGAGGTAGCATTTGAGTTGGGTTGTGTGGCTCAGTGGTAAAGAATTTGACTGCCAATGCAGGAGACGTGGGTTCAGTCCCTGGGTCGGGAAGATTCCCTGGAGGAGGAAATGGCAACCCACTCCAGTGTTCTTGCCTGGAGAATCCCATGGACAGGGGAGCCTGGTGGGCTACAGCCCGTGGGGTCACAAAGAGTTGGAAGTGACTGAGCACGTGTGCGTGTGAAAGATGAATAAGCACAGACAGAGGGCAAGCAGGCCTCTGGGCAGAGGATTGTGAGAAAATACAGCATGTTCAAACAATGAGAAGGACGGGGGAAGGACTGTGATGGAATTCAGGACTGGCAGTACAGAAGCAGCTCGCGTGCGTGCGTGAGCAGGTGCTTCAGCTGCGTCTGACTCTGCAGCCCCATGGGCTCTAGCCCACCAGACTCCTCTGTCCATGGGATTCTCCAGGCAAGAATACAGCAGTATGCTGCCATTTCCTTCTCCAGGGAAATCTGCCCAACCCAGGGATCGAACCCAGGTCCCCTGCACTGCAGGCAGCTTCTTTACCAACTGAGCCACCAGGGAAGAAAAAGTCAAATTAAACAAAATACGTATTTCCTTTACCTGGGATGCTTACACTCAACTTCTCTGGCAGAAGTTGTCAACTCCTTGGAAAATAAATCGCATTTTTCTTTGAAGTCTAATATTTAAATAATAATATTCTTACTGTCTTATAGTCATAATAATGTAGTAAAAGTAAGTAAATATTGCAAACTGAAGGACTTTCCATACCTGAGACACTTTGCCTGTTGGAATCTGAGTCCCCGTTACTGGAATTAGAATTGTTGGAGGAATTGTTGTCAACCCCTCCCAGAAGGGGGCGCAAGTGGCTTACTGAGACTTGTTCAATGAATGATGTTCCATACTTGCGAAAATACCACCATTCAAATATCTAGAACAGAAAAATAGAAAGCATGATTACGGTCCTGTTACCAGCTATAATTTTGTACATACTCATAAAATATGTTGTATCTACTAATTATGCCCACCTTAAATTGTGGTTTAAACATATTTATTCCTAAAAAATTGTTTAATTCTAAAAATTAAGAAATTTAACAAAAGTAAATACCATTTACATTTTAACTTCTCAGTGTTGTTTTATCCACTTAATACTGGCTTTTAAGGAAAATTTATATACACAGTCACGGTAAAAAAAACTTTGTTAAGAGTGCTCATTATTACTTTCCTCCAAATTTATATAATATTGATAATAAAATCACCATAGCTGAAAAGCAATTCCAGAAATAAGTACAAAGAAGCTAGTTTTAAAAGTGTGGCTTATGAAATATTCCAGTATTTGGCATTTTATATTCTGATAAAGTCATACCTGCATAAGACTTTTAAGACAGCAAAATCCATTTAAAAAAAAAAAAACCAGCATCTCCTTAGAGAAATCCAGCTTTACAGGAAGAGTAATAGTTATCCCATTTCATGGACCTCTGGCACCCAACTGCTGAGAGATTCAGTAATGTCTGCCAACTCAGATGTGCTTTATAAACACTAGTATCTATTGTACACCTTTAACATTTGCTAGCTCACAAGCCTACCAATAATGTGCTGTTTGCAAAGAAGAAAAGAAATAACTTTCATTAAAAGAGGAAAGAAACAATGATGCTCACATGACTATACTGAAATCAGGACTCCTAAGCAAGGGGAAAGCAAGCGATCTCCCCCAACCCCTCCCACCTGCCCCACCTCCCCTTGAACACTTTCCATCACTGTCTGACGCTGCTCTCCCCACATCCTTTCCTGGCCTCCCTGTCTAATTTTGAATCTGTTCCATAAGCAGTCACAAATCATTACAGAGAAGAAATTTAAGAATCAACTATATCCCAGAGTCTCCTAGGAACAACTTTTATAATATAGAATGTGGAAATACATAAAATTAATTACCTTTATCCTTACTTATTTCATAAAAACAAGATGATGCCTCTCATCCCTTCATTTCAGTCTAAATGCCACCTCCTCAGAGCTCTTTCCTAGTCACCAGATCTACAGTCGGCTTCTCTTGCCTCTCTCAAAGCACCCTGCTTTTCTTCTTGGCAGCATTTATGACGTTTATTTAATATCTACATGTCCCACTAGAGTAAGAGTTTTGAAAGAGTGGAAAACATGTTTTGCTCATGATTGTATATCCAGGATTTGATAAATACTTAATGAATGAATGCAAAAAAACAAGTAATATACAATCAATGAAGCCAAAAATTTGTTCTTTGAAAAGATCAACAAAAGTGACAAAACCTTTAGCTATACTGGCCTCCCGAAAGAGAGGACTTAATGTTTTTAATGCATGAAAGAAGGGAAAAGTTAAGTTCTCTGTAATAGACTTTGGGCTATCATTTAAAAATTGGTTATTTCTCTGTTTTTTTCTACCAAAAATTCCTTTAAAAGACAGAAAGAACATCTACAAATGACCAGAAGGAACTATCAAACAAACCAAATGTTTGCAATCCTATAACAGGACAACTTGATTTAATGCCAAGGAGTTACCCCTTCTGACTCTATGAATTTTCACATGTTAAGACATTTAAGTAATCTGACTGGACAGACAAGGAGAATATGATGTAAAAGGGATAGGACTAGTCTATAATGTAGGAACAGGAGGAATAAGAGATGTTGTTTGAAGAAAGAACAGCATTCAAGAATGGTAAATTTATGAACCATAGATCCAGAAGGGAGTTTGTAACCTCAAGTGAGTTATTTTATCTATTTTAATATCAGTTTCTTCAACTATAAAGTGAAAATCACATTTGTTATTTATCCTTGAGTGTCCTTAATTTCACACTCATGTAAATCACGCAGATTCAAACCCCATGTAAAAGACTTAGTTCAGTGCTTGTTGCATAGCTGGTTCTCCAAAGAACAGCAGAGCTATTATTTATCACACTGGTGCTGTGCATACCTCCCCTAGGCAGCACAGCTCACACACCCCTCTTGTCACTCTACAGTTTAGGCTAATACAGCGTATTGTCTGCTACTAAATGGTTGGCTGAAAGGCCTGGTAATCATTGTGAAAAAGGAGGCTGCTCACCATTTGGTCCTGACCACCCAAAAAAAAAAAAAGATTTTTGGCTTTGTCTTTATTGAAGGGAAGGAAGGCTCCAAAGGACCAGAACAGCGGTCACAGAACTGGCAATGGCTCTCAAATCACTTGTGGGAAAGAGCTTTCTTTGCCCCAAGACTCTGCTTTTTATATTCTGCTGCTTGGGCACCTGCCAGGCCTTCACTGATTCAGCAGCACAGCACTGAACACTCCGTAACAAGCATAGGCTGTGCTCCGGGGTCACAGAGCACAGACAGGGCCCCTGACACTACCGCTCCACGCCACAGGCCCACAGTGCCTCTCACACACACACACACAAAACCCCACTTTGGGACTCTTTAAGATTTCTCTGTGAATCTAGTCGAATCAGAGAACCCCAGCACTAAAAGGAACCCTCAAGGCCCAGGAACCGTTTTATTTAGAATGCATGAGGGCTACATGTTAAGGCAGTCAAAAGTCACAAAGCTAACTCAGTCACTATTTAACCTGAAGCCTCAGTTCTTGTGCCACTAATCTTACTAGGGCCCTTAAACAAGACATCTTTTTATAAATCTCTTGCTCATTTTAACAGATTTTACCTGTCATTTTCCTTTTCAAATCTTCACTTCCAAATGCCCTCCTATTCTACTGTCTCTTTGCCTTCTTAGCTATCAAACGTAATCCAGATGTCTATCAAACGGGACTGGATAATACATCCCAAGGTATAAATGCTTCATATTAATGGGAGTATTTGCATTATAATAGGAGACAGACCTTCCACCCAGTATTTCTAACGCAAAAATAATAGACTTTAGTGAAGACTGGGTTATTCACGCAGCTGTTTGGAAGGCAGGGTCTTCTCAAGCCTATCCTAGTACAGCTGTAGATGGAGCTTCTTACCCAGTTCAGACCTTTACACTGGGCCCACAATACCATGGGGCAGGTACTCCAATATGAATTAAAAGAACAGCTACCTAAAGGAAGTGGGACAGAACTTAAAGCCTTCTTAAACTTCCAACCAAAACCTCTAATCTGGGGTCTTAGCACCAATGATCTGTCCAATATCCTGAAACACAGCAGGCTTGGGCCAGAACCGCACAGTATTTTTAAAAAGTTGCACAGATCCAAATGGGCAGATGGTGTTATTTAACACGCACATATCTGGTGTCACTTTGAATTATTCTCCCTGGTGCAAAACCTACAATGTAAACAGCAAAGCTCTCATAAACAAATTTAGATTTTAAAATTAGCCCCTAGACATGCTAGTAGCTTAATGGAATTGCCATTGTGGAACAAAACAGTTTTTAAATCTGACAAATAAACATAAAATTAAAATATAAATTTATACATTTCATAGTCTTTTAAAATGCAATCTGTCTACACCAAGAACTATACAGATCAAGTAAGATGAGAACTGAAAAGCACCAATTAGATTTATCATTTGGGATGTAAATACGACCCTACCATCCTGCTGAAAGGTAAAGGCCCTAATATATTGCAAGACGCCAAGTTGTGTGCCTTAGTTGGTACTCTTGATTCTCTGGGGCTCAGTAATATAATGTGTAAAATAAAGTCACTCAGTTAATGTTGGATGGATGGATGGATGGTTGAAAACTGAATGGAGAGACGGCTGAAAGGTTGAACGGATGGATGATAAGGGTTGGTCTGGTGACTTGTGGGATACTGTCTAAATAAAGAGCAGGACCAATGAGAGATTTTGTGTTCATTCTGTTAGTTATAAAAAAGAGAGACCTACACATATTTGTTGGAAAGGAAAGAATCAAGTGGAACGAGAGAAACTGACGTGCAAAAGAGTACAAGTGACCAAAAGGCAGGACATCAAGAGCCCAGGAAGAACATTTACCCTGCCTCAGTAAGGTAACTTGCCATTTCTTCCTCTAAGACAGGATGAATGGGCAGCATGAGTGCACAGACACATCCTATTTGGGAAGCAGAGCGTGAGATGAGCCATCTCACAGGGAAGAAGGCAGCAAACGGATGAAAAGTAGGTGACAGCAATCTTAGTGGAGATGCAGGTAAGGGTTATCGTCTGAGAATAAGGGAAGCGGGGGTGGATTGGGAATGTGAGGATTAGAGCAATGGTTTGGATCTATACCTTGTAGGACCAAAGGGCCATTGCTATACTCAGGACCCAGATCACACTTAAAACAAAGACTCATTTGTCAGGAACCCAGTTCTCTAGGCCTTGTAACATTCTCCATTACTACCGGATCAAGGAACCCTGCAGCTGCAGGCTAGTGGAGATTCAGGTTTGCAGTTGGCCTAAGATGCAAACACCTCATTTTTACCTTCAAGGAAGGAACAAAAGTCTGGCAAAGAGGAAACAAATAAGGCCCTTTCATCTGTCTTGCAGACCTAAAAGCTGAATCTTTCCTAAAGATGCCTAGATTCTTCCTATCCATTAAGACCTTCCCTTCTTGAATTGCATGTTTTGCATATATAACACTTCTTTCTCTTCACTTATTGGGACTTTCCTATCTTACTCAAAAATGCTTAAAAAAAAAAAATTTTTTTTTAAATGCTTCAAGATTTCCACAGAGAAGCACCATGATGATTCCACACCAATTCCATTAAACCCATGGGAAACACAAAGATGTCACAGACTGAAATTGGTTATGTGTTTCCCAAGGACTAAAGTAGATGGTGATATCACAGGATAGATACAGCTATGATAGAGACTGAAAAGGAAATATGAAACTCTGGCAGTCTACTTTCAAATAGACTGCAAAATTGACACCTGCTCTAAGTCTTCAGAAATACATTTGGTGGTAAACAGATTTTTGGCAAGAGGCAATCTTCTAGGCTTAAAGAAGATAAACCAAGGCAGTTGGCATGTGTTATGGTAATATCCGAAACCTTTTTAGGAGTTTCCTGTTAGAATTCTCAAGTAGATCCTTTTCTCTGTACCATGAACTGTTTCAAAGTCCCTCCCAATTCCTCATGACAATTTTCTTTCTTTCTTTCTTTCTTTTTTTAAAACACTCCTGGCTCCTTCCTATTTTGTTTAGAAATACTGAAGAGCTATGGTACAGGACTTGGTCTTCTGCCTCCTTGACCTCAGCCAATCGCCCCAGCAGCCGTCTGTTCCCCTAACCAGTTGAGGGGGATGTGTAAAGAACTTGTCTTCATGTCCTTCCACTTCCATTCCTGGCCTCCTACTGCCAAGGCTTCAAGAAAATAAAAAAGACAGAGAACTGAGGTTCTCTTCAAGGTCAACAGCCAGTGATCCATCTCCACCTCAGTGTCTGCATTGCAGCATTAATGACTATAACCTCAACAAGAGGATCACTGTCCTGGGGTAAAGTCACCTAGCGACCACTGACAACTGGAAGATGTGAGCCTTTGCCATGATGCCCAAAGCTCTGTCAGCTAATCCTGGGGGCTAGCTTTCTTCCAGGGATTCTGACTTGGTTAGTCTGGAGTGGTATTCAGAATCCATCACTTTAAACAAGCTCCCAGATAATTCCCAGACACAGTCAGTTAATTCATTTGCTCACTGAATCTATGTCCATTCAACAAATATTTAAGAATTAGCAAGGCATTGCACAGATATATTTTCAGCCTATATGATGCTTCCATCACAGAGAGGATATGATCATAAATGTCATAAATGAAATTATAAATTGTGGTAAGTGATGCTTTATGTTCTAGACTAACCAAATCTGACCTAAGCCACAGATGATTGGAAAAAGTTTCCTCCAGAGATGTTTATAGTCTCTCTGCCTCCCTCTTTCTTTTTTCTTCTTTTTTCTTTTCCTTTTCTTCATTTTGCTTTCTTATCTACCTGGTCCACTTCTGTGGGTCTGTTAAAAGGAACACATCACCCACTAGACACTGCTGCAACCCATCTTCCTATTCAACACATTTATGAGATGCACAATGATGCTGGGAAAAAGCAGTGAAAATTTAATCTTCCTTATACTCTTACCTAGCAAGGTAACCTGACAAGTCATAGGTTTTCTGGATGCCTATTCCTTAGGTTTTTACTGACTTAAACTGGATGACTTCTGAGGGTTCCTTCCTCTAGCCCTGCAACTGCATTATTTTCAAGTCAAGTGGAGGTCAAGATTTTAGATGAATGAAAAAGAGTTGAAAGGAGCCATAACAATCTTCTAGTCCCACTCCCTTACTTTTAAACAGGAGGGGACAGAGGGCATGGTCAGACAGATCCAAATTGAAATCCCACCATCTGTCTGTTATATGTATTCTTGGCAAAATTACGTAAATTTTGTGTCGGTTTATGCTCAGCAAGCTGGCTTAAAACTCAACATTCAAAAAACGAAAATCATGGGATCTGGTCCCATCACTTCATGGCAAATTGATGGGGAAACAATGGAAACAATGACAGAGTTAATTTTCCTGGGCTCCAAAATCACTTGTGGATGGTAACTGCAGTCATGAAATTAAAAGACACTTCCTCCTTGGAAGAAAAGCTATGACAAATGTAGACAGCATATTAAAAAGCAGAGACATCACTTTGCCTACAAAGGTTTGTATAGTCAAAGCTACAGTTTTTCCAATAGTCATGTATGGATGTGAGAGCTGGACAATAAAAATGACCATGTGCCAAAGAATTGATGCTTTTGAACTGTGGTGCTGGAGAAGACTCTTGAGAGACCCTTGGACTACAAGAAGATCAAACCAGTCAATCTTACAGGAAACCAACCCTGAATATTCATTGAAAGGACTGATGCTGAAGCTGAAGCTCCAATACTTGGGCCATCTGATGCAAAGAGTTGACGTATTGGAAAAGACCCTGATGCTGGGAAAGACTGAAGGCAGAAGGAGAAGGGGATGACAGAGGATGAGATGGCTGGATGGCATCACCAACTCAATGGACATGAGTCTGAGCAAACTCCAGGAGGTGGTGAAGGACAGGGAAGCCTGGTGTGCTGCAGTCCATGGTGTTGCAAAGAGTTGGACATGACTGAGTGACTGAACAACAACAAAAATATTCAACAGCATAGAGGCACTGGCTATTCAACCACTTAGAATTTCAATAAAGTTAATATTAGAATTCACTTAGAATTAAATGAAATAATATATTCAAAGTGCTTAAAACAGTACCTGGCACAGAGTCGAAAACTCAACAAAAGGGCCTTTATTTACAACTGATTCCTATCTAATTATTATCTCTTCTTTCACCTTCCTGAAAACTATTGTTTTACACTGGATCCCTGAATTAACTCTTTTATTTACTATTTTAATTTTCTTTTTTATTCTTGATTCTCATTTTTAAAAATTATGCTTTGACTGCCTTTTCCCATATCCCTCTATTGAACATATATGCATAACCTGCAGGCATAGGAGCATGTCTAACACATTATTGGGGATACAGGGGTATATTATAAATGTCAGTATGGCAGCATTTTCTCATTCTACCAACATTTTGAGAAATTAAGGGGAGCATTTTCTCCACATATCTACCTTTCCATTCTCAAAAGCAAAAATAAAACCCAAAAATGTTTTCCATAGAAATAAACATCACCCACAGAGGCCACGTCAAGCAGACTGGGCCTGTCCTTCCTAGAGCAGATAAAAGACTACATTGGTGGGTTTGGACTGTGGTAACAGGTGCAGTTCCTGTGGCTGGAACTGGGCTGAGATGAGAAGTATTGTGACAAGTGGGTAGAGGGGCAGCATGAAGTTCAGCAAGGATAGAGGTGCCTGGATGGGCTATGGGCCTGGGAACTGTAAGGGAAGAGTGAGAAGTAGGTGGTGTAACAAACTCATTGCTGGCTTTCAACTTGTAAAATTAAGAGATAGCAGTGATATCTAGTAAAATACATGCTGCTAAGTTCTCATTTATTTTTAAACTAGTGTAAAAGAAAGCAACATTTGCCAAACACATCTTATTTCTATGTATGTTGTTCAGTTAATTGAGTTTTCCTTCATAGGGTAAAAATAGTAGGGGTTTTATTTGTGTTTAGCTCTCTTTGCCTAAGACATCACACTGGATGATAACTTCAGCCTCCAGCATAGGAATCCTGAGGTCCCCAAACAAGAAATTTCCTCAGGGGCAGCCCCGCAGCTTCTGTGTTCATCCCCCGGCTCCCTTGACATTGCTCAGGAAAGAGTAGTTAGGTAATTGTCTCTCTGGTGCCAGGAAACCGCTATGCAACTCTATGCACACGGCTATTTCGCAAAGCACCTGCTCCTTTATTCCAATGCTACCTCTCCATGAAACGCACTTGACAGAAAGGAACAGTAGCTGAAGAGAAACCTCAGCCCAGGGTGCATCTCAAGGGCTAGCAAAGCTGCGTCCCCAAGAGTCGATAGCCCCAGTGTCAACAATCTCTAAAGCAGGAGCCTAAAGCAAACGAGAGCTATTTCCACACATGGTAGTGACTTTGACCTCAGTATAAACCAAGCATTTTTGAGAAGGCCTTTCAAAATCTTCCCACATCAGAGGATTTCCTTTGCACAAAGTTTCATGTCAGTCAGGAGAACCCTCTACTTACTAAGACAGCAACAAAGCAAATATATCATAAAACAACACAGCAGTGAGCACCAGGCATCAGCAACTGCAATCCACACACAGGGAGAAAGCGTCGCCAGCCTAGGTCTGCAAAGGTGGTCATGGTCCAAGGAAACCCCTTTATTCAGAGGCGAGAAGCAGGTGGATGGAACGTCACCATCCCTACATGAGAAGGGAAAATGACTGTTGGGCTTAGCTCACCAGAGTGAACCTCTGGAGAAGGAAATGGCAACTCACTCCAGTATTCTTGCCTGGAGAATCCCATGCACAGAGGAGCCTGGTGGACCACAGTCCAGGGGGTTGCAAAGAGTCAGACACGACTGAACCAAGCACACACACCAGAGTGAGAGGAAACAACCTGCACGCTGGTGATTACTGTACAGGCTGATGAACCCACACCGAGATACCGCTGCAACAAAAGTCAGGCCTGCCACTGTTCAGAAGCTAGAAAAGCAGCTGAGAACTGAACCAGTGAAAGTGAAAGGCACTCAGTCGGGTCTGACTCTTTGCAACCCCATGGACTGTTGTCTGCCAGGCTCCTCTGTCCATGGGGATTCTCCAGGCAAGAACACTGGAGTGGGTAGCTGATCCCTTCTCTGGGGGATCTTCCTGACCCAGGGATCGAAACCAGGTCTCCTGCATTGCAGGCGGATTCTTTAACGTCTGAGACACCCACTTAACCAGAGAGGTGGTGAAATGAGTGATAAAAGCACAGGCTCAGGTGCAAGCCAGACCGGGTTGAAATCCTGCTCCACCATTTGCCAGCTACGTGATCTAAGGCAGGTTACTTCCTATCTAACTTAGGTATTAGTAAAATGAAAACAATACTAGTAGCTACCTCATTGTATTTTTTTCTTGCCCATGTCTCTATAAAATAGTAATCACAGCATTATGTACAGAGGGGGAAAAACTTTCTAAAACCTCTTTATCCTCAAAGATTCTTAAAATAAATTTAACTATATTAGAGTGATTCCACTAGTTTAGATGGCTCCCTTTAAGGTCACTTAAAGAAAATTACTGTAAGTATTATAACTTATTACACTTCACTATTTGTTTTAGAGCATAAGGCAATGGAACCAATGTGATAATAAAAATGATTATCATACTGCTTTTTGCCTATTTGGGATCTTTTTTCAAGGAAGCAATAGGGAAATATATGTAAATTTTAGAAGAAAAGGAGATGAAGGGGGGGAAGCTTAGCACTGCCACATCTATGTCAATACATTTAAAGAAACTAAGCTATATTTCTCCTGATCTTGATTATGTCCAATAATCCATTTTGAAAACAGTAATGAAGGAAAAACACTTTAGCTTAACTGAGTCACACTTGCTATAGAGTATCTCAGACATTAGAATTTGACACAGAATTACATCTTCCTTTATTTTCCATTTTGCCTACATTTTGTTTTTCCCTTCAACAAAAGTAGCATACAATTTAAAAAAAAATTCTTTTCATATATATTTTAAAAACATAATCTGGACAGTGCAAGGCTTCTATCAGGTCTCCCACCCAACATACACAGACATGCAATAATTGTAAGCTGCTGCTGTGTATTCTTGCAGAGTTTTTTCCTACACATATATAACATATATATTAATAATCAGCACATTTTTAAATAGGAAGAATTCCACCACTTACCAAAATAAGCCCTGATATTAGTGAGGAAGTTCCTGTTAGGGCCACGTAGAACTTCGGTGTTAATGTGTTCAAAAACATGCTCACTGAAAAAGAAGAAAGAGGGAGAAGAACAGGGAATGCATGAGTATATCATCAGTAAAACCAACTCTCATTTTTCTTTCCGGTGAAATCATTTGTTTCTGATGACAAGAGTTATTAGAATCATAGCCAAGTGCCATTAAAATGCTTTAGCATCACACAGGCTCTGAATACTAGGTTCAAGTTGTATATCCTAAAACAACTACATACAAGAAAGAAAGAGCAGTTTTGAAAACTATTGTTGTGAACAATTTTCATGAATTTATAGCCACTGAAGAGTCAAATCAAAGCTGGTTACTAAACTGTTAAGAGGAATGGAAGGTCCCCTGACCCACACATCAGAGTTTTTGATGAGCCAACAAGTGGTAGTTCAACCTTAAAACAAACAAAAATTTAAAAAAAAAAAAAAAAAAAAAAACACGAATTAACTATATTAAAGATTTATTAAAGATCCTAATACTATGATCACCCCTGAAAAAGAAATGTTAGCATATATTAATTCAGTTTTTTCAACTAACTTATAAAGTTGTTAGACTGCTCATCAAAGTAATCAGACTCAGTGGAGAAAAGATGAAAACTAAACCAATAAAAATGGAAGTACAGTGGTAAGACTAGCTGCTGCCACTCCGTTCAAATCAATACTACAGCAGATCTGGTTGCCCACTAAGCAAGGTCACTTACGCATTTTATAAGTACATTTTAAGTCATCATTCATACCTAGAAATGGCACAAAACTTTGCAAACCAAACAACAATTGACCTAAATGGTCTTTTGCTTGCATATTCACATTTCTTAACTGAAGTGTTTGTGGAAGAGGATCATATCCAGTCCTGTTTCAATGAAGAACATTATAAGTAGGACTTTTATGTCATTAGGGGAAAAGACTTTGGCATTTGTCCCGAGCTCAGCCCAGAAAGCAAAGTCACCAACATGAACAGAGATCCCATGCTCTCTCATTCAACAAACGTTTCTCTCTGCTTATGAATGAGACTGTGGACAAAGAATGGAAGCATGAATCAGACATAGCTCCCGCCCTCTAGAAGGCCAAAGCCTAGCTGGGAACAGAAAAGTAAACAAACAATCACCAGACGGTGATTTTTTGTTAAGGGCATTTTTTGATAAGAGCATAGAAGGGTCCTGTGCACAGAATTTTATGAAAACACCTAAAAGGTATGCATCTCAGTCTGGGGGGACAGGAAGACGTCCAGGAGAGTAAGCAGGAGTTAACCACACCAAAGTGGGCAGGAGGAAGAAAGGAGGGCCGTGTGAGTGAAGGACAGGGCCTGCTTTGAGGCCCTGAGGAAAGAGCACAGCCTTCCCAGATATTTGTGGACCTTTCCAAAGGCAGAGATGTAGAAGGATGCACTGATTCCATCTTTCCTGACAATGGGCCTGGTCTCAGCAAACCCTCCTCCCCCAACACCCACTTTAATCAAACATGTTTGAGGGACTCGTGGTCTATCATTTGCCATCACAAATCTGGACTAACGAAGTGCTCAGTCAAAAGCCACAACATGACTCCTTCAGGGAAGTAGAGGAAGGCACAGAAGGAGGGATGGGCCTAGGGCTGTAAGACAAAAGAGGTACAGTGGACATGTTGTTCTGCATTTGGCCATTAAAAAAAACAAAACTGTGGTTTGTCACTTCTACATAACAGTCTAAATAGAAGGAGGCAGATTTCTAAAAAGATAAAAAAAGAAATCAAACAATTCTAGTTACAAACCTAAAGCTTGTAACTGACAGTCTGATTCTGAGGTGCCTAAAAGTCTCAAAATTCCCCTCCTCACACTATGAATGATTCAACATTTCCTTGTTTTTTTTTAAGTCACCAAAATAGACCATTCACTTTGTTATTCTGTAATTATGGACATTCATATCTGTACCATACACTTCTCAGTAAGTTTCTGGGGACACAGAATTCAATGGAATCCATTTCTAAAAGAAAAAGGGAAAGCACTGCCTGAATTGTGAAGTGCTTTGGTAGTCCAGCTAAAAGTATAAAGCAGTGGAGAGAAAAAGATTGGCTACTGAAAAATTACTGATCCACTAGAGATAAAAGATTGAAGAACCAATTGACAAGTGAAAAAATTATGTGAGTTTTTAAAAGAGAGAAAAATAAACATTCTATACATTCAGTTTTACTTAAAATTATATAGCAACCATCAGAAACAATTAAAGCATGCTTCGCTACTACATCCAGTTATATACACCAGAGCTGGGAGAGAGAAAGGGGGGGTACTAAAAGAAATAGACAGAGAATGAGAGAAGTAGAGACAGAAGCATTTATAGAGAGTGGAAGGTGTTCATTTAATAACCTACTAATTTTATAGTCTTACTAGATATTCTGGGTAACATTAAGACATGGCATTTGGCAATTCTGGGCACAAATATCAATAATTAGTACTTGCCATTTGAATTTATCTATGTATTTAAAGTTTACAATAGCACTTTCACAGACTGGAGAACTCAATGCTCACTTCAACTCTGTGAGGGCAATATTATCATTCATCTTATTTCATAGCTGGTGGTTGGGCAAAGCCCTCATACAGTTATCCAGCCCCCAGAGCTCAGGCTCATGTTATCAAGGGTGCACATGAGGACACAGCTGAGAAGCATAAAGGAATAAAACAGCAAAAGGAAAGCAGCAGTCGTGCATCTGAAAGGGAGAGGAAGCTGTAAACGAGAGATACTAAAAGATGGATGATTTTACTGCTACTCCCCGGGGTGGGGGATTGGGGGGGCCTAGAGGGGTGGCGGGAGAAGGCAGGATGCCACCCTGAAAGGAAGCGTCTAGTTAAATATTCCTCCGTTAAATGAGAGCCGCGCATTGCAAACCAGACTGTCTTAAACCTAGGAATACCTTGCCTACTTTCATCAGAGTCACTAGAAATTATTTTTGAAAATATGAGGGAGGGCCTGCTGAAATACCTAAAAATTAGACAGAAAACCTTGGGGAGTATAGTTTGAAACATAAACTGGATATTTCCTGACATCTATAGATATAGGAATACTATCTCCACAGCTGCTGGGACTCGGGCAAAACAAATGGTAGAGACTAATCTAGCTTTGGTAAGAATCAACTCATAAAATTAAAAACTTAGTTAGAATGCTTTTCATCTGACCTTGCTGGACACACTAACAGGTCACTACTCAAAGAATATTGCGTCAATTATTCAAGGGTGGCCAGCCTCAGGGACTGTTTCTTCAGTCCCTGTTCTGAAGATGCTGAATTTTAGTCGCGTCTGACTCTTAGTGACCCCATGGATGTAGTCCACCAGGTTCTTCTGTCCATGGGGATTCTCCAGGCAAGAATACCAGAGTGGGTTGCCTTGCCCTTCTCCAGGGGATCTTCCCAACCCAGGGATCAAACCCAGGTCTCCTGCATTGCAGGCAGACTCTACCATCTGAGACACCCGGGAAGTCAAAACTTGGCACAGTCTGGAATTAAGTACAAGTCTGAGAAGAAACTAGGTAGGAGGGGTGGGTAAATGAATTGAAGACTCAGTGACCTCTCTGGATCACACAAGAGAGGAGGTAAGAAGATAATGCAACATGTCAACTGTGGAAAGTCAAGAATCACCCCTGTGAGCCGGGAACTAGAATACCAGAGGGCTTACTCAGGAGTCACGTGGGTGGCCCTGTGAGGTCCTGTCTGTGAGGAGCCAGCCCTGTTTCTGGCCCTTGTGACAGCAAGAGTCTTCCTGCATATTCTTCAGAGCACAAACAATTCCCAAACTACACTCCTGGAGAACACCCTCAACACATAACGCTTAAAGAGTGTTTCACTCCTCAAGATATATTCTACTTCATACAAGCCTTTGAACGAACAGGTTAAGGCAGCATCAAAGACTAGGAGGTACTGACTAGACAGAACTGAATATGCAGTGTGATAAAATCTACAACACCCAAAAACATGGGTCTGCTTTGTCCCTTGTGCCATTTAATGCCTTGCTAAAATAGGACATGTGAAGTAGAAAGAATTCGAAAGTTATGACAATCAGCAATCACTGAAAAGATTAGGACTAAATTCCCTAGGAAGAAAGGTTAAAGAAACTAAATCTACTTAAGCTGTTTTGGGGGGAAAAAAAAAGAGAGAGAGAGATTTTGTGTAAAAGTTTCATGCCTGGGAAAGAGAGAGGGGTCAGGAGACTTGGTCTCTGAACTGAAACCAGCAGCAGTGGTGGCCCTGGGAAATTCTGACACCCTCCCAGAGCTGCTCTGAGGCTCAGACTGAAACAGACCTTTCCTCACCCCTCACAACCAGTTCATACTTGCCGAGTGTCACCCTGGGCAGGGTACTGGGGATAGATCAAGGAGCAGGGCCCCTCCAAGGGACTCACAATCCAAGGGGTGAGAGAGGTAAGTAAACCACTAAGAGAACACATGAGGGAGTTTGGAGGACACACAGCACTCAAAGGGATTAGGAGATCAAGAGAAATGTCTGCCAAATGTAAGCATCCCATCTGATGGATGAATCAAGAGTTACCCAGTGAGATTACTTAGGGCTGTATTGGCTATTCTCAGAGACAAATGAAAATGAGTTCAGATTGTACTTCTCAAAATTAAAGATGTTTACCACTCTTTGGTATTCTCCAAAATCATTTATCAAGGACTTCTTTATAGTGACTTTATATAGGGAGTAGATAAAGAATACTGAAGAAATAGGGAACTCTGAATTCTTACTTTTCTTAGAAAATAAATATAAGTAAAATTTATTTCAATACAAGTTGAAAATCTATGATTCTGGAGCTGTTTCATTATCTACAACATAAGAATACTACGTGTCTTACAGGGTTGTTGTGAGAACTCAATGTGATAGTTTAGATAAATTGCCTAGCACAGTAGATGTCATCAAATAACATTGTTGTTTTTTATATTACTCTTCCTTTTGTGATTGGGCATCTTCTATTACTATGGCATAGAAAGCAGAGGAGACTGAGCTGAACGTATAAATAAAAGTAGGAACAGTAGTCATCTAGCATTTACTGAGCACCTCCTGTATGCCAAGCACTGTGGTACAGACCACAGCCCAAGAAATAGATCACCTGCACTGTGATTTGTCTTTATGCTAAACACGGATGTCCTACAAAACAGAGTCAGTTAACAGAAGGGTCCTTTGAACTGGATTCTCGCTGCTTGAGATGGAAGTAAACTTGAGGGTGAGTATGAAGGCAGCCATTACAGAAGGCAAAGAAATCCATGTGGATATCTAATAGCTCTGGCTAACTGCAGTGAGCCCAGAAAGGGTGTTAAGATAAGCCAACTCTATCTGCTCCAAGAGCTTGTTTCTCAACTGTTCATAAATAAAATGCAGCTTCAAACTCCGCTTCCATGAGAGCAAGCTATTCCACATGCTAATCTGTGGCTGTCTTTGCAGATCTACTGATATTAAAGTAGAAGCTCAGAGGAAATTTTTTTTAAATCTGGAAACCAAGTATCTTCATTTTACCCCAGTAAATGTTTTCTGTTTTTTTTTAAATAGGCCACATATTAAATTTACAATATTTGCATGTTTCAAAAAAAAAATCAGTTTTACATCTGTAAAACCACGTCAGTTCAACAGAAGATTAAAAGCATGAGGAGCACGCTTTCTCGTTTGCTGTTTCTGCTTCCCCTCTCCTTGCCCTTCACCCTGGTCTCCCTAGGCTGTGACAAGGCCTCAGGCTTTTATGTATCACAATTCCCTGGATATATTCTGTAGCGTTTATCCTTGAGAGGAGAAAGGCATGGAAGTATATTTTTAGACATGTTCTTATTGCAAGAAACCCTCATAAATCATTCTGTCAACTCTTCCCTCTACCCTTGACATTGCCTTGGCAACTTTACAGATATACTGTTTCTGCTTTACCAGGCGTCTGGCTCTACTGAGGAGTGGAGCTGAGCACATTCTTTCTTTCCTCAGTTGTGATGGAGAAACTACATTGAAGCAATGCTCAATCTTCATGGCTCCTTGTCCCTTGCTGGAGGGAGTCCATCTGTCAACAACAAAGGACTGTCCAAAGCCCAGTCACATATAAACCTTGGTAACCCAAAGGACCTAGAGAAGAGAGATCTCAGATTACCTGTTCCCTTTTATTTACAAGCAGGCTCATGATGAGAGACTATAGTCAAGAACAGGAGAGCAGCTTGTATAAGTCCTTTACATTTTCAGCTATTTAAAACATGCTTTAATTTTGAGTTGAAGATTTATGACTCTTCTTATTTCTCATAAACTGTTTGACATCAGGAAGAAAAAAAGACATAATTGCCTCTAACGGGAGAAACTTCTGCAACAAGACAGAAGCCTTATGGAGAAATGGTCCTCCAGGCCCAGGCCTCCTCTCACCTCAAGCAGTCACTGTGTCTCCATCATCCAGCACCCAGCACAGAACCTAGTCCACAGGGCTACTCAACGTTTGATAAACATTGCAGGAAAGCATAAGGGAAGAGTGGTAGGTGATAACATCATTAATAACCATTCCTCAGGACTTCTGATTTTTAAAAAAAAATTTCCTAAGTCTAGAAAAACTGAAATTCTTTAATGGCTGTGACCTGTTCTTCTGGGAATGTGTGTGTGCGTTTCTGCCCCCAGAGTGCCTGTACATTGTGAGATGCTTATTAGGTAGATTGAATGACCACTGCTCACTGTTAAAGCAAGAAAGTCCAGACAGACTTACGCTATCCTCACACAGTAAGGCCTTGGCTATATAGAACCCTCAGTAATGAATTATTTGGGATAAAGTAAAAATGAATGTATTAGTTGCTCAGTCGTTGGTCTGACTCTTTGTGACCCCATAGACTGTAGCCTGCCAGGCTCCTCTGTTCATGGGTTTCTCCAGGCAAAAGTACTGGAGTGGGTAGCCATTCGCTTCTCCAGGAGATCTTCCCTGGATTTTCCAGACTCAAGGAGCGAACCTGGGTATCTTGCATTGCAGACAGATTGTTTATCATCTGAGTCACCACGAAAGCCCTAGTTAAGGACCTACCCTAATAAAAATCAGGAGTTTTCTTTTTTAAAGCAATTTTATAAGGAAATCTTTCCAAAATGCATTACATACTTGACTGTATCTTTAAACAAAATGTTCAGAAAATATTTCAATCTTTACTTGATGACTGTAAGTCATCAAAGTGAACATAAACTATAGTACTGTTCTAGCATTCAGCAATGTTTCTAGAAGCCCTTTCAGTACCCTGTGTTCTTTCCCTCCAATATGAAGTGATCCCAGACTAATGTGTTTTTTCAGTCTTTCTCATAATATTTTTGTCATCTAGCATACTATTATTTGTTGTCATTGTATGCCTGCTTCAAACTGCTTTCTCTCCTTTTTAATAAGCTACTTAAAAATCTACGGTTCCTTCAAAGGCAGGTAATCAACTTTGGTCATTCAATAAATACTGATATTTAATGTATGTCAAGAAGGCTTCCCAAGTGTTGCAGTGGTAAAGAATACGCCTGTCAATGCAGAAGACACAGAAGACATGGTTCAATCTCTGGGTCAGGAAGATCCCCTGGAGGAGGAAATGGCAACCCACTCCAGTATTCTTGTCTGGAAAATCCCCTGGACAGAGGAGCTTGGCAGGCTACAGTCCATGGGGTCACAAAGAGTTGGACATGACCGAGTATGCAATATATGTCAAAAACTGTACAATGCTGGGGATACAAAGATATATAATACATAGTTCTTATCCTCAAGGAGCTCTGCATTTTGTGGAAGAAACAGGCATGGAGACAAATTAACAGGCAATCCTTAATCTGAGTATTACTCTGGAAATAGAAAGTTGGTACTCCTAAATCAGCCTTGGGCTAGGATACATGTGTGCATGCTAAGTCACATCAGTCATGTCCGATTCTTTGCGACCCCATGGCCTGTAGGGTAGGAGATAGAATATGCATTAACAAATGTTCCTTTGACAAGATTGCTAAGCAAAGCCAAAGGATGTGCACTAGAACTATGTAAAATAAGACCTGTGATCTTCCATTGGTAATTCTTTGATGTTCATCTGTATCTGCTATATACACTGGCTTAAAAAAAAATATATATATATATACATATATGTGTATATATATACATATATATATAGCTTGGTGGTTGAGGAGTTGAAATGACTGGATGGCTGAGTTCTAGAAAGGTCCAGTATCACTGTAGTGAGCTATAATATACCCATCTATAAGATGGCTGAAATCAGTATTGTAAATATAAGAACACTCCTGGTGGTTCTTGTGTTCACAATAAAAGTGAAGTCGCTCAGTCGTGTCCGACCCCATGGACTATAGCCTACCAGGCTCCTCTATCCATGGGATTTTTCCAGGCGAGAGCACTGGAGTGGATTGCCACTTCCTTCTCCAAAGGATCTTCCTGACCCAGGGATCGAACCCAGGTCTCCCACACTGTAGGCAGACGCTTTACCGTCTGAGCTACCAGGGAAATCCCTGTGTTCACAATGGAGGACTCCAAAAGGCTCCTTACAGTATCAGTCATGCAAAATGTGTTTAGACTTTTCCATCATCTTGATAAAAATTTGGTCATCAGTTTCTCACCCTTACTTTACTAGAAGTTATTTTTTTAAAAAGAAGCCCTAATGGTTTGACTTAAGTAGATCACATGCTGCAAAATTCATTACCTAAAGGACTAGAATAGAGATACTACCTAGAAGTGTTCAAAATATTTGTGGCAACCCAGTAGTCTGAATAGATGATTGATAAACCTAAGATGCACAGAAATAACTAAGAAAGGTAAGATGAACATTAACAAGAGTAAGGGAAACACAGTCTAAAACATCTTTCAGCAAGTTCTCTATACTTATTAATATTAGTCAGTTCACTCTTTTATCCAAAATGTACTTGGCTTATAAAAAGTACAAGACACTGAACTAGACACTGGGGTCGTGAAATTAAAAAATAATGAGACTGACCTAGAGAAAGGAAAATAAGATGCCTACACACAAATAACACAGGACAGAAGATGAAACATATCAGAAAAGAGGTACAGACAAAACTTAAAGGAATAAAAATATCACTTTCCTCTAGAAGGATGAGAGAAACTTAATGAATCAGATGGCCTTCTTTCTGGGCTTTGAAAGAAGGATAAGCTTAGAGCATGAGGTTGGAGATGAAAAAAGATAGTGTAGGACTCCAGACAGACATGACAACATACCCAAAGGAATTGGGTTGGAGTACGAGGTAGATGAGGAGAAGCAGTGGGAGAATGTTAACTCAAATGCCAAGCCAAGAAAATCAGACTTTACACAGAAGACAGTGAGAACATACTCACCATTCATGAACAAAGAGGTGAGCAAGACAGGTGTGTCTGGTAGTAATGAAGCAGTGTGTAAAATGTAGAGCTTTGGGAATTATTTCAGAAGAGAGCTCCTGTAATACCATGAGGGTGGGCAGTTGGGCATATCAGATGTTGCAGAGGTAAATTCAGTGGGATTTGGCTCTTAACAATGTGACACAAAGAGTAAGAGTTTAGAGACTGTTGGCAAAATGGAGCCAAAGTCAAATGGCACGTGATTAAAGACAGTGAGTTAGTGGTAAGGAAATTACAGCAGCAGGCACAGGCTACTTCAACAGGAAGTCTGGCAGGAAGGGAAAAAAGAGCATTTATCATTAAGTGTGACTTAAGTACAGAAAACAGAAAACAGTAAACTAGGAAGGAATAAAACTCAAACCTTTACTCTACTGCAGTGATATTAGCCCCCCTAAGAAATCCAATACTGGTTCATTTTTATACGAAGCTTTTAAAGATATGTAGTTAATCATTAGAAATGTGTCTACTTTCTCTCAGATTTTTCTTTTTACATACATCTGAAAGAATAATTAAAACAGTGTGAAGTACTTTAACTGACATGATTCTGAACCTAACAATTACACTTATGTGCATTCCTGTTTTATCAGTTGGGATTAAATGACAAAACAAAAATAAATTATTTTCTATTCTATTTATTCTGATTTTTGTACTTGCTAATAATTTCCGTGCTCTGTTTTGAAACCCTCTGCTAACTCAGAGTTTGCTCACATGAAGATCACAGTTTGGGCCAGAAAAGCAACTATAGGCACAGAGCAGTAAAATGAAAATTAAGTCAGGTGTTTCTTTTTATTATATTCTCCACAAATCAATGACTAATCTACTTCTGAGTGAACAGCTGCCACACAACAGAAGGTCTGCTGGAAGCGAAGTTGGGCTATTTCCTTTTCGGTGAGGACACATAACCCACAGAGAAAAGAAGCCGCAGGGGAAACCACTAGCCAGACCAATATTTTGGTATTCAGTAGCTCCAAAGGTCCACAATAAACCTTTGGATTCATTATTTTCCATTCCAGTAACTAGTTTCAGCTTTGCATTTGCATCAGATTATTATTGCAGAGATTATTATTATATTTGCATCAGCTATTATTCCAGAGGACACTTAAAATTATCTCCCCAGGTCCAGGGCTGGCAGCAAATTCTGAGCACTAAGTTGCAAATGAAACCAGCTTGAATCAACGTCTACAGGTGTCAGTCAATAGAAACTGGAACATTGGTATTTTCAAATGCTACTAAGCCAGTTTTTTTTTTTGTAAAAAAAATATATTTTTAAAGATGTATCTAAATTCCAGACGCCCTATGCCGTCCCTAATACAAATGCTCCTAGTGCCTGTTGCATGGCCTTTTTTCCCTTCCAAATCTATTCTTACCATCTCAAATAGTTTTCAGACATTGTCATCCCTCACTGTGAGTGACCCACTCATCTATAATATAAAAAGAAAGAAAGAGAGAAATGTGCATGTTTTAATTAGCATTGTCTAATGCCTCATTCCTTAGGATCCAGCATTTACCTACAGGTGGGTCAGTAGTGGTTAAAACCCAAGGTTAATGAGGTCACCGTCCTGAGTCTGAATGAGTCCGTGAATCCCATACCAAGAAATCCTGTGCCACAAACTAGAGAGCACCCCTGGCCACCTGTACTATAAATGGGTATTACCACTTGGAAGCCAAGCAACACTAGTATAAAATAACCACATTTAAAAAGAAAAAAACAGGGGCTTCCCTGATGGCTCAGTGGTAAAGAATCCACTTGCCAATGCAGGAGACACAGGTTCAATCCCTGATCCAGGAAGGTCCCACATGCCAAGGAGCAACTAAGCCCATGGGCCACAGCTATTGAACCTGTGCTCTAGAGACCGGGAGTCACAACCACTGAAACTTGCATGTCCCAGAGCCTGTGTCCATCACAAGAGCAGCCTCCCCAACGAGAAACCTGTGCACCACATCTAGAGAACAGCCTCCACTCTCCACAACTAGAGAGAAGTCCGCACAGCAATGAATACCCGAGCGTGTGTGCTCAGTCGCTCAGGCGAGTCTGACTCTTTGTGACCCCATGGACTGTAGCCCCCCAGGCTCCTCTGTCCATGGGATTCTCCAGGAAAGAATACTGGAGTGGGTGGCTATTTCTTCCTCCAGGGGATCCTTCTGACCCAGGGCCTGAACCCATGTCTCCCGCATTGTATATGAATTCTTTCCCATTGAACCACCTGGGAAGCCCAATAAATACTCAGCACAGCCAAAATAAAATAGATTTTTTCTTAATTACCAAAGAAAATGATTAATTTTCAAGGCTATTTTTCCAAAACTTTTTGAAAAACAAACAAAAAAATTAATCTTCCCCCTGGAAAAAAAAAAGAGAGAGAGAGGAAAAAAAGGAAAGGAAAACCAGCATACATGGCACTGCTAATGATAACCTGCACAGACCAAGTTTTTCTTAGGAATAATTGCTAAGATAAAATCATGCAAACTGACAGATGTAGAGATTAAAGCACAAAGCAACATGTAACATAACTACTCAGTAAGCAAGTACAGAAAGTGATTTGCAAAAATGCCACTTTTAGTATAAATCAGATCACTATCTGCAAGATGTCTAACACCATCATTATGAGGACCAAAAAAAGTCTCTTATCAGGCCATACTTTAAAATACTTAGTTCAACAAAGTGTAGAGAGAAAGACTGACTAATACTTACTCAGGGGATGTACTAGGGCTACTATGTGACAGGCACTGTTTTAGGTTAAACATTTTAAACATTTTAGATCTTTAATCACCTGATCCCCACCACAGACCCACAAAATATATTATTACCCCATTCTCATCCAAGCACATGCAGCTATGAGCGATTTGAACATTACTCTGCCAGACCCCAAAGCCTGTGATCTTTCCTCTTGGGCACATACCTTTCTTTGGGGTAGCTGATACCATATTTGGGGAGGTAAAACAGAAATTCCTGTTTCAGATTTGCTGTTTGAGCTTTCAAAGTTACTATCTCTTTTGAAAGGGCACTGTGGCACTTGCTCCAGAGCCAGACCCTGAGACTGGTTTCAGGGAGCCCACTAGGATTTGAAAGCAAAGGACTGCCCCAAACCTTAGCCTCAGGGGCACGCAGGCCCTGATGTGACTTCCTGAGTTGAGGGTGAGGGTGAAGGTGGCTGATTACTGAGACATTGATTACCACACAAACCTCATGTTAAATGACTTTGATTTTCCCTCAAGACAAGACAATGAAAGATGACATCTGCAAGTTCTGATGCTTTCTGCTCTGCCTTCTGTTTTATTCTGTATATTGCCCATTTAAATTACTATGTTCTTGGGAGGGGGTTTCAGGATGGGGGACACATGTAGTACACCCATGGCTGATTCATGTCAATGTATGGCAAAAACCACTACAATATTGTAAAGTAATTAGCCTCCAATTAAAATAAATGAATTAATTTAAAAATAAATAAATAAATAAATTACTATGTTCTGTGCTTAGTTGCTTAGTCATGTCGGACTCTGCAACCCCATAGACTGTAGCCTGCCAGGGTCCTCTGTCCATGGGATTCTTCAAGGCAAGAATACTGGAGTGGGTTGCCATTTCCTTCTCCAGAGGATCTTCCCAACCTAGAAACTGAACCGGCATCTCCTGCATTGCAGGCAGATTCTTTACCAACTGAGCTATGAGGCAAGCCTAAATTACTATAGGTCAAGATGAAAATCCAGAATCAGATATTTAACAGACAAAGAGGCAGCACCATCTCACGGTCAGGACATAAATATGAACATTGGTAGACCTGGCTCCTTTCTCTGATTCTTTATTAGGCACCATTCATGCTCCTTCATTTAAAATTACAGTGTGAACTTTTTCCAATGGCATTAAACATTTTTTGAAAACATGATTTTAAGGGCTGTGTAAGAGTACTTACTTCTAAAGTTTTTTTTTTTTTTTATAATTTATATAAACTGCTTTGTCAATTTAGGTTGTTTCTAAACTTTTTGATGTTACCAATGCTATTAAAATGAAAGTGACTATTGCTTTGATAGGCATCTCTAATGATTTCCTTAGAATGGATTCCTAGAAGTAATATTAATGACCTAAAGGTGACAAGCATTTTAAAGTCTCAATTCAAGTTGTCAAATTACTCTCCAAAATGGTTGTGGTGCTTTCCACTCCAGCAGTGTTTGAGAGCATCTGTCTCATCAAATTAAGCATTATGTGTTCCCAAATTAGTAGAGAGGAAAGGAGGGAGAGGGAGAGATGGAGGGAAGACACAGAGAAAGAAAAAGATAGAGTAAGAGAGGAAGGAAGAAAGGAAGGCAAGCAGAAAGGAAGAAAAGGAGAGGTAGGGAGTTATTTCTTTGATTACTAGCTAAGCAAAAATTTTTTCATGTTTATTTTCTCTAGTTTTTAATTCTTTGGGGAGCATCACAGACAAAACCAGATCTAAAAATGATGGGAGTATAATATGAAACAAGTCAACAGCTGCAGGAAAAAAATCAAATAATTTCTCAAAACGGGGAAGTGAGGGACCTAACTGTTGAAAGGGAACACTTAGGGAAAAAAAAAATCCCACTTGCAGAGTACTGGGGTTAAAAATACCTTAAACTGTCTACCTCATTTTAGTATGAGAGGGAAACACTGTCTCTTCTTGCCACAGAGCATTAGTGACTTGAAGTACTCCTTTGTTTTTCCTTTTTGGTCCTTTTCCCCTTCTTCTTTTTCTTGTACATAATTGCTACATACGTGTCTCTTATTTCCTCTTTCTTAGGAATAATGACTATTGCTGACTCAAACATTACAAAGATGGAATACCCAAATGATAGAGAACAGGTATTTATGTTCAATAATAAAACCAGGAAACAGAAAAAAATGACAGTCTAAAACTGATTCACTCCTAATACATTTGATCAAAGTAAAAACATAAAATTTATCTTTATTCTCAACAGATTTTTTTGAAAATAGAGTATGTCCTAGCTGTGGAGAATTTATAAAGACTTTTATAATCATAATTTTTAAATGGCTAAAAGTTTTCATTGGCTCTGAAACTTGACATCTGACTAGCAGAAAATGTTTATGGAATCTTCACAAGACTCGTAGAGTCTTATTATTCTGCCCATTTTTACATATAACAATTACTCAACTTGCTCATCCAAAGTCACACAGCTAGAAAGTGACATACCCAAGACATAAATTCAGACGCGACTGGCTCTGAAGGCTGAGTACTTCATCACTGTTCTACGAGCATCTTCCACTGGAGGGACTGCACAACAGCCCTCACCCAAAGTTGCTGGTCGGATCATTTCTTTCCATCTGTGCTCATTAGTTTACGTGTGGCCTCTGGCTGCTTTCACGCTACAAGAGCCGAGCTGAACAGTTGTGACAGACTCTACGACCTGTAAAGCTGAAAATTCGCACTATTTGGCCCTTGGCAGAAACAGTTTGCTGACCCCTGGCCTACATTAAATAAAAAGTGTTTCTCTGGTATTTTCTATTGATGTATCCCTTAATGGCAGAAGAAAATGAAGTGGAGTCATGAACCCCAGTCTGAGAAACATGAATTTAAATAACCATTTGCCCCTTTACATCCTGTTGGGGAGTCATCAGTGTTCCAACAATGCTGCCATTCCTCGAAACTTTTTAAAAATTGTAATTGTAGCTTGATGTACTTTCTTTTCAACAATCTCAACTCTGGTAGATGTTAGCACTTTGAAGGTAGATTTTATCTTTGGTAACATGTAAAATTTTGTATGGCCCAAACTAGTGTCTGAGTTAGCTAGTTAAACTGGTATTTTTGGTTTTTATCACAGATAAACTATGATTACCAGTTCATAGATAAACTATGAAGTTGGTTCTTTTATATGACCTGTGCACTGATTCAGATATCAGACATTATTTTGCATATGTTAACTTGTCTAGGCTACAATCTCCAGTCATTTAATCAAACACCAATCTAAGTATTGCTATAAAGGTATTTTGTAGATGTGACTAAAGTATACAATCAGTTAACTTTAAGAAGATTGTCCTAGATGATCTAGATGGACTTGATTCAATCAGCAGGCAGAACTGAAGTCTCCCTTGACAAAGAAGAAATTCTGCCTGTGGATGGCAGTTCCAGCCTGTCCTGAGGAGTTTAGACTCACCTAGGCAGCCTATAATCAAGTAAGCCAGCTCCCTGCTTCTCCCTTTCTCTCTCCTCACCCCCACCCCTGCATGTAAGTGTACACACACATACACACACAGAGAGGAATCTACCACTGGTTCTGTTTTACTAGTAGAACCCTGATATATCAAGTCTGAAAATATTTCAAAAATAATTTTAGTTCTCTCTTCATACTTACCATTTTAGACAACATCAATCCCTTGGATAAATATAGCCACCTAGAAATGAAACTCATTACTTTATAGTCACATTATTATATTATCACTCCTATTACATCTGAATTCCTCACTTCCCTCTGGCAAACCACAAATTCTAAAAGAGTAAAATTAAGCTAAACAAAACCTACTTGAGAGTATAAAGTACTGAATTTTCATGTAAAGTATAAAAGTCTTAAATAAACTATAGCAGTAAGAAGATAGATAAAATTATTAAAATTTTTGCTACAGGTTATGCACAATCACACTTGAAACAGTTTCTATGAAAATGCCATAGTCTAAAAGAAATTTAAATTCACTGAAAGTCTAACAAACGGTAGACAGACGCCCAAACATTTCCTGCATCCAAAACATCAAAAAAATGAATAATTTGAGAAACATTTCAAACCAAAGCACTCAAGGCTGCCATATATACACTATTATTCTGGCCTTAATGAAGGTTAATAAGAGTGGCAAGAAGCTCTGAGGGCTGAGTTGGGCACCTAATCTCTATATAGTAATTATTACATTTATTACCTGAATAAAATTATAGTGTTATTCTAATCATATATTGATAGAAACATATATCAATTGAGTCAACACTTGAGGAAGTACTCTTTTACATTTTTAAAGTTATGATAATTATCTTTATCTTGAAACAAACCAAAAAAAAACAAAAAACATAATTTATTTTCTGCTCCTAGAGTAAAATCTGCTAAAACAAGAAAAGAAGTTTAGAGCATCTTGCAAAATCACCATAGCCTTTCTCTCCAAGAAATCTTGTTATACTTGTCACTGATCCATAAAATCTATGTTTGACTGTTGTCACTTTGGATTTGGAATTTGATGTGATAGTCATAATTATAAACATTCAACAGATGTAAAATTCAGTTATATAAACACAAATACAAATATTAAAACACACACAATAGGCTTCCCTTGCACAAATGGAGTGGTTATGCAAACACAGGATGTGACTACCTAAACCCAGAATGTTTGAACCTAAAAGATTATCTATATAAATTAAAAGCCTAAAATTTAGAATTTGCAAATTTACTTGCTAAAATCACTCTAAAAATATGAAGAGATCTTGGTCACCACTTGTCAATCCCTGGAGCTTCTAATGTGAATTGAGCACATTTTCGTTGTTTTTTAAATCACTATACACCTATGAGTTGATCCTAAGGAAATAATCATGGGTTTCTGCACATATTTATCTTCAAGGATATTCAGGAAAATAAATTTGTAATATTAATTATAAAAGCAAAATCAAAACCACTAAATATCCAACAAAGGAAATGGCTACATATTACATATTACTGTGACGGAATACCACGCAGCCATGAAAATTCATGCTACAAAATCACATTAGGAAAAAAGATCATCACATTTTAGTTTAAAAATCATATTATATAAGTTTGTATAGTTTTACACTTTTTGTAAAAAAAAATTCATAGATTATACATCTACTATCTGATAGTTACATAAGTACAGTTTCTGAGCACGCAAAGAAAAGCTGAAGGATAGAAAACAAACATTCCAGTATTGCTCAAGTCTGAGTGATGCAATTATGTGTGATTTTTTTTTTTCCTTCACTATAGACTTGAAATTTTCTACTATATGTGTTCTTTCTCTTAATCAGCGGAAAAAGAGATTTTCAAAGTATGACATAAAACTAAAAACCATATGGTGCAGTAGTTATCTTTGGAGAGTAAGATTATGGGAACTTTCAATTTGTACTTTTTACATTATCTATTGTTTTACATTTTTTACATATGCGTGTATTATTCTGATAATCACTCAAACGTGCTTTTAACACAATCAATACATGCTACTTTTTAATTTTGACAAATAAGATATTTTCTTATTTAAGGGTATTTTTTAAAGAACATGTCTATTTATTTTAGTTTAAAAGAAGATATTTCAAGATAAGTTGATAGATTAAGAGCAACAACAACATAATGCTCCTACTTTTATTAAGTTTTCAAAGAGAACTATATAGGAAAAGTTTATATGTATCTGAATTCCAGTTTTATAAAGATGAACACTGAGCATCTTTTAATGATTACAATGCTACAGTCACAAAATCTTCTATGGAATTATTTCAGTATATTTATAATTGCATATGAACAGCACACAGATTTATTCAAGAACATGAAAGACTAAGCCAGAGCAGGAGAGCATTCAGGAAGCCAGCAATTCATTTGCCATATGCCCCGAGCAGGGCCACCCACGCACGCACTGCCGCCATCCTTCCGTGTCACAGGGGGCTGGCGCCGCGACTCAATCGCTGAGCTACAGCTAATTATACAGCAGATGAAGCAATAAGAGAGAATTCACCCCAACCAATTAACTCAGAGTAGACATTCACTGTCTTAGAATGTCCTGCATATGCTAATTTAAACTTTATCACCCATAAAGGCATCCATACAGCCACGACATTTTTTTGTTTATTCTTTATCAAGCTTTACAATAGTAGGAAAGACCCTGATGCAGAGCATCTATCTTGCTACCATGTAGCTGGCATTCAGGCTTCTCCATCTGGGTGTGAATTTCTATGCTTCATCCCAGGGTTTAAGCAGTGTTGTTTAAATAATGTGAGTTACTGCATGGTAGTAAGCTGATAATTGCACAATAACGCCATTAAGAAAGAATAAAAGTAACAAGATAACCTGGATTCACAATACTTATATTATAACCCAGTGAGTACAATTAATTTGTGTCCCCAGATGGCTGGATTAATTAATACATCTAATCAGGAAAAATGAGCAGAAGAATTGAATAGACACTTTTTCCAAGGAGGAAATGCAGATGGCTGATAGGCACATGAAAAGCTCCTCAAAATCACTAATCTTCGGGGAAATGCAAATTAAAACCACAGTGAGATACCACCTCACACCTGTCAGAATGACTAGCATCAAAAAGTACATAAATAATACGCTGGCAAGGAGGTAAAGAAAAGGGAACCCTCTCTACACTATTGGTGGGAATGTAAATTGGTGCAGCCACCATGCAAAACAGTATGTGGGGTTCTCTAAAATCTAAAACTAGAACTACCATATGATTCAGCAATCACACTCCCGGGCATACATCTGGAAAAGATGAAAATTCTAACTTGAAAAGAAACACACACCCATGTTCACAGCAGCACTATTTATAATAGTCATGATATGGAAGCAAGCTAAGTGCCTATCAACAGATGATTGAATGGATAAAGTGGTGTACACACACACACACACACACACACACACACACACACACAGGAATATACTCAACCATAAAACGAAAAAAATTTTACAAATTGCAAAAATTTGCAAAATTGGAGGATGGACTTGGAAGGCACTATGCTAAGCGAAATAAGTCAGACAGAGAAAGACAAATACTGTATGATATCACTTATATGTGGAATCTAAAAAAATACAACAAACTAGTGAATATAACAAAAAAGAAGCAGACTCAGAGACACAGGAAACAAACCAGTGGTTACTGGTGGTGGGGACAGGGGCCAGAATAGGGGTGGGAAACACAACAGATACAAACTCAAAAGAGGCAGAGATGACTTAGTAATGAAACAACAACAGTAACAACGTGGATCTGAGACAGGCTCAAGGATGTATTGTACAACACAGAGAATATACTCAAAACTTTGCAATGACTGAAAATGGAAAGTAACCTTTAAAAATTATACACATATTTCTGATTTATTGACTATGCCAAAGCCTTCGACTGTGTGGATCACAATAAACTGTCGAAAATTCTGAAAGACATGGGAATACCAGACCACCTGACCTGCCTCTTGAGAAACCTGTATGCAGGTCAGGAAGCAACAGTTAGAACTGGACATGGAATAACAGACTGGTTCCAAATAGGAAAAGGAGTACGTCAACGCTGTATATTGTCACCCTGCTTATTTAAGTTATATGCAGAGTACATCATGAGAAACACTGGGCTGGAAGAAGCACAAGCTGGAGTCAAAATTGCCAGGAGAAATATCAATAACCTCAGATATGCAGATGACACCACCCTTATGGCAGAAAGTGAAGAGGAACTGAAAAGCCTCTTGATGAAAGTGAAAGAGGAGAGTGAAAAAGTTGGCTTAAAGCTCAACATTCAGAAAACTAAGATCATGGCATCTAGTCCCATCACCTCATGAGAAATAGATGGGGAGACAGTAGAAACAGTGTCAGACTTTATTTTTTTGGGCTCCAAAATCACTGCAGATGGTGACTGCAGCCATGAAATTAAAAGACGCTTACTCCTTGGAAGGAAAGTTATGACCAACCTAGATAGCATATTAAAAAGCAAAGACATTACTTTGCCAACAAAGGTCTGTCTGGTCAAGGCTATGGTTTTTCCAGTGGTCATGTATGGATGTGAGAGTTGGACTGTGAAGAAAGCTGAGCACCGAAGAATTGATGCTTTTGAACTGTGGTGTTGGAGAAGACTCTCTTGAGAGTCCCTTGGACTGCAAGGAGATCCAACCAGTCCATCCTAAAGGAGATCAGTCCTGGGTGTTCATTGGAAGGACTGATGATGAAGCTGAAACTCCAGTACTTTGGCCACCTCATGCAAAGAGTTGACTTATTGGAAAAGACCCTGATGCTGGGAGGGATTGGGGCAGGAGGAGAAGGGGACGACAGAGGATGAGATGGCTGGATGGCACCACCGACTCGATGGACATGAGTTTGAGTAAACTCCAGGAGTTGGTGATGGACAGGGAGGCCTGGCGTGCTGCGATTCATGGGGTCACAAAGAGGCAGACACAACTTAGCGACTGAACTGAACTGAACTGTAATAAGAAAAATAAAACATAACATCTAATCAGCAATGTTTCTAAAACTAAGATTATTTAAAAAATGATTTTGTTTTTTGAAATCCTTGTCTTTTCTATCCTACAATTAAATTGTTGAAATGCTCAGTTGCATACTCCCTTGGTAGCTCAGCAGGTAAAGAATTCCCCTGCAATGCAGGAGACCAGATTCAGTTCCTGGGTCAGGAAGATTTGCTGGAGAAGGGAATGGCTACCGTCTCCATTATTCTTGCCTGGAGAATCCCATGGACAGAGGAACCTGGCAGGCCACAGCCCATGGGGCCACAAGGAGTGTGACATGACTGAGTGACAAAGCATTGCACACCAGTTGCACTTTCTCAACACTAAAGAACTACAAACTATGCTTTGGCGTCTGCGTCAACATTGTATAAAACTGTTACCTAACCATGGCTGCAACTAAGAGTTCTTCCTTCTGTCCTTCAAGCCTTCCTCGCAAATGGAATACCTCCTCCTAGAAAATATGGGATCAGGTTTGTTCTCTCTTGAGCCAAAACAGCTTACTGTCTCTGAGGGAATTTTTCTCATCTACAAATTGAGGGATTTCGACTATAAAGTCCTTTTCAACTCAAGGATAAATGACAATTCTCTACTAGCAAACCTACCACAAGATTTAAGCTACAAACCACAAACTTTGCAAGTCACATCACAAAAGGCTAATTCACTAATAAAGAGTTCTAAGAAACCAATACCTAACCCCTTTTCACTGACTAGAATCTGACAAAAATCCAAGTTTTGTAACATGCATTTCTTTCAAATTTACTTAAAATGCAGCAATGCTAAATGCTGTCTATAATAATAACAATTATTATTGTTATTACTATATATTCTCTAAATTGTTAACTTCCATGAAAATCTAATCTGGAGCCTTTATGGCTTACCTTATAATACCCATTTAATACACATCTGCAACAGTACAAAAGCAGAGTTGTTAGATCCCAAAATGTGACTCTGACCCTAGAGAAGTCCTTTAGGATCTTAAATAAATTGGTGTGCTAGCCATACCTAGTCATACATGTATATTTTATACTTCTACTCTTCTCCAAGGATGCTATAGAAAATAATAAGACAATATTTATAAGTGATTCAGAATATCCAAAAAGAAATACTCCTTTTTGGGTCCCATCACTTCATGGCAAACAGATGGGGAAACAATGGAAACAGTGACAGACTTTATTTTCTTGGACTCCAAAATCACTGCAGATGGTGACTGCAGCCATGAAATTAAAAGACACTTATTCTTTAGAAGAAAAGCTATGACAAACCTAGACAGCATATTAAAAAGCAGAGACATTACTTTGCCAACAAAGGTCTGTCTAGCCAAAGCTATGCTTTTTCCAGTAGTCATGTACGGATATGAAAGTTGGACTATAAAGAAAGCTGAGCACCGAAGAATTGATGCTTTTGAAGTGTGGTGTTGGAGAAGACTCTCGAGAGTCCCTTAGACTGCAAGGAGATCCAACCAGTCAATCCTACAGGAAATCAACCCTGAATATTCATTGGAAGGACTGATGCTGAAGCTGAAACTCCAATACTTTGGCCACCCAATGCAAAGACCTGACTCATTAGACAAGACCCTGATGTTGGGAATGATTGAAGGCAGGAGAAGGGGACGACAGAGGATGAGACGGTTGGATGGTATCACCGAGTCAATGGACCTGAGTTTGAGCAAGCTCTGGAAGACGGTGAAGGACAGGGAAACCTGGCATGCTGCAGTCCATGGGGTCACAAATAGTTGGACACGACTGAGTTACTGAATAACAACAAGAAAAGGAGTTTTATGTATATGCTATACATGCACAGACACACACACATACTGGATTAGCTAAATCCTGAATTGATAATCTGGAAGTGAAAAATCTACTTTCAATTTTACCACAAATTTATCCTGATAGTTTCTGTATCTTTGCATAATAATTCATTTTTTAAATGGGATCTTCTGAAATTCCCTCAGTATTTCTAAGGATGATAAGGAGCAATCAGTTATAAGAATCCCCTGCAATTCACAGAGCAACTGTTCTAGAAAACTCTAAAAAAGGCCTGGGAGATGAGAGGATGAATGTCCTTCTTCAGATCTCTTTTCACACTGGTTCAGGTCTCATCCCACCAGACAGGCCTGGGTGCAGGAGACAGCTCACAACAGAGGGAGGCACAGAAATACATCTTTCCTTCCCTGACTTCTTCCTCACGTCCAGGAATGATGGAAAGGCTCAACCTCTCAGTCTCCCCATAGTCCAAATGTCTTAATTTGGGAGCAAAGAAACACAGTCTCTACATTATCTAACTTCCATTCCAATCTATCTCCACTCACCTCCACTCCATTATTTCCATGAGTAGGATTTATGCCATGGAGTAAAGTAAAAATTGTCACCATGATGAGTTCAATGGGCTTAAGATATATAATCAAAATTATAAATCACAAACTTTTAAACTATAGATGCTTACATACCTAAGCAGCATAAAGAATACTAGTCATTATAAATTTTAAAGGATAGAAAATATTTGAATAAATTTGCAATACATTTTATGGTAATTATTGCCATCATTATTTTTCATAAAAATCCTCAGGAAGGGATAAGAATCATTCTAACCTATAACAGCATGCCCTTGGCATCACCTTCACCAAGGGATAATTTCCAAATGTTCATTTTCTTGGAATTAAGCTAGGAAGAATGAACTACAGTTAAAATCAATAACAACCCAAATTGTTACATCGGCTTCATAGTTAAGCTGTAATATTGATTAATTTGAAGTAATTCTATCAAGTTGTACAACTGTACCAAAAAGACTACAAATGCAAACAGAGCATAATTCACCATAGCATCACTACTCACTGGCAACAAAAATGTCAGTTAAGTACAGCTCATTGTCTTAGGAAGAGCCAGATTTCCAAATTTTGAAAGGTCGTATCTAGAACACCATTACTTATTACCTAGCGCCAGTTTCCCTAACACTACTGGAGAGCATTACAAAAGTTTAAGGGGGTTAATCTCTCAAAGCCTTATTAAAACAAAAGCCCATTACTCTACCTCATTATTTGAAGACTCAGTGCACCTAACGGCTTTTCTTTCCCATGTTAACAGTCAGGCCTGGCTATCCACAATGTACGAACCGCATTATCTTCTGTCAGACTAGCTCACTGTGTATATATGGAAGGAGTCCAGAAACAGTTTGGGTGTGGTACTTTTCCAAAGCACTACTCATGAGGGAACAAAGACCAGCCATCTGAACCAGATACTAAATTAATTGTATATAAGAAGCATGTAACAATATCTACTTATAAAACCATTAGTGTGTAAATGCATAGAAAAACTAGTTTAAAGTAACTAATGTGATTTTTTTCTTAATTTCAGAAGGATTAAGGTCAAAATTCCAATCTAGTAATCTGCTGACAAGAATTTTAACTGTATTTTTCCCACAGTGCTTTCAAACAATGCTTTTTTAAAAATTTAATATCCTAAAGAAAAGATACCTACATGAAATGAAAAATTAAGTCTGAAGTCAGTTTCTGACTAATTCTGGAAGTTGAGAAAGTTTTTTTAATTTGCTTAACAGACATTTGTATAGAGCTTATTATGTGCCAGACACTGTTCTATATATTTTACAAATATTAGCTAATTTAATCCTCATAGTTACCCTATAAAGTCCTACCATTGTTTCCACTTTACAGATGGGGAAATGGGCACAGAGAAGTTAAATGACTCACTTAAAGTCATACAAGTAATCAGTGGTAGAATCAAAATTTAAGCCCAGGTAGTCTAGATCTGAATTTTGTGCCCTAAACACTAACATACTACTCATTCCTTCCATGATATGTTCCTTGTTTTCATGAGGACCAGTGACGTTTTGCTGCTTTAGCCAGTTTTATTCAATAATTTTGGACATTCTCAGGTAGGTAGAAAGATGAAAACAAAAATCAAGCAACTTATCTGTCCCCAAAAAGTATGCATAAGGTTTTTCTATCATTTATCTAAACAGAGTTCTGCCTTACCATGTCCCAAGGTTCTTTTTGCTAGGATTGTACATTTTGCCCTCAAAATACATGTTATATAATATAATTTGTATTTTCACTTAGTTTTCCATTTCAGAACATCCAGCACTATCTCATTCATTTAAAATACTGAAATATTCAACATAATAAAAGCCATTTATGACAAATCCACATAATATAGTATATCCACAAAGCAAATATAATATTCAACTGTGAAAAGCTCAAAGCCTTCCCACTAAATTCTGGAACAAGACAAGGATGTCTACCATCAACACTTTTATTCAACACAGTACCGAAATATCCTAGCCACAGCAATCAGATAAGAAAAAGAAATAAGAGGTATCCAAACTGGAAGAGAATAGGATGCAGATGACATGATACTCTATATAGAAAACCCTAAAGACTCCACACAGAAACTATTAGAACTAACAAAGGAATTCAGCAAGGTAATAGGATACAAAATTAATATACATAAATTTGTTGCATTTCTTTACATTAAGTGAAATATCAGAAAGAGAAAGTTTAAAAAACCTCATTTAAGGAAACCAGATCTGAAAGAGACATCAGATCTGCACTCTGAAAGAGTGCATCCCAATGTTCATCGCAGCACTGTTTATAATAGCCAGGACATGGAAGCAACCTAGATGCCCATCAGCAGATGAATGGATAAGGAATCTGTGGTACATACACACCATGGAATATTACTCAGCCGTTAAAAAGAATTCATTTGAATCAGTTCTAATGAGATGGATGAAACTGGAGCCCCTTATACAGAGTGAAGTAAGCCAGAAAGATAAAGAACATTACAGCATACTAACACATATATATGGAATTTAGAAAGATGGTAACGATAACCCTATATGCAAAACAGAAAAAGAGACACAGAAGTACAGAACAGACTTTTGAACTCTGTGGGAGAAGGTGAGGGTGGGATGTTTCGAAAGAACAGCATGTATATTATCTACGGTGAAACAGATCACCAGCCCAGGTGGGATGCATGAGACAAGTGCTCGGGCCTGGTGCACTGGGAAGACCCAGAGGAATCGGGTGGAGAGGGAGGTGGGAGGGGGGATCGGGATGGGGAATACGTGTAACTCTATGGCTGATTCATATCAATGTATGACAAAAAAAGAAAAAAAACCTCATTTAAAACTGCATCAAAAAATAAAATACCTAGGAACAAACCTAACAAAAGAGATGAAAGACCTATATGCTGAGAACTATCTAACAATGATAAAGGAAATGAAGGTGATTCAAAGAAATGGAAAGATACGCCATGCTCTTGAATTGAAAGAAGCAATATTCTTATCTGTAGTCACACCACCCTGAACAAGTCTGATTTTGTCTGATGTAAGAAGCTAAGCAGGATCGAGCCTGGATAGTACTTGGGTGGGAGAATCCATATTCTTAAAATGGCCAAACTATCCAAAGCAATCTACAAATTTAAAACCATCCTTGCTAAATTTGTTGTTCAGTCACTTAGCTGTGTCTGACTCTTTGCAACTCCATGGACTGTAGCACGCCAGGCTTCCCTGTCCTTCAACATCTCCAAGAGCTTCCTCAACCTCGTGTCCATTGAATTGGTGATGCCATCCAACCATCTCATCTTCTGTTGTCCCCTTCTCCTGCCTTCTGTCTTTCCCAGCATCAGTTTCTTTTCCAGCAAATCGGCTCTTCAAATCAGGTAGCCAAAGTATTGGAGCTTCAGCTTCAGCATCAGTCATTCTAACAAATATTCAGGGTTGATTTCCTTTAGAATTTACTGATTTGATCTCTTTGCAGTCCAAGGAATCTTCTCCAACAACACAGTTCAAAAGCAACAAATTCTTTGGTGCTTAGCCTTCTTTATGGTCCAACTCTCACATCCATACATGACTACTGGGAAAACCATAGGTTTGATTATACAGACCTTTCTTGGCAAAGTAATGTCAGCAAAGCTTTTTAATATGCTGTCTAAATTTGTCATAGCTTTCCTTCCAAGGAGCAAGAGTCTTTTAATTGCATGGCTGCAGTCACCATCCCCATTGATCTTGGAACCCAAGAAAATAAAGTCTTTCACTGTTTCCATTGTATCCCCATCTAATTGCCATGAAGTGATGAGACCAGATGCCATGATCTAAGTTTTTGAATGTTGAGTTAAATTACCCTTGACATTTTTCACATAATTAGAATCAGTTCAGTTCAGTTGCTCAGTCAAGTCTGACTATGTGAGAGCCCATGAACCACAGCATACCAGGCCTCCTTGTCCATCATCAACTCCCAGACTCCACCCAAACTTATGTCCATTGAGTCAGTGATGCCATCCAACCATCTCATCCTCTGTCGTCCCCTTCTCCTCCTGCCCTCAATCTTTCCCAGCATCAGGGTCTTTCAAATGAGTCAGCTTCAGGTGGCCAAAGTATTAGAGTTTCAGCTTCAACATCAGTCCTTCCAATGAACACCCAGGACTGATCTCCTTTAGGATTGACTGGTTGGATCTCTGTGCAGTCCAAGGTACTCTTAAGAGTCTTCTCCAACACCACACTGCAAAAGCATCAATTCATTGGCGCTCAGCTTTCTTTATAGTCCAACTCTCACATCCATACATGACCACTGGAAAAACCATAGCCTTGACTAGACGGACCTTTGTTGATAAGTAATGTCTCTGCTTTTTAATATGCTATCTACGTTGGTCATAACTTTCCTTCCAAGGAGTAAGCATCATTTAATTTCATGGCTGCAATCACCATCTGCAGTGATTTTAGAGCCCAGATAAATAAAGTCAGTCACTCTTTCCACTGTTTCCCCATCTATTTCCCATGAAGTAATGGGACCAGATGCCATGATCTTAGTTTTCTGAATGTTGAGCTTTAAGCCAACTTTGTCACTCTCCTCGTTCACTTTCATCAAGTGGTGTCACCTGCATATCTGAGTTTATTGATATCTCTCCCGGCAATCTTGATTCCAGCTTGCGCTTCTTCCAGACCAGCATTTTTCATGATGTACTCTGCATATAACTTGAATAAGCAGGGTGACAATATACAGCCTTGATGTACTCCTTTACCTATTTTGAACCAGTCTGTTGTTCCATGTCCAGTTCTAACTCTTGCTTCCTGACCTGCATACAGGTTTCTCAAGAGGCAGGTCAGGTGGTCTGGTATTCCCATCTCTTGAAGAATTTTCCACAGTTTATTGTAATCCACACAATCAAAGGCTTTGGCATAGTCAATAAAGCAGAAATAGATGTTTTTCTGGAACTCTCTTGCTTTTTTGATGATCCAGCAGATGTTGGCAATTTGATCTCTGCTTCCTCTGCCTTTTCTAAATCCAACTTGAACATCTGGAAGTTCACAGTTCACATATTGTTGAAGCCTGGCTTGGAGAATTTTGAGCATTACTTTGCTAACGTGTGAGATGAGTGCAATTGTATGGCAGTTTGAGCATTCTTTGGCATTGCCTTTCTTTGGGATTGGAATGAAAACTGACCTTTTCCAGTCCTGTGGCCACTGCTGAGTTTTCCAAATTTGCTGGCATAGTGAGTGCAGCACTTTCACAGCATCATCTTTCAGGATTTGAAATAGCTCAACTGGAATTCCATCACCTCCACAAGCTTTGTTCGTAGTGATGCTTCCTAAGGCCCACTTGACTTCACATTCCAGGATGTCTGGGTCTAGGTAAGTTTGAGTGATCATACCATCATGATTATCTGGGTCGTGAAGATCTTTTTTATACAGTTCTTCTGTGTATTCTTGCCACCTCTTCTTCATATCTTCTGCTTCTGTTAGGTCCATACCATTTCTGTCCTTTATTGAACCTATCTTTGCATGAAATGTTCCCTTGGTATCTCTAATCTTGAAGAGATCTCTAAGCTTTCCCCATAAATAATCCTAAAACATATATGGAACCAACCATTAAAGACTCAGAACTGCCAAAGCAATCTTGATGAAAAAGAACAAAGATGGGGATATAACCCTCCCAGACTCCAAATAATACTGCAAAGCTATAATAATCAAAGAAGCATGGCACTGACATAGAATCAGATACATCAAAAGAATAAAGAGCCCAGAAATAAACCCATACATCCATGGTTAATTAATCTTTGATGAAGGAGGCAAGAATATACAATAGAGAAAAGACTTATCTCCTTAGCAAGTGGTGTTGGGAAAGCCGGACAGCTAAATGTAAACCAATGAAGTTAGAACACTCCCTCACACCAAAGACAAAAATAAACTCAAAATGACTCAACAACCTTAACAAGACATGACATCATAAAACGTCTAAAAAAGAACATAAGCAAAACACTCTGACAAAATTGTACCAATGTTTTCTTAGGTCTGTATCCCAAGACAATAGAAATAACAGAAAAAATAAACAAATGGGATCTAATCCAACTTAAAAACTTCTGCACAACAAAGGAAACCATCAACAAAACAAAAAGACAACCTGTGGTATGCAAGAAGATATTTGTAAATGATGTGACTGACAAAATATCCAAAATACTGCAACAGCTCATATAGCTTAATATTTAGGAAAAAATCCAATCAAAAATGAGTAGAAGACCTAAACACACATTTCCCCAAAGAAGACACACAAATGGCCAACAGGCACATGAAAAGATGCCTAACCTCACTAATTATAAGAGAAAGGCAAATCAAAATCACAATGACTTATCACCTCACACTGGTCAGAATGGCCATCATTAAAAAGTCTGTAAATAATAAATGCTAGAGAGGATGTGAAGAAAAGGAAACTCTCCTATACTGTTGATGGAAATGTCAGTTTGTCTAGCCACTACAGAAAACAGCATGGAGGTTCCTTCAAAAACTGAAAATAGAGATAGCATATAATCCAGCAATCCCACTCTTGGGCATAGATCCAGAAAAAATGAAAACTAGCTTGAAAAGATATGCGCATCCAATGTTCACAGCAGCACTATTTACAAGATCAGAGATACGGAAGGAACTTAAATGTCCATAAACAGATGAATGGATAAAGATGTGCTGTGCTCTGTGTGTGTGTGTGTGTGTGTGTGTGTACTCAGCCATAAAAAAGACAGAAATATTGCCATTTGCAGCAACACAGACCTGGAGAATATCATACTAAGTGAAGTCAGATAGAGAAACACAAATATTATATGATATCACTTATATATGGCATCTAAAAATAATACAAGTGAATCTATTTACAAAACAGAAGTAGGCTCACAAAAATAGAAACACAGAAAATAAAGTCACAGTTACCAAAGGGGAACAGCAGGAAGGGATTAATTAGGAGTATGGGACTAACAGATACACACCACTACATATAAAATAGGTAAGTAACAAGGATGTGGTGTATAGCACAGTTGTGTGTGTGTGTTAACCATTCAGTCTGATCCAACTTTTTGTGACCCCATGAACTGTAGCCCACCAGGCTCTTCTGTCCCCGGAGTTCTCCAGGCAAGAATACTAGAGTGGGTAGGCTTTCCGTCCTCCAGGGGATCTTCCTGACCCAGGAACCAAACCTGGGTCTCCAGCGCTGCAGGCAGGTTCTTCACTGTCTGAGCCACCAGCGAGGCCCCATAGCACAGGCAACTATATTCAGTATCTTGTAATAACCTCCAATGGAAAAGAAACTGTATACATATATGTATATAACTGAATCACATAGCTATATACCTGAAATTAACACAGTATGTTGATAGTAAGTCAGCCGTACTTCTATTTTAAAATAAATAAGCAAAATTAAATGCTGCAACAGCATTACATTGTGTGAAGCCTCAGGATGTGGTTAAATATCCTACTGATTTCTCTGATTTTTATTTACTGAGTTTCTTTTGTTCTTTTTCTGGGTCTTATTCCAGTTACCTCCTTAAAACCCCACCCCTTTTCAGTCCTATTCTTCAAAGACTGAGGCTCAGTCTCAATGCTCCCTGGGTGGGGTTCTAGCAGTCTGCCTGGACTTCTGAGAACGGTAAGCCTGAAATTTTGAGTTACTGTGCTGCTGTTTACTTTGTCTCAAATTCCCTCTCACAGTGACCTACCATGTGCCCTTACTGCCTAAGCACCTCTGTGGTCTCTCGATCTGACACACTTCACTTCCTTCATCCACACCTGAAGCTGGCCAGTTGCAGTGGCTACATTTCTTTCCCCATTTTGGCACCTATCCGCCTGCCTTGCTCAACTAGAAAGAATAGCTCTGCCTAGCCAGATGCCAAGAAGTGACAAACCAAGCTCAATCAATAGGTGGTAATTAAAATTCTGCTTTAAAAGCCCAGCAGAGGTTGTCAATGGGATTTCTCAATGGATCCCTCCCGCTAAGCAAGGATGCAATTTTATATTTAGTTTTAAAACTTGAACTTTCTCCAGTAGGATTCCTAGAGAAAACAATCAAGAGTGAATAAAGGCAATAGTAAGAGTCATTTTATGGCAAAAAAAGGCAATAAGAGAGGATTTGGCGTTTCCACAATCAAAATACCTATCACTAGGTAGATGGTGACTAATCTTCATTTCTAGGTAAGCTAAACAGAAACACTAACTAAACAGTAATATTGGTCACTTTCAAATATAATCTATTCTCTTGGGTTTTCCTTCAGTCTAGGATCTTAAAGCAAGTCATTTAAAAGATATAATATTGCAGAATGACATCACTGAGGGGAATAGGGTGAAGCGTGAGAGACAAGGATGACTTCAAAGGCTTTAAGTGGAAAAGGCCTCACTGATCTATACCATATTTCTTACAAAAATGCATTAATAAGAATATACTATTCTCCAGCACATCCAATCCACATCACTGCCCCAAATAATTATTTCTCTAGGAAATGAGAAGTTGAAAACAAAATGTTTCCCATTAAGTGGGAACTACTCTGCTAATGCCATTAGTACATATGCTCTCACTTTAAATAGAGGTTGCTGAATTAATCACTTAGGTATATTGAACAAACTGTGGAAAGGTATTAACCTGCTGGAAAACCCTCACTGCTCACTCTCACATATCCACTGGAGATTTCCAGTTATGTCTAATGACCAGTAATAACCACAGCCATGCGGGCCATCAGGAGTTTCTGATTTACCTAAAGTGGAAAATTGATGCCAATGAAAAGTAAATGGAACACAGAGTACAATGTGTTCTGCCTCTAATGCTTCTTTCACAGGCTAACCTGACATCTGAAGAGCATATTTCATGTAGCTTGTTCAATAATAACTTTTTAAAGATCTTATTGCCAGATTTTCACCCAACTGGTGTGCTGACTGGATTACAGAGCTCCTAGCCCAGAGCCACCTTGTCTGTTTACCCACATGTACCATTCAAATATCATTACATCCTGTGCTTGTCACAATATGGAAAACAATGAGAAGCCCTAAATTAATCTTTGTTTTCCAGGGCTTATTTTCACATAGTCTATATTATCATATGGTGTCTTTAAAGAATGATAACATTTTTGAGCTGGAAAAGGCCTCAAATTACCTCTTCCTAAATGGAACTTCTTCAAATATAATTTCCATAGACTATTAAGAGATGTTAGTTGAATTGGGGGAGGGGCAATTTGAGAAACACTGGGTTAAACCAGAATTTTTTGTGTGCAGGATGTCTCAAAAGCTTCCATATGCTGAATACCTGTAATTCCCCAGAAGAGGAGTATAATACATAATTTATCTTTATTAAAGAGTGGAGTCCTAAAAATATCTTTTTTTTCCAATTGTGGTAAGATATGCATAACAAAAATTTATCATCTTAATCATTTTTAAGGATATGCTCAATAATGTTACGTATATGTACATTGTTGTGCAATCTCCAGAGCTTTTCATCTTGCAAAACTGAAACTTTATACCCATTAAACCACAACTGTCCATTTCCCCCTCTCCTCCAGCCCTGAAAAAGTATTTCTGCAGAGATAGGAAAGATAAGCTATTTTCCTTTTAGATCTCTAAGTTTTTAGCGTTCATCCATATGCTACTGCTAGCTTTCTAAGCTTTAGAAATTACTGGCATATTTTCAAATATCATAAAGATGATTTCTGGCCCTTAGTTTAACTGTGCCTAAACAGCTGGCTTGAAGCAGCTGGCAACCCAAGAGCGACATAAAACAGAACAAAGCTAAGCGCCTCCTCGACTAGCATGTGCCAGGGCAAGGTCAGCTTTGGTTCCACTTGGCCTTTACTTATAGCGTCTCAAAAGATCTCTTCTCAGAATATCTGCATCAGTATGTTCATCCTGGCACTGGGTGCTGGGTATTCATTCTTCCCCCAGCTGCTCTCTGCTTCACATCCACTAAAGTCATGATTCCCCATGCCAACATGAGATGCAAAAGGGTACATTAGTCAAAGACACAGGGAATGAGCACCACGTAAGGTGAGAGGCATGCACCATGAATATTAATGTAACCCAAGCAGTGATAATCACTACAATGGGAGCTGGCACACATCAGCTACTAACTGCACAGAGGAGGCAGCAGTTAACCTCAGCGAAGGTTAGGAAGCTCTGCTTGAGTCACTCAGAGGAAGCCTTCATTTTTCCAACTGAGTGAGTAACAGTGCTAGAGTCTCAGCTCCCTAAGACAGTCAACTGTTTTCAGGAGCATTGCTAAATTCTCAAAATAAATTTGAATCTGCATTAACTGACGATCCGTGACATACTACAGATGCGCAGTGGTAAAGTAGAAAAACCAGAGGACGAAACAGTTTGTGTGAAGGTTAAAATCATTCCTGCAGTTGCTGCTTGATTTATAAACAACCCACTCTCAACAATATTTCAATAAGTGGGATAAAATAATAGTAGTAATAAAAACAATTTAGTACCGGATTGGAGACACCACTCGGAAGCAGAGAAAGAAAATGTTTTCTATAAAAGGAAAAGATAATAAACAAGAGAAAAAGAAGGAAAAAAAGATATTCACACTTAAAAAGTGTATTTGGGGAAGAAATAGCAACTTACTTCAATGGGACCAGTGTCTTAAACTGTGAAGCTCATGATAATATATGATGTTGCTTTTCCCTCTTTACAGCATAAATGAGACTTCCAAAGAGGCCTAAGCTATCAGACCTGCTAAATGTTTCTAAAAACAAAAACATTAATTTGTAAGAATGAAACAGAAAATAAAACAGCTTTACCAGCTTCAAGAAAATACTCCAAAAACTGTATCCCAGCTCAGTCAACATCATGTCAATAAATATCTGTTGGATGCTAAATGAAATGTCACTGGATAGAGTTGAAGGGAATTTAAGGGAATTGATTAGAAGCCTCCTTGCTAATACAATTGAAGAAAAGCTCCGGAAGGGTAATACTGAATCATCTGTTATGGCTCTGACAAAGAGTCTCTCTTTGACCAATCTAACTTTAAACAGGCTCCCCTGAATCTTTCTCCCAACTAGGCCGTGACTCTTACATTGGCATGTCTGTCTTTGCATCGCCCAACTTTAGCGAGAATCTTATTAAAAAGGTTTAACCAGAATCTCCCACCCTTGATATCTGATCACCCTTACTTAATATTTAACCAAGTTTCTCACCTCCTCCACCCACCAAAACAATAACTGATCACTCTGGTCAGTCTTCAGCAAGAATTCTTTTAGAATCCTTTTACAGCAGTTTAGCAAAGAACTGCCCTACCCTCTTAGTAATTTTCTACCCACCAATCCCCACATCCACCCTGTTCCTTGACAATGAACCCCCACTTTTCCCTGTTGTGATCAGAATCGATCCCAGTTCTATACTGAGATCTCTTTCACCCTACTGCAATAGTCCCTGTTTTTAGTGCTTTAACTATCGTCCAGCTCTGGTTTTCTTTGAGAGGGCTTAGTCATTGTTCCACTCTGGAAAACAGTTTGGCAATTCTTCAAAATGTTAAACACAGACTTACCACAAGACCTAGCAGTTCCACTCCTAGGCAAATACCCACAGGAACTGAAAAGAGATGTCCTTGTAAAACTTTGTACATAAATGCCCACAGCAGTATTATTTTTAAAGCCAGAAACTAGAAGCAACCCACATCCCCATCAAATGGTGAATGGATAAAGAAAATGTGGTATCGCCACACAAACGACCAATACTCAACAACAGAAAGGAACAGAGCACTGAAATATGCCACCACATGGATGGACCTTGAAAACATTAGGCAAAATGAAAGAATCCAGTCACAAAAGACTGCTATGTTGCATGAGTCCACTTCTGTGAGGTTTCCAAAATAAGAAACCCTAGAGATATAAGGTAGATTAGTGGTTCCCAGGGAGTAAGGGGACAGGGAAACACAGAGTTTCTTTTGGAGGTGATGCAAACATTCTAAAATCAGATGGTGATGATGGTTGTACAACTCTAGATATACTAAAAACCACTGAATTGCATACTTTAAAAGGATATATTTTACTGTAACTACACTAAGAGACTTCCCTGGTGGCTCAGATGGTAAAGAATCCACCTACAATGCAGGAGACCTGGGTTCAATCCCTGGGTTGGGAAGATCCCCTGGAGGAGGGCATGGCAACCCACTCCAATATTCTTGCCTGGAGAGTTCCCCCATGGACACAGGAGCCTGGCAGGCTACAGTTAATAGGGTCGCAAAGAGTTGGACACAACTTAGTGACTAAGCACAGCACAAAGCATTATTAAAAAAATAAATAAATAAGTCATTTCCACAGGTTTGTTTGTTCAATAGGTGTTTGCTGAGGGCCTATGCCAGGCACTGGGAAAATAATAAACCAAAGACATGGTTCCTGCCCTCCCAGAGCTTACAGTCTTGTGGAGGAAGGCTGGGTTTAAACCCTGGTTCACAATTTACTGTAACCTGGGAAAGTATCTTACTTCCTCATCTATAAATAGTGTAAAAGGCAAGTGCCCAGTGGCTGGCAAATTGGAAGGACTTCCTGAATGTTAGTAATTATTAAGTAACTATAAAAGCAAAGCATAAATACTGAAGAGAGAAGGAATATAAATAAAACAAGAGGGCTTAGGTTGGGAAGCTGTAGAAGGTATCACTTCAGAAAATGACATTTGGGCTAAAATGTGAAGGATCAGCTAAAGGCAAAAAGACTCAAAGAAAAACAGACAAAGGAAAATACAAGTACAAAGGTCCTGAGGCAAGGAAGAGCTTGAGGCCTTCTAAGAACTATGTGTGATCAGCTGACACTTAAGTGAGGGAGAGATAAGCAGAAGCCAGAATGCTCCAGCTCTTATAGACAAAAATAATATTTTGGATTTTATTCTATGTACAATGGAAAATCACTGAAGGCTTTTAGGCAGAAGTATGACATGATCCAAATTACATTTCTGAGGATCCCTGGCTGCTCTGAGGGGAAGAAGTCTACTGGTGTGCTCCAGGGAAGAGATAAGGTGACCTGGATTCCACTGTGGTAGAGATCCTAATAGCGTAGGCAGGGCTGAGACATACAGAAATGAAACAAGGATCTGCAGCAGAATCCCTTCCATTCAGTGCTACCCATGCAGCCGGCACCGAACAGAACACCAAAGGAAGAGTGAACATGATGTAGAAGAAAGCACACCATACCAGACTTGAACCAAAAGCCCTCAAATTCCTAGTTCCACTGCCAAACAGCGATACAGTCTTGGCAGACTTCCTCCTCAATTCCTTCAGTTCAGTTCAGTTCAGTCATTTAGTTGTCTCTGACTCTTTGCAATCCCATGAACTGTAGCATGCCAGGCTTCCCTGTCCATCACCAAATCCCAGAGCTTACTCAAACTCATGTCCATCAAGTCAGTGATGGCATCCATCCATCTTATCCTCTGTTATCCCCTTCTTTTCTGGCCTTCAATCTTCCCAGCATCAGGGTTTTTTCTAACAAAGTCAGTTCTAGGAATCAGGTGGCCAAAGTATTGGAGTTTCAGCTTAAGAATCAGTCCTTCCAATGAATATGCAGGGTTGATTTCCTTTAGGATTGATTGGTTTGATCTCCTTGTAGTCCAAGGGACTTTCAAGAGTCTTCTCTAACACCACAGTTCAAATGTATCAATTCTTCTGCACTCAGCTTTCTTTATGTTCCAACTCTCACATCCATACATGACTACTGGAAAAACCATAGCCTTGACTAGATGGACCTTTGTTGGCAAAGTAATATCTCTGCTTTTTAATATGCTGTCTAGGTTTGTCATAGCTTTTCTTCCAGGGAGCAAGTGTCTTTTAATTTTGTGGCTTATCAGAATAATCAGAATAACAGTTCTACCTCACAGGTAGACGTAAGGTACTCTAAGACTTAACTGACTTACATGTGAAAGTGCTGCAGAGTGTCAGGCAGTGATAAGTGTTAGTCAGCTTAAGAGATACACCCCAAAACAAAAACAAAGCACAGACTGTGATTAGTTATTTGTTTCTCTTTAAGGTCAAGTTGTTTTTTGTTTTGTCTTGTTTCAGTCAGTGCTAAGCTTCACTTCAGAAATGCTAAACATCTCCAAAATACTTGGGCTTGTAGAGAAGACAGCAGGAATCCATCTATTTGTTCTACAGCACTTACTTGCTGGGAAAACCATACAGTTGTTGTAGATAAAAGTCAAAGACTCCCCAAAGACACAGCCTGGGGAGTGAAAGTTCTATAAAGAAAACTCTTCCCTAAAGAAGTCCAGGCCAAGGAATGTATGAACATAGAGAAAAGCACTGAACATTTTCTATAAAACAGGTTTATGAAGCAACTAATATAATGATTGGTTTTAAGAAATATGTGGCAAAGTAAATGACACAATGATCTTGTTTACATGCTTAAACTGCTGCTGAAATAAATTATACCCAAATTTTACCTGAAAAACACAACACTTTGGTCTTCCTGCTGGTGAAGACATCTCTGTACACATTAGAGTCCCCACTTTCTCTGAAGTATACTTGTAGTAAGAGTACCCCTGGGATTTTTCTCAAGTTAATTAAACAATTGTAAAAAAAAAAAAAAAAAAGAAAGCAAATTCTTCTGAGACTTTTCTGGAAGCCCCTGATAGAAGCATATAGGGAAGTAGTTTTTTAATTACCTTGATAGTTCATTAATGTTTTTGCTCACTTATATCACATTTCTTCCTAAAAGTCTTCCAAGAAAGCATTAATTAAAGCAAAAGCAAAGGGTTATGTATTTATTTACCAACATGTTTAATCAGATAATGAAAAAGAGAAAAAAAGAAACACTTTCTCATATATATTGTCCCATAAACTTTTATCTTAAACAGGAAAAAAAGAATTTTATGTCTTAATAAAATAGCATATTAAAAAGCCAAAAGTAGCAAAACAAAAAGTATCTTTAAATAAATGCCATATTATGTTTTCATAGCTGTATTAATTATTGAATAAACAGTAGGAAATCTAATGATTTCCAAGAATAGAGATTTAACGTTCTGAAAATTATTGAACTTCAAATCCTCTACACAGACACTGATACAGATTAATATAAACAATGCCTGTTGGAAATTGCTATAAATTGCACACATATGCATAAAATTATGTCAGCTGGGTGAAGGGGACACTGGGAGGATAACAGTGTCCACAAGTATTTTATGAGTTTCTGTGTTCTTTAAAATCCAGCCTCCTTCCTAGAAGCAAATAAACTATGCTCCTATAGAAAAAGAGAAGAAACCAAGAAAACAGTAGACAAAATTATACAAATGTAAGCATAAAAATCTTTCTCCACTATCCCTCAACTGAAGGAAAAAAAATAAATAGAAACAAAAGTTTTATCATCCTGAAAACATTTGATCTTTGTTCTGGTTTACGGCAAAAAAAAGAAAAGAAAAGAATTGGAACTATATTTCATCATTTACATAAAATCATCAGTCATATTATAAAAAGAACCTTACCACACAGATTTTCTAATTTAATTCTGCCTAGAGCCTCAAAAGAGAACTGAGTGAAATAAAAAATGAAAGCAAACAAACTAAAAAGCAAATATGAGATTCTATTTTCAGTTATTTTGAATTCTGATTGAGATATTTTTCCATGTACAGGACAATGCCCCTATCACAGTATACTAAAAAAAAAATTTGCTTCAAACTATCATTAAATATAGATGAATGAGAGAATCAGCAAATCAAAAACAGTTCAGTTCAGTTCAGTTCAATTACTCAGCTGTGTCTGACTCTTTTCGACCCCATGGATGGCAGCACGCCAGGCCTCCCTGTCCATCACCAACTCCCGGAGCTTACTCAAACTCATGTCCATCAAGTCAGTGATGCCATTCAACCATCTCATCCTCTGTCATCCCCTTCTCCTCCCACCCTCAATCTTTCCGAGCATCAGGGTCTTTTCTAATGAGTCAGTCCTTCACATCAGGTGGCCCAAGTATTGGAGTTTCAGCTTCAATATCAGTCCTTCCAATGAATCTTCAGGACTGATCTCCTTTAGGATGGACTGGTTGGATCTCCTTGAAATCCAAGGGACAATCAAGAGTCTTCTCCAACACCATAGTTCAAAAGCATCAATTCGTCAGTGCTCAGCTTTCTTTATAGTTTAACTCTCCATACATGACTACTGGAAAAAGCATAGCTTTGACTACAAGGACCTTTGCTGGCAAAGTAATGTCTCTGCTTTTTAATATGCTGTCTGGGTTGGTCATAACTTTTCTTCCAAGGAGTAAGCGTCTTTTAATTTCATGACTGCAGTCACCATCTGCAGTGATTTTGGAGCCCCCAAAAATAAAGTCTGACACTGTTTCCACTGTTTCCCCATCTATTTGCCATGAAGTGATGGGACCAGATGCCATGATCTTAGTTTACTGAAGGTTGAGCTTTAAGTCAACTTTTTCACTTTCCTCTTTCACTTTCATCAAGAGGCTCTTTAGTTCTTCTTCGCTTTCTGCCATAAAGGTGTTGTCATCTGCATACCTGAGGTTATTGGTATTTCTCCCAGCAATCTTGATTCCAGCTTGTACTTCATTCAGCCCAGCATTTCTCATGATGTATTCTGCATATAAGTTAAATAAGAAGGGTGACAATATACAGTCTTGATATACTCCTTTCCCTATTTGGAACCAGTCTGTTGTTCCATGTCCAGTTCTAACAGTTGTGTCCTGACCTGCATACAGATTTCTCAGAAGGCTGGTCAGGTGGTCTGATATTCCCATCTCCTTCAGAATTTTCCACAGTTTGTGGTGATCCACACAGTCAAAGGCTTTGGCATAGTCATTTCTTTGCATTGATCACTGAGGAAGGCTTTCTTCTCTCTCCTTGCTATTCTTTGGAACTCTGCATTCAAATGGGTATATTTTTCCTTTTCTCCTTTGCTTTTCACTTCTCTGCTTTTCACAGCTATTTGGAAGGCCTCCTCAGACAGCCATTTTGCCTTTCACATTTCTTTTTCTTGGGGATGGTCTTGATCCCTGTCTCCTCTACAATGTCACAAACCTCCCTCCATAGTTTATCAGGTACTCTGTCTATCAGATCTAGTCCCTTAAATCTATTTCTCACTTCTACTACATAATTGTAAAGGATTTGATTTAGGTCATACCTGAATGGTCTAGTGGTTTTCCCTACTTTCTTCAATTTAAGTCTGAATTTGGCAATAAGGAATTTATGATCTGAGCCACGGCCAGCTCCCAGTCTTGCTGAGAGAGTCAGCAAAAGTAAAAAACAAGGGATTTCTTAACTTTCCTGCCTCTTGAGAGATGAAAAAACTGAAAGTTCGGAGTTTTTGCTCCACTGTGTCTGATTATTTAAGCGGAGGACTGAGGCACCAACAATACCACCTGAAGTGACAGGACTAACCCATTACTTTGGCACAAAATAGATACACTAGGTTGGCCACAAGGTGTGCTGGCCAAGCTCAGGATGTATGATTTCTTCCTTTATCTCTCATGCTGAAGTCTATCCAATGTTTGATGTATGGAGTACATAAACAGTCACTTTTTCTTTCAAAGTATGCAAATTAGATTTAATCATAAACTAGTGGTATTACATCTTTTGAGGCAATCTCACAGATTTATTGCATCTTAGAAAATTTAGCATATTTAAAACATATTAGAAAAGGGAAAAAAGTAAACAAGTGAACTGATCTATTGCTGCTTAGCATTCTAACAGGAGACTAACTCTTTTAAATAAATACCATGGACTACTATGAAAGTGTGATTGAATTTCATATCACAATGAGTAAAAAATTAAAAGCTATCACTTTTAATTAATCAATAATGACTCTGATCTCCATGGTAGTACATGCGCAATGAGCTCTCTGCTTTAAGGTTAAAAAAATATAAGATAGGGTCCTGTTGGCAAGATTACCATTTGCTATGGACAGAACTGTGTCCCCCTAAATTTGTATGTTGAAACTCTAACCTCCAATGTGAGAGTATTTGGAGATGATTAGGTTTAGATGAGGTCATGAGAGTAGAACCTTCATGATGCAATCAGTGCCCTAATAAGGAGAGACAACAGAGAGCTTTCTCTTTGTGTGTGTGTGTATGTGTGTGTATGTGTGTGTGCACGTGCCATGCAAGGATATACCAAAAAAGTGGTTGTCTGCAAGCCAGAAGAGAGAATGCTCACCAGAGGCGGGAAACACTAGCACTTGGTTCTGATACACAATTTCACCACATTGAACCATGAAATCAAAGGAAATTTAGCCTTTGAGTAAAGAAGTACAATGTTCCTTCATGAAAAAGAGTTCTGCATTAACAACCAAAAGAAAAGATGTACAGCAAAGGGTATTGAGTAGAACACATTTTACATTTTCCACATTAACTTTGTTATGTAAACTGATCATTAATTTCTAAACAGATAAGGCTAAAGAAAGTTTCTGTTTTAGTGGGAAATAAAAACAAAAAAAATTCCATCATGCAAGTTACATGAGAAATAATTGCTCTTCTGCAAAAAGAAAATGTGTTATGGATTTGCTTGTCTTATTTAGATAGATAACCTGAGTTAAAGAATAGTCTATTCTCAAAAAGCAAAAGCAGATGTGTTTCCAGTCACTCACTCACAAGTTAGGCAACATTCCTGATACTCCTGACACTCCCAAATACAATTTATAAAGAATTTCAAAATAAAAACTCATGAAAAATGAGCAAGCTTTCCAATGACAGCTTACATAAATCCTAGGATCTGTGGCCCACACACAAGAAACAGCTGTTACCCTAAGTCAGAGGAGTCAGAGGCACTGCCTCAAACCAACTGGGGTTCTGCAAAACATCCTACTTTGATAGGATTACTGTAGCTGCCAGACTCCACAGATGGTAACAGGACTTGAAAAAGAGTCCGAAGGGATCTTAATTTTTAACCCTCTTACTTTACCCTCAAGCACAAATACTTGATCCCAAGAAGTGACAAGTCATGTTGTGACTAGTCATGCATATGACTAGTGACATCACATATGGCATAGTGACAAAGGTCAGGCCTCCCGACTCTTCTACTACACACTTCTTTTCAAAAGCATTCTGTCAAAAGGAAAAGTAAGTCACAATAAAGAAGTTCCATATACTATATTCAAATTGATGGCTTACTATGGGTCTGAAATAACATAACTAGTGGATGTCAGAGGTCTTCAATTGGGCTATTATTTACTATGTTTAGGCCTCTGATGCCAAATAATCAAGCACAGATGTGTTAGTACATAACTCAAACAATCTACCAGGAGGAGCCCTAACTCAAAGCATGTAAACAATATCTTACAACTCCCTAAGGCTTAGTACTTATTTTTTTAAAAATCACATCAAATCAACATTATGGAAAGAATATCAATTAAATCCAAAACATAATGTTGAGAACTATATGAAAAACAAAGAAGTAGAAGAAACAGTCCCTGGTCTAATGAATTTAAAGTTCTTGTTTTAGTTTTGTCCTAGACCAGTTTTCCATCACTCCTATGGCAAAAGAAAGGCATTTTCAGATATACTAAGAGTGAATGAATTTGGACATAAACCAAACCATTATGCTATATTTCTAAAACTAATACAATGTTATATGTCAATCATACCTCAATTGAAAAAATAATGAATATATAAGTATAATGAGATAAATAGTGAAATACATCTCTAAGAATATTTATAAAAAGTTTTAAACTGGCCACAATTTAAAATCACTAGATTTTAAGTTTACCTCTCAAATCATTAGAAAAAAATAAAACCTAAGGAATCAGTGAAAACTAAATCTACAGCTTTAGATCATCCACAAGTTGCTGATAAGCAGTATCCATTTTCTTCACTCCGGATATTGATACAGTGTTGAAATGGGTGGGATCAAAGTTAGGACCCTGCAGTATACCACCAGAATCCACCCAAGTGATACTGCTGTCAAAGACTCCCTTTTATGCTCAAAGCTATTTCCAATTTACACGTTCTTCTATTTTCATCCTATTTAATCTTGCATAATTCTCACAAGTCTGAGCAAGCAATATACTCTTCAGAAATGCACTGAAACTCTTTTTCACCTGGCAAAAATCAATATTCCCATCTCACCTAGATTGTTATGCTGGAACAAAAAGTCCTACTCACAATTTTGGACAAAAAGAAAGAAGAGCACCAGGAAGGTACTTGGAATTTACTAAAATATGAACGTCAATTATCAGATATACAAATATTTTATCAGATAAATAAAACCCCACTACCCCACTAAGCAAAATGGGAGGTAGGTAGGTTAACTACAGTGTAGTGGTTGGTGCATGTTATAAAGACCTGATTATAAATCCCAGATTCATACGACTAATAAGAGGTGTTAACACATGACCAATGTGAATCGTGTCTAGGCTTCCTTATACCACATCATCACTAAAGATAAGACCTTCCTAATCCAACTGCTTTTCTTTTTAACTAGCCCATATTTCTTCATCTCTGCAAAGGAATATGAGATGGATGTACTGCTAAAATCTGAATTTATTTCTCTGCTGTCCTTCCCTGATACATCCAGTAGAGAACTATAGCAACTATGTCCATCAGAAATACTGTGGGGATTTTTTAGACAATTAGTGTGTTGAGAAAATGCTCACACAGAGCTTAGCAAGCTAAACCATCTTATGCCTCACCCATGAAGATTTATCTGCCAAATTATCAAACAAAAAGAAAGCACAACATGTTCCCCTGCCCTCAAGGACAGCACATTTATAGTACAGACCAAGTGTGACAAAAGAATGACCAGACAAAGGCAAAACTCTTTTATATTCTAGCTCATTGTTGTTGTTGTTTAGTCGCTAAGTCATGTCCAATCGTTTTACAACCCCGTGGACTGTAGCCCACCAGGCTCCTCTGTCCCTGGGATTCTCCAGGCAAGAGGACTGGAGTGGGTGCCGTTTCCTCCTCCAGGGGGTCTTCCTGCCTCGGGGACTGAGCTCTCCTCGCCTGCCTCTCCTGGACTGGCAGGCAAATTCCTTACCACTGAGCCTCCAGGGAAGCACTGTGTCCTTTTAAGAAGAGGTTTGCTGTTGTTTAGTAGCTAAGTCGTGTTTGACTCTTTGCAATCCCATATACTGTAGCCCACCAGGCTCCTCTGTCCACGGGATTCTCCAGGCAAGAATACTGGAGTGGGTTGCTATTTCCTTCTCCAGGGGATTTCTCTGACCCGGGGATCAAACCTGAGTCTCCTGAATTGGCAGGCAGGTTGTTTACCTCTGAGCCACCCGGGAAGCCCTTAAGAAGAGGAGGGAAATGCAAAAATAATTGTCACCTTCTAGGCAGACTTCAAGTCCAGCTCTACCCATCACCACCTTTAACATGAGGCATGCGCACATTACATGTGACCCCAGTTGTTGACAGTGGGGCAGAGCAGTTTCTGATCCCTGAAGGACTGACAGCCTTGCACTATGGCACTTGAGGATCTAGCCTGACTGACAACTCCAATAATGGAAAAGGTCAGCAGAGAGAAACAACATTACCAAGCAATGCCTCTTTTTCACTGATTGGCTTCTTCTGTCTCATTTTATAGTTTTAACAGATGCAATTCATACCCAAATGGGTATGTGCATAGGTTTTAAAATACAATATACAGTAATCTATACTAGCTATAATCTATACTAGCTATTGGATTCCCTCGTGGATAACTAGAAGGAGGCACCCTGCTGAGACTGGAGGGACTGCCCCAGGGGAGGACAGGGCTGAGGATGGAGCCATGCAACTGGTAGCCCAAAACTGTCATAAGAGGGTTTGCCTTCCAGTGCTGCCAGGCAAGATTCAGAGGTGCCAGCTACAAATGGAAAGAGAGATTCCAAAGGACCAGGGAGAAGATTTCAGTGAGAAACAATGCTGAGGAGCTTGGCAAAGGGAGACCCTGTTTATCTCTGGCACCTCCGGGACACAGGAAAGCACTGCAAGCGCAGAGAGCCCAGAGATTAGGGCTTTTTACTGCTATTGTTCAGATGCCCCAAGCATTCTTCTAAAGCTGCCTGGAGAAGTTTACAGTTTTACAAATTACTTTTTCTTTGAATAGAAGATGTGCTTCTTTCGATAAACCTCTGTGTTGTATAAAAACTGTCGTTAAAACTTTGTGTTCTGTAAAAACTGTCTGACTTTTTCTCTTCATTTTAAAGTTCCCTACAAAGAACGGTAAAAAATCTAAATACTCAACAACAGGAAAATGATAGCTCCATGCTATGGAATGGTACACAGCCATTTAAGATGTTGTCTTTCAGTAATACTTAATAAGATATAGAAAGTCACAATAGGATGTTAGGTGTAAAAAAAAAAAGTGGATGATACAAAACTGCACAGAATATTTAGCATCATACCAATTAAATTTTTTTTAAAAGCTGGAAAAACTATTGCCTCTTGGTATCGAAATTATAAATGACTGTATAACTTACTGTACTTTCTAAATTACCTTCACTGAAGATACTTTTTATAACAAGAAAAGTTATTTATTATTAAAAGAATAAGAACAGATGATAATAATTACTTTCCCTGGAAATGTAACTATATTACATCCAATGTCAGGTGGAAGGTTACAAAGTTTACCTCCAAAAGTCTTTCTGGTGATTTACGTGGGAAAAAAATCAACTGAAAGCACGACATACCAATCAAGCTGTTCGGGGCCCTTTAAACAGAGTACAGGTGTTAGTATAACAGGTCCTGGAAGAACAATCACCTTTAGACACACCTAAGAAAAGATGAGTTACCATAGGTAAAATTTAATTATAGCCCTTTAAATTGTGCCATACTAATAAAAGATGGCATTTTTTTTGTTTTTAAACCTTCCCTTTCATATCTGCCCTGTGAAATATTCTGAGAAAACAGATCAGAATCACAAGGCCTTGGACACTAGTGCGTTTACCTGAGAATGCTGCATAAATTATTGATGACACACAGGTTACACTGTGTTCAGAGTCTACAGCAGATGAAAAGCTTTTATTTTGGTACAGAGCAAGAGAATGGGAATAAAAACATATGGGTGGCTAGACTCTACTAAGAGCTGCCAACCTTCATACTTCCTTTTGCCTTTGTTGTTTGTTCTCTATTTCTTTCAGATAGATTTCTGTGTTGGATAATGGCACTCCCATCCATTCAGTTCCTCGAGTGAGTAACTTGGGAGTCATCCTTGATTTCTGCATCTAACCTCACTCCCACACCCAATTCAACAAACCCCATTAGTTCCACCCTTCAGATACATCCTGTACACACCATCTACTCTCTCTGTTACCATGACCACCCTGATCCAGGCCACCGCAGCTTCTTATTTTACATCTCAGCCTCCTAAGCAGCCTCCCACTTCCACTCCTGCTCCACCGGCCCCTTTACTGCACCAACAAGACTCAGGTTCTCTGCCCTGTCACAACCTTGTACGCACTGAACTCTTCACAAGGCTAACTTCCTGGAATCCTGCACCACACCTCTCAAGTCAACAGAAAAGCTTTCTCTGACCGCCTTATCTGTAGCAATAGCCTGATTATCTTGGCACTTTGGCAAATATTTATTGTCTGCTTTATTCATCAAACTAAAAGCTTCATGCAGGTCAAGAAGCAACAGTTAGAATTGGATATGGAACAACAAACTGGTTCCAAATCAGGAAAGGAGTACGTCAAGGCTGTATATTGTCACCCTGCTTATTTAACTTATATGCAGAGTACATCAAGTGAAATGTTGGGCTGGACGAAGCACAAGCTGGAATCAAGATTGCCTGGAGAAATATCAATTACCTTGGATACACAGATGACACCATCTTTATGGCAGAAAGAGAGGAAGAACTAAAGAGCCTCTTGATGAAATTGAAGAGAGGAGAGTGAAAAAGTTGGCTTAAAACTCAACATTCAGAAAACTAAGATCACAGTATCCGGTCCCATCACTTCATGGCAAATAGATGGGGAAACAATGGAAACAGTGACAGACTTTATTTTCTTGGGTTCCAAGATCAATGGGGATGGTGACTGCAGCCATGCAATTAAAAGACTCCTGCTCCTTGGAAGAAAAGCTATGACAAACCTAGACAGCATATTAAAAAGCAGAGACATTACTTTGCCAGCAAAGGTCCATCTAGTCAAAGCTATGCTTTTTCCAATAGTCATGTATGGATATAAGAGTTGAACCATAAAGAAAACTGAGCACCAAAGAACTGATGCTTTTGAACTGTGGTGTTGGAAAAGACTCTTGAGAATCCCTTGGACTGCAAGGAGATCCAACCAGTCCATCCTAAAGGAAATCAGTCCTGAATAGTTGTTGGAAGGACTGATGCTGAAGCTAAAACTCCAATACTTTGGCCATCTGATGCAAAGAACTGACTCATTTGAAAAGATCCTGATGCTGGGAAAGATCGAAAGCAGGAGGAGAAGGGGACGACAGAGGATGACATCACTGATTCAATGGAAATGAGTTTAAGCAAGCTCCGAGGGTTGGTGATGGACAGCGAAGCCTGGCGTACTGCAGTCCATGGGGTCACAGAGTCAGACACGACTGAGCGACTGAACTGAACTGGACTGATAAGCTTCATGAGGGAAGGGCTATTTCTGTCTTGTAATCTGTTGGATCTCTAGCAGCTAAACACAATATGTTTTAATGAATTAAAGAATACTTTGTTTCATCTGTACTGGTGGTATTTGTGCAAGTACATTAGAGTGGGACAGGGAAAATAAACCCGACTTCCAAGGTGACTTCTTAAATCATTTTTTGTGTCTTCATTTATCTTCTCAGTGTATTCTCTCACACCAATTTCTAGAATAAAAATTTGCCATGGAGACGTATAACCATAAAAAACATCCTTAGCCTCCAAACACCTGGTATTGAGCTGGCTAACATACCCTCAGATGTCAGACTTCACATTACATCTATTTAATCCAAATCCTTTAATTATTGCCAGCTTAGGAAGTTTTCTGACAATGCACAGAGTGCATAAAGTGCCAGACATCAGTCAATGTAAAATCATATTGCAGCTGGACATGCACATTTGCATGGTTTTAAATTTCTAATAGAATACTCTCTAAACAAAGTTCTGTCATCTGGACACAATATCACTGGGACCACCATACATTCTGGGAGAGATTCCATTCTTGCAATCAAATGCTCCACTTGGTAAAACCTCTTCCTAGCCCATCTTATAAACAACACTAAGACTGTCACATGCTGTAATTAAATGGTTCTGATGAAACATACAACTCTCAGCTTACAACTGTTTATAATAGCCATTTCTAAATTCTCTTCATTTAAACGTTTAAAATATTCAATTTATGACCTCATATGAGGTCTCTATACAGAAAAAAAAGATGAGTGTCAGAAATAATTCTGAAGGATGAACACACCAAGTAACAAAAAAAGTGGCTTTTTTGGGTAAATAACGGATGTCTTTGCTTTAGCATTTTGCTACATCTATTTAATGCAATTTAAATCTAAAATCATGCTGTACAAATATTAACTCCTCCAGAAGGCTTTACTGCCACTTTATTTATGTATTTAGTAATGAATATATGGCAGTCCCTTTATATTCATTGCAATTAAATCTTCCCACCAACACTATCGGTAGGCACCAATATTATTCTCCACTTCATAGACTAGGTGGAGGTTTAGAGAGAGAAGGAATTCAGTGAGGTTAAGCATGACACAAGCGGCAGGGCTAGGTGCTGAACCCATTAATTCCTTGTACTTAATAACTACTCTATGGCAGTGAACAGACGAATGAATGCTTCATCCACAGAGCATTTATGAGATGTCTTCTAGACTTTCTCAGATTACAACTGACAGTTTTCTGTTTTTAAATTCAAAATCCTTAGATGTCTGCATTATCCATTATAACTCATATCATCATTAAGCGATGGAAGAAATGTTTTCTTAGTGTACTGTATATTCTGTGAATAGGCCCTGGACTAGGTATTGGCAAAGCAAAGAAGAGAAGAAAGCCCCATTCCTGGAGATTAAATAGAACATGGTGAAAGTATACGTAAGTAAGCCACATGCTAGGTGGCATTCTGGGAAGCAGGGTGCAGTGACCAACTGCCTCCCCAACTGAAGTTTAAAAAAAAAAAAAAAAAAACCTTCACAGAGGAAGTAACACAAGAGCTGAGATTCCAAGGACAAGCATAGATTCTCCAAGCAGAAATGGGAAGAAGCATTTGAGTTAGTGAAAAACATTTTGCAGAGGTGTGAAACTACAGCATATGGCCTATTAGGTAAAGAACAAGTTTTTAAACAGAAGCTGGTATCACTGATGAACATAGATGCAAAAATCCTTAACAAAATTCTAGCAAACAGAATCCAACAACATATTAAAAAAATCATACATCATGACCAAGTGGGCTTTATCCCAGGAATGCAAGAATTCTTTAATATCCACAAATCAATCAATGTAATAAACAGAAGCTGGAGTTGGCAGTGACCCAGAAGAGAAAGAAAAACTAAGGCTGGCCACACAGGCTGAATGTAGGCTGAAAGGGTCCTATATGCCATGCTTGGGAAACGGGGCTCACCTCACAGGTGATGGGAAGCTGTCGGAGAGGCTGTGAGCAGCATAGGAAAAAGAGGAGACAGACAGACATGAGTTTGACTCTTTCTGGGCTTCCCAGGTGTCGCTAGTGGTAAAGAACCCACCTGCCAATGCAGGAGATGTAAGAGACATGGGTTCAATCCCTGGGTCAGGAAGATTCCCTGGAGGAGGGCATGACAACCCACTCCGGTATTCTTGCCTGCGGAGTCCCAAGGACAGAGGAGCCTGCCTGGTGGGCTACAGTCCATGGTGTCGCAAAGAGTCAGACACAACTGAAGCGACTCAGCACACACACAGAAATCCTCAAAGAATGGATTAATTAAAAGTTTGAGAGCCGGGGAAGGCCTCTGTATTTCTCACTGTTAGCACTGAGCTGGACACATTTGTGAATAAGTTTATTCCACACATTGTATTGATCACTAACAATGTACCAGGCCTTGAGATAATTGCTAGGCATACAAAACGAACGAAGCAAACCAAAAAAAAAACAGCAAAACCTGTCATTTGTGGATCTTTCAATTGGGAGTGAAAGAGCAGGTAGGGGAGATAGATAATACACATTAACAAGTAAATTTTAAAATCTTTTCAGAAGGTTATAAGTGCAGTGGAAGAAAAAGGAATTTTATTTGAACCAAACTGAGGATTATAACGCAGGAAGTAGATTCTCAGAGAGCTGTGAGAATTATTTCACCTGTTAGAAGTCAAAGGCACACTCATATACATTTTTCAGGTATAAGATCGTACATCAATATGACACACGGATATTTTATAAAAAGTTCACCAAGGATACATAGTCCAGGTAAACATGCAAAGCAAGCAGCAAGTCACCATGAGTCCCAACAGAGTTGGGAAAGAAAGTTATTTTTTTTAAAGTTACTGTCACAGAAGTTCTGACACTGTAGGGTCAGAAAAATAGCTCATAACATTCAAGCTGGCATTCCCATCTTTGAGATCTCTGGTTAATGTGTAACACAGCTACACACTGTACCTATGGAGGCCTGAACAAACACACAGACAGAAGTCTATGTTCAGTTTTTCTTATCTTGCTTTAAAATATAAATTTTGTTTCATCAGCCTCACTGAGAAGACTGGAAGAAATGGGTGTGAGCCCTGCAGATATCTGAGGGGCGGTCATTCCAGGAAGAAGGAACATGAAGTGCAGAAACCCTACAGAAGCCTGGTGGTTCAGGGGACAGCAAGAAGGCCTGTGTGGCTAGGGCATGTCAGCAAAGGGAACCTAAAAAGAGATCAGATCAGAGTGTTCAATTCAGTTCAGTTCAGTTCAGTCGCTCAGTCGTGTCCGACTCTTTGCAACCCCATGAATCGTAGCACGCCAGTCCTCCCTGTCCATCACAAACTCCCCGAGTTTATTCAAACCCATGCCCATCAAGTAGGTGATGCCATCCAGCCATCTCATCCTCTGTCGTCCCCTTCTCCTCCTGCCCCCAATCCCTCCCAGCATCAAGGTCTTTTCCAATGAGTCAACTCTTCGCATGAGGTGGCCAAAGTATTGGAGTTTCAGCTTCAGCATCAGTCCTTCCAATGAACACCCAGGACTGATCTCCTTTAGGATGGACTGGTTGGATCTCCTTGCAGTCCAGGGGACTCTCACAAGTCTTCTCCAACACCATAGTTCAAAAGCATCAATTTTTCAGTGCTCAGCTTTCTTCACAGTCCAACTCTCACATCCATACATGACCACTGGAAAAACCATAGCCCTGACCAGACGGACCTTTGTTGGCAAAGTAACGTCTCTGCTTTTTAATATGCTATCTAGGTTGGTCATACCAGGGCCAAATCCTGTAGGGTTTTAACTATGAGGGTGAAGGAAAGCTTCAGGAGGGTTTGAGCAGAAAAGAAGTTTGACTAAAAAGTCTCTCTATACTAATGTGTTTAGAATATACTTGGGAATCAAGAGTGAAAGCAGGGTCACCAGCCAGGATACCGTTGAGTAATCCAGGCAGAAATGGTGTCTGCAATTTTTAAAGATAAAGTCAAACAGACTTCTTAACAGAGTACATGTGGAATGTAAGAAATAAAGGGGTTATGGATGACTTTCAGGAATTTCTGCCCTGAGCAAGTAGAAGGATGGAGCAGTCAGGATCTGAGAAGGAAATAAATGGATGAGTAGTAGGTGGATGAGGCACTAAAAATCAGGAGTTTGATGTATGTATGGGCTGCTCAAGCAGAGATGCTGAGTTAGGCCACTGGATGAACAGGTCTAGAGTTCAGAGAAAAACTCAAGACCAGACTAAAGGTCTAGACTAGAGCAGTTCAGACTAGGTCAAGAGATCTAGAAATAAAAAATTTGAGAGATGTCTGAACATGAATGGTATTTAGAGATATAAGAAATAGATGAATAAACAAACACTAACTTTAGAGTCACAGGGTTCTTTCTTGAGTCTTGGTTCTCACACTGTGTGACCATGGAAACTTTCTTTAAAACTTCTCTGAATTCATTTCCTCCTGTGCAAAATGATAAAAGCTACCCTAGGAATTAAATGGATTAAGAACACAAAGCTCCTGAATGGTGCCTGGTATATGTCAAGCTGTCAAATGGTATGGGTTATCAGATTTTTAAGCAAATGAATGATGTTATCCAATTTGTTTTGTTAGAAAGATAAGATTCTTCTTTCCCTTGTTCTCCTTCCACCTCCCTCATGCCTTACGTGCCAAGTGTCCGACTCTGTGACCCCATGGGCTATAACCCACCAGGCTCCTCTGTCCATGGGATTCTCCAGGCAAGAATACTGGAGCGGGTTGCCATTTCCTTCTCCCTCTCTCCCTAAAATGAAACATCCTATCAGGTATGTGGGCTTCCCTAGTAGATCAGCAGTAAAGAATCTACTGCAATGCAGAAGATGTGGGTTCAATCTCTGATCAGGAAGATCCCCTGGAGAAGGGAATAGCAACCCACTCCAGTATTCTTACTTGGGAAATCTCATGGACAGAGGAGCCTGGTGGGCTACAGTCCATGGAGTCACAAAAAGGTCGGACACAATTTAGCGACTAAACAACAACAATCAGATACCTTAATCAAAACTGTAACAATCCCTTTTCTTTCCTTTATGAAGCCAAGGTGAAAAGACATCTGAGAGGGAAGGAAAAGGAAAAGGCAGGCATTAAGTACCCATCCCAGGGTCGTGCAATATCAAAGAACAACACAGGGTGAAAACTAAATAATGACAACAAGCGGGGCAGTCCAGAGATATAACATTTTAAACTGCTTTCCTCAGAGCTGCTAAGAATGTATTCTTTTCTATTATCCTCTCAAAACTTTTGTGACCCTGAGAAATGCAGACCATGAGAAATGTAAATGTAATTAAGGAAAACAGGCTAGAAAGCTAAGAAACACAGGACTGGTACCTTCATCCTCAGGCAAAGCAGACGCTAATACTCGATTGGAATCTCTTGCAACAGTGAATGTGAATATTTGCTATCTCACAGGGATATGGTGGTGTTATTTTGCAAGTTTGGACTTAAAAATAATAGCACTAATATTAAAATCTGAAAACTGAAATAACATTTATGGAATATTCTGAGGGACTTCAATAAATAACAATGTTTATGTATTATGATGGTGTAGACAATCACTTCCTCATCTTGGGAGATGACGTAAGGCTCCCTTTTAGACCCCACTCAACAAATCTTCGTAGACGAAAGGCAATTAAACACAAGAAACTCCCTGACCTCCTCTGAGTCCTGTTGACCTGGGAACATGAGGCAGTTACAACAGAAATAACATAGGAGTAAAAATATTTCTTGACGTAAAAAGTTAATTTGTCTCAAACTCATGCCTTCCCCAGATACGCAGATGATTCCACTTTAATAGCAAAAAGCAAAGAGGAACTAAAGAGCCTCTTGATGAAGGTGAAAGAGGAGAAGGGAATGGCAACTCACTGCAGTATTCTTGCCTGAAGAATCCCATAGAGAGAGGAGCATGGCTGGCTACAGTCCATGGGATGGCAAAGAGTTGGGCACTACAGAGCAACTAACACTCTCACTTCCAAACTGCTATAATCAGACATGACAAAGTAGACTTAGATAACAGAAGGTGTTCTGAAGATTGATTATAGTAGCGTGATTTATGATGCTTCAACAACTCATTGTTGAATGTCTAATTCTTTATTGATTACTATAATAACTTAAAAACAAAAAGGGATTTGCTTTGTGTTGTAATTATGGTCTAAAACACTACTTATCCCACCCCTATATCATTATACTGAAACCTTCAAAAGAAAAAAGAATTATTCATTAGTTATCATCATTAATAGAAAAATATATACTGAGCAGTACCACTCTGTTAAAACATACTATATATTTAACACAAAGATTATGCCAAATCTCATTCTAATATTTAATTTCATAAGTTTCCTTGAAAAGAGAAAAAAAACCTCTTGGTGGATCAAAGATTCTAAAGTAAAAAAAAAAAAAAGAAAAGTGTAAAAGTTCTAAAAGGAAATATGGGAGGTTTTAATAATTTTTTAAAAATCTTATAGAAAGGAAGGTCTTTGTAGGCAAGACACAAAGAAAAAGATACACACACACACACATATATAAACTGACTTCACAAATATCTGAAATATCTGCATGAGACAAGAACACCATGAATAAAGACAAAAGACAAATGACAAACTGAAAAAAATCACTTGAAAAACAGATGGCAGGAAAGCAGTTAACCTATTTAACACAAAATAAGCAATTATGCAGCAATAAAAAATGTTGTATATATTTAACAATGTTCAAATTCATTCACAATTAAAGAAATAGTTAAATGAGATATTATTTTCACTCATCAGGTTGACAAAGAGTAGCTGTAATAGCTGCAAAAATGATCATGCTTCCAATGTACTATTATCCTCATTTTATAAGTGAGAAAACTGTGATCCTAACATCACAGAGCTAGGAAGTGGCAGAATTGTCATTTTTTAAAGTCTGTTCAGACAAACTTTAAGTTGATTAAAGTGGGGTGAGCAGGTATGTTTATACATCATTTTTCATGAAGTCTTATGGAAGACTCCTGGAAAAAAATGTCCTATATCCCACTGTCATGGCCCCTTCAAGTGCTACATGATTTTTTTCAGCTATGAGGCAAATATCTTGTCTTGAAAAATTAATATGCCAAAGCCTTGTGCCCCTTCTAGAGACAGGTTGCAAATTTCCAAGACAGAACTAACTCAGGAATCACGCACACTAGCTAAATACTGTATTTCTACGTCCATCAGTATCCCAAATAAGAGAAAAGATAAGGTTGGACATATGTCCACATTCCTTCCCCTGCTAGAGTCACACAGTCATCCCACAGGAACTAGGCTGCAGGACATGGGCACTCCAACTGCCGTCCCATTCTCATCACTGCCAATGGAACCACACTGGCTTTAAGACCCAGATCATCTGCAGAACTGAAGCCAGAAATCAGGAAAACAGTGTTTGACATAGTGTTTAATAGGGAATAAAGAGTGAGAGTCTGATCTCTGCCTCTTAGTGTTTTGCACTTTCCACTTCACCACAACTAAAAAGGTAAGGTACACTATAGCCCAGAGAGAGGCTATAAAACAGAGTAGACCGTGGATGGCCTCCTCAGAGAGTTAAATTGGCAATAACCATCAAAATTTTAAATTCATAAACTTATTCATCCATTCCACTTTAGGAATTTATGTTGAAAATATACTTGTGCATGTTCACAAAGACTTATGCCATTGACCGAATGTCTGTGACCCCCAAATTCACAGGATGAATCTTAACCCCAAGGAGACCCCAAAGAGCTCCTCTGCCCTTCTGCACTATGAGGACATAACAAGAAGATGGCATCTATGAACCAGAAGCAGGGACTGGAATCCAACCATGCTAGCACCTTGATCTTAGCGCCTAGACTTCCCAACCTTCAGAACTGTGAGAAATAAATTTCTGTTGTCCCTAAGCCACACTATAGTATTCTGTTATAGAAACCTCAGAGGTTTAAGACAACAATGTAACAACCAAAACTGAAAACATTCTAACAGTCTATCAATAGAGGACTATTTAAATAAACTATTATTTAGTCATATAAAGGAAAACTATGAAGCTTTTTTTTTTTTTTTTTTAATGTAACTGATCTAAACAATAGTCTCTAGCCAGGCGCCTCTGTCCATGGGGATTCTCCAGGCAAGAATACCAGAGTGGGTTGCCATGCTCTTCTCCAGAGGATCTTCTCAACCCAGGGATTGAACCCATGTCTCCCGCATTGCAGGCAGATTCTTCACCAACTGAGCCAGCAGGGAAGCCCACATATCTTTTCAATACCTGATTTAAAAAGCAATAACTCAAGGAATATAAAAGTACAGATTAAAGAAATTTCAATTTGTGCAAAATAAAAGGAAGAAAAAAATATGCATGCATTTGTTACACAAGAGTACTTTTGGAAATTTACGTATGGCCACCCACGTTCCTGGACTCACGGCCGTCTTTCTCCAACTTCAGAACCAGCAACAGCAGGCTGAGTTCTCACATTGCATTACTCTGGCCTCTTCTTTTACCTCCTCTTCTACATTAAAGGACTTTTGTGAGCATACTGGGAATAGTTAGATAATTCAGGATATAATCTGTATTTTATAGTCAGCTCATTAAAAACCTTAATTACAACTGACACACTAATTTTCCATCACCATTTAATATAATAGAGCCACAGGTTCCAGGGATTAGGATGTAGACGTCTTTGGAGGCCATCATTCTGATCACCACAAGTATGAGCATGCAATTTAGGGAAAGGGACTTTAAAGTCCTGCTGCTAAGTCATGTCAGTTGTGTCCGACTCTGTGCGACCCCATAGACGGTGGCCCACCAGGCTCCTCTGTCCCTGGGATTCTCCAAGCAAGAATACTGGAGTGGGTTGCCATTTCCTTCTCCATTTAAAGTCCTATCTTTCTTTAAAGCAAAATAGGCTTTGCTGAAATAGCCTATACAGCTATTTTAAGAAAATAGGAACATAGGTGTGCAGACAGAAGGGGAACATACGTGTAAGAAAAGTGATCTTATTAAAAGAATACATATATGTAGTAATAATGCAAGAGAAATAACAGGAAAATGTATGGAAAACAGAGAAACATTCCAGTGAGCACCAAGTGTTAATCAAGCATTAATTCTCCCAGCAGCAACTCCTTTTTCAGACTTTCACCCTTTGCTAATATCAATTCTTTAAAAGTATCCACACCACTGTCTCATAGCTCTCACTGGTTGCCGCACCATGATTCCTTGGCACATGAACATCCCCAGACTTCACTGCAGCAGAAAAGCAGAACACTCCAGCAGCAGCAGGATTTGCAATGAATACCCGATCTGCTCACTCACCTACCAAAATCACACCCATCCTCATGAAGAAAAAATGAATATGTGGTAAAAATTCAATCCTGCACTTCAGAATCAAACATCTCTAAGCCCTTTAAATAGAAGTTAGCTAGTACACATGCACAGACATCAACCAGGCTTTCTTGCTCATATTCAGAGTCTTCATACCACAAAGTAGATTTGGTCCTTACAGATTTTCCTAGAGAAAGCCTTGAATTTTCAGAAGGTATCTTTTACTGAAGGTAACCCTAACTCAATGCAGAAAAAAAGGGTGGAGTACATAGTAGAAAAAGGAGAAAAGGAAAAAAAAAATGGGAATAGTAAGATTTGATGGTGTGTGTGCATCTGTGTGTATATAATTCCATGAACTAAGTTTTACAGAATAAAATAAGAAAAATACTACTCAAGACACTAGATTAATTCAGAGTTAACTGTAGACATTTTGGCAATGATATTATTGCACAGGCTATACTAAATGCAAATATGGAAGTCTAAATATATCAGGAAAATTTTCATACCAGTGATGGCTTCCCAAAAGAAACTGGCACCTGTCAACAGTCTGGAGTGACAAACAGATACATCCAAACGCCCATTGGTAAAGAACTGAACCAGATCAGCAGATTAAGACTCCAACCTTTAAAATAAAGTTTACCTATGACCACTCCCTAGAGACTTATGAAGCAACTTGCTCTAAGTGTGTTGCCCAGGGAGCGAGTTTACTGTGCATAGTGCAAATACTGATACATTCTTACCAACTGATAGTGTCCGAGTTTCTTAAAATGAACTGTTTTCCTGAGCAAGCCCTAAGTAATGAAGCTTCTTGGGCTCTCTAGCTCCCAAGGTAGATAAGTTTTACAGGATGACAAGCCAGGATAGACAACATGGTCTATGAGGTGGGACAACTGCACCAAACTAAGCTCACGTCAGATGCTCCAGGACCACCACCCAACCAAGGACCCCAACGACCCCCCGGGACCTGCACAGGGAGAAGCGGTTCACTGCAGCCACTTTCCTCTTACACAAAAATCATAAATTTTTAAAAATAAGATTAAAAGTTTTTATCATACAAAAGGAAGTAAATATTCCATAACCTTATAACTTTTGATTTTACACGAAAATATCTTAAAATATATACCAAAGGAAAACAAATTCCCAGAGTAATCAGTAAGTGTTTTAAACTCTTGCATGCCTTTTGTCCTCCAATTCTACTTCTAGGAATTTATCCTAAAGGGGAAAAAAAAATCACTATGTGCCAAGATTTAACCATAAGAATGCTTATCACATATTTATAGGAGATAAAATTAAAAAAAAAAAACACACACAATAACAATAGTAAAGAAAGGATTAGTTTAAAAATATTTCAACCTTCAACAAAATAATCTATGGCTAGAATCTAAAAAAGAGTGGATATATGTATGCATATAACCACTGATTCACTTTGCCGTACACCTGAAACACAGCATTGTAAATTAACTATACTCCAATAAAAATTTAATAAATAAATGTAAAAACTGAATGGCTGTTAAATTTGGCATTGTGACAACATATTTATAAACTAGTTGTAATTTTAAAAAGTAGGTGCAAAGAACTATCTAGAAAGTGATACCCTTTTATAGGTATATCACTCATTCACTATTTTATGTTAAAAGAAATTAAGATAAATTATTACCAAGGGAGAGGATTTGGGGGATTTTATTGATAATCATAAAACCTTCCATTTATTGAGCAGGGCACTCTGCTTTAAAGACAGAAGCTGAAGATGTTCACGAGAATTTACACATACATACACCTTTATATAGATTTATCTATACTGTAAAACTCTCAGTACACCAATCTATAAGTACTCAATACATATTCATTTGCATTTATATTTGTATAGGTACATATTCAACACTTACTACATGTGGAGCACTCTTTTAAGCTATTGGCATTTACTATCTCATTAACCTTTCAGCATGGGCTGGGTATTGTTCTCTATTAAATGGCAACCCACTCCATTATTCTTGCCTGGAAAATCCCATGGACAGAGGAGCCTGGTGGGCTGCAGTCCATGGGGTCCCAAAGAGTTGGACACGACGGAGCGACTTCACTTTCATTATAAGATTACCAAAGATCATTTGCCCAGTAAAGGGTAGAACCAAGATTCAATCCCAAGTCCTCCTTGCTGCAGAACTCAAGGCCTTCTTTTTCATCTCTCTCCCTTTTCTCATTATTTGTATTATTTAAGATATCCACAATGAAAATGAACTTTCGTGTGCTAAGGAAATAACATGTTAATTTAGACTTTCACTTTTCACCTTCATGCATTGGAGAAGGAAACGGCAACCCACTCCACTGTTCTTGCCCGGAGAATCCCAGGGACAGAGGAGCCTGGTGGTCTACCGTCTATGGGGTCGCAGAGAGTCGGACACGACTGATGTGACAGCAATAGCAGCAGCAGATGTGTACTAAAAAGATTTAAATGGTTTTGCGTTTTTAAAATAGCTCTCACCCTAGCCTTGAGAAATAAAAATGTCATTAGGTTTCAATCAATACTCACTGGGGAAAATCTTATTTATAAGAAGGACTAATCTTGGTCTGGTGTGGAGAATTTTGAGTATTACTTTACTAGCATGTGAGATGAGTGCAACTGTGCGGTAGTTTGAGCATTCTTTGGGATTGCCTTTCTTAGGGACTGAATTGAAAACTGACCTTTTCCAGTCCTGTGGCCACTGCTGAGTTTTCCAAATTTGCTGGCATATTGAGTGCAGCACTTTCACAGCATCATCTTTCAGGATATGAAATAGCTCAACTGTAATTCCATCACATCCACTAGCTTTGTTCATAGCGATGCTTTCTAAGGCCCACTTGACTTCACATTCCGAAAGAATGCTCAAACTACTGCACAATTGCACTCATCTCACACGCTAGTAAAGTAATTCTCAAAATTCTCCAAGCCAGGCTTCAGCAATACGTGAACCATGAACTTCAAGATGTTCAAGCTGGTTTTAGAAAAGGCAGAGGAACCAGAGATCAAATTGCCAACATCCACTGGATCATTGAAAAAGCAAAAGAGTTCCAGAAAAACATCTATTTCGGCTTTATTGACTACGCCAAAGCCTTCGACTGTGTGGATCACAAGAAACTGTGGAAAATTCTGAAAGAGATGGGAATACCAGACCCCCTGACCTGCCTCTTGAGAAACCTGTATGCAGGTCAGGGAGCAACAGTTAGAACTGGACATGGAACAACAGACTGGTTCCAAATAGGAAAAGGAGTATGTCAAGGCTGTATATTGTCACCTTGCTTATTTAACTTATATGCAGAGTACCATCATGAGAAACGCTGGGCTGGAAGAAGCACAAGCTGGAATCAAGATTGCTGGGAGAAATATCAATAACCTCAGATATGCAGATGACACCACCCTTATGGCAGAGAGTGAAAAGGAACTAAAAAGCCTCTTGATGAAAGTGAAAGAGGACAGTGAAAAAGTTGGCTTAAAGCTTAACATTCAGAAAACTAAGATCATGGCATCTGGTCCCATCACCTCATGGGAAATAGATGGGGAGACAGTGTAAACAGTATCAGACTTTATTTTTTGGGGCTCCAAAATCACTGCAGATGGTGACTGCAGCCATGAAATTAAAAGACACCTACTCCTTGGAAGGAAGTTATGACCAACCTAGATAGCATATTAAAAAGCAAAGACATTACTTTGCCAACAAAGGTCCATCTGGTCAAGGCTATGGTTTCTCCAGTGGTCATGTATGGATGTGAGAGTTGCACTGTGAAGAAAGCTGAGCACCAAAAAATTGATGCTTTTGAACTGTGGTGTTGGAGAAGACTCTTGAGAGTCCCTTGGACTGCAAGAAGATCCAACCAGTCCATCATAAAGGAGATCAGTCCTGGGTGTTCATTGGAAGGACTGATGCTGAGGCTGAAACTCCAATACTTTGGCCACCTGATGCAAAGAGTTGACTTATTGGAAAAGACCCTAATGCTAGGAGGGACTGGGGGCAGGAGGAGAAGGGGACGACAGAGGATGAGATGGCTGGATGGCATCACCGACTCAATGGGCATGAGTTTGAGTAAACTCCCGGAGCTGGTGATGGACAGGGAGGCCTGACATGCTGCGATTCATGGGGTTGCAAAGAGTCAGACACGACCAAACGACTGAACTGAACTGAACTGAAACATTGGTCAATGTAGGAACCAAAGTGAATAAGCCTTTTTTAGCAGTAGGAACTGCCCATCTCTGGCCACTCACTGTAAACTGGGACTCCTTCCCAATGAGCTTAGGACTGATCATTGGCAATGAAGAGGACTCTGGGCAAATTACAGAACAGTTAACACATTAGATCTACCTAGAAGTATCTCTTTTAAAAGTTGTCATAATAGACTACTCTTTTAGCACTTAACATCTATCAGGTACTTTTCATTTAAGTTGTAGTAATAGAAAGCCTAGCCTCCTCCTTCCCCAATTGTCCCCCTTAAAAAACAATAGGCACTTAAGAGTTTTTATTTCAAAAACTCCCCTCAACATCTCCACATGCTGAGCACAAACATCTGAAACAACTATTTGAAGGCAGCCTGGGGTCACTCTCCTTTGTCGCTCAGCCGTGTCCAATTCTTTGCGACCCCATGGACTGTAGCCTCCCAGGCACCTCTGTCCATGGGGATTCTCCAGGCAAAAATACTGGAGCAGGTTGCCATGCCCTCCTCCAGGCAACCTTCCCAACCCAGGGATCGAACCCAGATCTCCCGCATTGTACGCGGGTTCTTTACCATCTGAGCCACCAGGGAAGCCCTGTTCCTAATCATAGTGTTGTGTTAATCTCAGCTTAGTCATGTCCAGCTCTTTGCAACCCCATGGACTCTATATAGCCTTCCAGGCTCCTCTATCCATGGAATTTTCCAAGCAAGAACACTGGAGTGGGTAGCCATTCCCTTCTTCAGGGGATCTTCCCGACCCAGGGATCAAATCCGGGTCTCCTGCATTGCAGGTGGATTCTTTACCATCTGAGCCACTAGGGAAGCCCCTGTGTAGACTAACACTAATGTTCTCCAGAATCTGCTACAGTAAATTATTTCTCAAAACATCCATTTACCACTGTCTAGACAGTTTAAATGCTGGGAAGCAATGAGCTAAACTATAATGTCATATATTGGATTTCATCTCTATCTAAAAATGAAATTCAAGGTTATGCTATTTGTTGTGTAATTAAAACAAATCTCATTTGATCCCACCCTCATACATTTCAGAAGTATGAGCTAGCAATAAAAGCCCTTAGAGAACACGAACAATTAAAATAAAATCTTTAATTAAGTGCACCACAGTATGCTGAACATGATAACAGATAATTTTAATAGTTGCGTGAAAACTGAATAAAATATTCCCTCCATCTCCAACAGCAGAATTTGAAAAGATCAAAGCACTTCAATTATCTTGACTGAAAGAAATTATCTATTGATAAATCAGGCCTAATCAATGCAAGAGGTGATGGTCAGAGGCTAGGTTCAACCTTTTTGGATCTGTCTTACCACAGGCTTGTTTGTTTTACACTTCATTCTAATCCATTACATTGGAGAGCCTTGTTCAGTTTAAATAGCATCATAAAATCTTTTCCTCTTCGGCCTTAAATTGGCTCTCCTCAGGAAGTGTTTGGACTGTATATTAAGGGTGTAACATAAAAACGCAATGCTGTGCATATTCACACAAAACAGAAGGTCACAGGACCTTGCTCCCAAATGCCAAATTCTTCTAATCACCAGCATAAAATGCCAGTGTTTAAGGGGAAGGCTGCCTCGCAAAACACGGCGCAGGACATTGCACTGGTGCCCCTGCGGCTCCCACGGCAGCTGTCCGGGGCAGAGCGGCTCTCTGCTGGGACTGTCAGCGTTCCCGGAGCCAGAACGCTGGGTCCAACCAACAGCTTTTAAATCTGGTTATTACCAAGTCATCTGCTGCACTCTGTAAGAATATAATGGACCTTCAGACTGAAGCACTAGAAAAATGGCATGAAAAGATAAAGTCTGACACTGTTACCAAGTCTATTCCCAACCCTAGGACAGGATTTTAAAATGAAGATTGGATTGGGAGACTCAAGCAATCGTGGTCTTTCCACTACATGTAGAACATTTTATTATTATGCAACTACTTTTTCAGAATACAAAATAGGCAGCCAAACACAGCAGTGTATGAATATGATATATGGTTACCCCAGGAAAAGATATAATTGTTACCTAAATGCTCTGTCCCCACTTCCTTTTTCTTTTCAACAAGGTTCTTTGAACACACAGCTTAAAAGATCATGTCTCATTTTTATAGTGACTGGTAAGGAAACTAAGAGTATAAAACCTCGCACAGCTGGTATTTAGCTTTGTTTCTACTGCTAATTTTCAAAAGCAAAAAATTAAATAGAAGTCGAGTCAGTTCAATGAGGAATTTCCTCTCCAGGTTCTACTGATTCATGATACGTGCCATGTTGCCCCTTATTCCAGACACGATGTTTTGGAGAGCCCTACACAAAAGAAATGATAAAACAAAACATGCTACATCACGTCGCCTGACATCCAGTCATTGATAATGTCTCTAGTAGGCCTCTAGTAAGGAGGTGGCTCAGTGGCAGAAATTTTAACACTTCAGGAGTAAGGAGTTTACATAAAACACAGGAACGTCACGTCTTAATGCATGGAATGAGCCTCCCAAATCACCATAAACAATTCCCAGAGACATTTACTAAACAGCAAGGAACTATTTTACTTGTCAGCCTGGGACCTCCACAAATGCAGTTGAGGTCAGAAAAAGAAAAATTAGTACCTCTGGCTTTTAATGCCAATGTCCTAAGAAATCACCAGAATGATTTATAAAACACACATGAAACTATATAGTTCTTTGTATGCTTCTCAAGAATTCCCAATCATCTGGTTGTTCAAATTAGCTATCAGAAAATATTTATTGATTCATATTAGATTCTGAACTAACAAATTCTTTGAGAACCGTTCTATGAAGAACTTACTCAGGCAAAGAAAAAAAAAAAAAAAACTAGACTAATCCTAGTTTTTGGAAGTTACAAATAATAGTACATTTAATGCCAAAGGAAAGGAAATATTAACTCCATAAACACTATCCACTTTTATCTACTTAAAAATGTCAGAAAATAATCCTGAAAATATTCATGGAAAAAAAAAAAAAAACCTGCTCTCATGCTGGCAGCCTGAGTTAGAATGGAGATATTTTATTAAAAATAAAAAAGTCTAAAAAATAACTTTAAATAATCAAGTTAATGTGAAGAGAAAGGGTCTGACAACCATGACAGTGAAGACAGCTAAAATCTCTCCTGTGTGTGTTTTACTTTAAGCAAATTAGACGTACTAAATAAAATTTGAATTTTCAGGCCAACTATTTGCTTTGTAAAGAAGTGTATCCCTCCTCCCAAAAACTAAAAATAGAAAATGTTGCTTTCATTCATTTGAAATATTCTACTGACAAAAGGAATCAAGGCACAATTTCAGGAAACAAAGGCAAGGCATACTCTGTATCCCTGAGTTATTGTTCCATTCTGACACCACACACAGCTGGTGTTATGCAGACTCCAACTTCCTCAATGAGAGAGCCTGGAAAAGGTCAATTTAATATTAAAAACAAATGAATGACAGTCAGGTGGCAGCTGGTGAACACCCAGCATCTGAAGACCCAAGAACTCAGGGACCTAGGTATTTATATATAAAAAACCAACTCTGCATGAAATCAAATGTAAGCACAGATTGTATTTGCTTTATGAAAGCTTGAAGGGAAGCAAGGCATACTGCAACACTACAGTAAAAGTCTTTCATAATATGCACAAATTTTGCAGAGAGGGGTAATGCTGCTGTCTGCTCCCCTTTACACAAACAAACAAGAACATCTCTGATACGTGCTAATATAAAACTCAATAAAATAAGCCCCAAAGGAAACTTACAGGTTTTAATTTTCCTACTAGTCCTCCTTAAATAATGATAATTCTGTCCTTCTAATTAATAATCAAGAAGAATTTATTGAATGCTATTAATCCATTTAAATAGAGATAAGCAATGCAAAGCATGTGCAGCATTCATATCATGAAACAAACAAACAAAAAAGAATTATAGACATGCATGACTTTAAGGAAATCTAAAAAAACCACAAACATATAAACTAGAAATATTAGGGAATAATTATTTGTATTTAAAGATTGTCCTTAAATATCAAGGTTGAGATAAGATAACATATGGTACCACTACAAAGGCATGAATTCCATTTACATTTTCCTTAACAAAGAGAAGGACACTGATATTATTATGTTTAATAAGCAAGACGCTGAAAAATGAGATGAACTAAGTACAGAGATTTGGCAAAGTAAGCATAAAATCCAGAACTACTACTGTTCTGTATTTAAGTAAATCTCCCAGGGACTTCCCTGGAAGTCCAGTGGTTAAGATTCCATACTTCCAATGCAGGGGGGCTCAGGTTCAATCCCTGGTCCGAGAACTAAGATCCCACATGCTACGTGACACGGCCAAAAAAAAAAAAAAAAAAAAACTGAAATAAAATTAGATTCTTAAAAAAGAGAGAGAGATAAAAGAGGAGGAGTGGAGAATAGATCCTTAAGTCCTTATAGGCAAAAAAATAAATAAATCTCCCAACACATCATTGACTTTTGTACAAAAAACTATTAAATGGATAAGTTACTATTATTGTTTAGTTTGGTAGCCGCTAAGATGAATACACCCAAGTCACAGGGAAAATGCAATGCAACTGATAGTATGAAGCAATAACATAAAAGACTCCAATATGATAATACCTAGCAATAATAGGTATCACTTACTGAGTCTTTACTAAGTAATAAGCATTTAATGATATTTAAAAACTCACAAGAGCCCATGACATAGTATATAATACATATGTCCATCTTATAGAGGAAGAAACTAGATGCAGAGAAGTTAGTTAATCCACCCAGGGCTATACAGTTGGCAGAATGAGAATTTCAACCCCCACAGTCAGATTTCAGAGCATAGAAACCAGGAACCATGCATCCTCCATTAAAAAGTGCAACAGGGTATTCAAAAAATGTGGGATGCATTTTGTAGGGAGCAGTGATTAGAGGGGCAGAGGACAGGGGAAGAATGATGTTTGAAAAGTTGAGAATAATTGTTCTGTGTGCAAAAGAGGTTTCTATGATGATCTTGGGATGAGGGATTTAAAAGAGAGAAAAAAGCACTTGAGAACCATCACATTAGGAGAACCAGGAAAATTCATAAATACTGGTACCTGATATGAACTTCAAAGAATCCATTCAAATGATTAAGATTTGAATAGCTGGGAACAGAGGCAAGAGCCAAAGAGAAGGTCTCGCATGAGAAAAGGGCCTCAGGAAAAAGCGAATAATAAATGCAGAGTAGTAGTGGGAGTTAAGCCAGGACAGGAAGGTGGCAACCATATGGTGGCTAGCTTGGACACCCAGGCAAAAAGTTTATATTTAGATCAAAAAGCAAAGAAGAATCATTGAGAGTGTTTTGAACAGGTGTTGGGCCCTAGAAAAAATGATCAAGCTAGCTGACACAAGGGAATACAAATTGTGTAATTCCACATATACTAAGTCCAAGACAAAACTAATCTTAAATTATAAAAATCAGAAAATGACTGCCTAGTGAAGAGGGAAACCATTTGGGAAGGGCACAAGAAAACTTTCTGAAGTAATGAGAAATGCTCTATATCTTATTTGGATGGTGCTTATCAGTTCAGTTCAGTTCAGTCAATCAGTGGTGTCTGACTCTGCAACCCCATGGACTGCAGCACACCAGGCCTCCCTGTCCATCACCAACTTCCAGAGTTTATTCAAACTCATGTCCATTGAGTCGGTGATGCCATCCAACCATCTCAATCTCTGTCATCCCCTTCTCCTCCTGCCTTCAATCTTTTCCAGCATTGGGGTCTTTTCCAATGAGTCAGTTCTTCACATCAGGTGGCCCAAGTATTGGAGTTTCAGCTTCAGCATCAGTCCTTCCAATGAATATTCAGGACAGATTTCCTTTAGGATGGACTGGTTGGATCTCCGTGCAGTCCAAGGGACTGTCAAGAGTCTTCTCTAACACCACAGTTCAAAAGCATCAACTCTTTGGCACTCATCTTTTTCTATAATCCAACTCTCACAACCATACATGACTACTGGAAAAAGCATAGCTTTGACTATACGGACCTTTGCTGGCAAAACAATGTCTCTGCTTTTTAAAACGCTGTCTAGGTTGGTCATAACTTTTCTTCCAAGAACCAACATCTTTTAATGTCATGGCTGCAGTCACCATCTGCAGTAATTTTGGAGCCCCCCAAAAATAAAGTCTGTCACTGTTTCCCCTCCCCACTGGGAACAGTGGGGATGGCGTTGTTTCCCCATCTACTTGCCATGAAGTGATGGGACCAGATGCCATGATCTCAGTTTTCTGAATGTTGAGTTTTAAGCCAACTTTTTCACTCTCTTCTTTCACTTTCCTCAAGAGGCTCTTTAGTTCTTCTTCGCTTTGCACCATAAGCATGGTGTCATCTGCATATCGGAGGTTATTGATATTTCTCCCAGCAATCTTGATTCCAGCTTGTGCTTCATCCAGTCCAGCATTTCTCATGATGTACTCTGCATATAAGTTAAATAAGCAGGGTGACAATATATAGCCTTGACATATTCCTTTCTTGATTGGGAGCCAGTCTGTTGTTCCACGTCCAATTCTAACTGTTGCTTCTTGACCTGCAAACAAATTTCTCAGGAGGCAGGTCAGGGGGTCTGGTATTCCCATCTCTTGAAGAATTTTCCAGAGTTAGTGGTGACCCACACAGTCAAAGGCTTTGGCATAGTCAATAAAGCAGAAGTAGATGTTTTTCTGGAACTCTCTTGCTTTTTCGATGATCCAACAGATGTTGGTAATTTGATCTCTGGTTCCTCTGCCTTTTCTAAAACCAGCTTGAACATCTGGAAGTTCATGGTTCATATACTGTTGAAGCTTGGTGGTGCTTATAGGTTCACGTAAAATTGTCAAAACTCATTGAATAGAAGACTTAATATATGTGCATTTTATAGTATGTTAGTTAAATCTCAATTTAAGAGTCAAAAAATTCACCTAGCACAGTAGAAGGGGAGCTAAGAAGACAAGTTAAGGTGACTAATACAGAAGTCCATGAGAAAATAAAGTATGTATATATATATATATGTATATATATAAATTTATCTTGTCCCCTGAGAATGGGGGACATATACAATTTATCTTGTTCCCTGAGAATGCAGGCTGTCAGATGACGGGGACCAAATAATAACTTTTTTTTTCAAGTTATTTTTTCTCATTTTTTTCAACTTTTATGCATCTGATGCTGCCATTTTATCTTCAATTATATTCTATCTCATAACCAATATACATGTATATAGGTATTCTGGTATGAAAAATACCTATAATTTCATAATTCTGATAACTTCAGAATTTCATAATTCTGGTATGAAAAACTTTAAAAATAATTAAACTACTGCTTGCTTATGTGCTATTAAGGGCTTGTCCTCCCTACTGACCTACTTCATTATGCATTATAACAATCTCATGAGGTTTCCTATTATACCCATTTTACAGATGAACAAACCAAGGCTGAGATGATACCTATAACAATAGAGTAAAATAGGCACCCTTGTCTATATATCTCAAATCCCAGGTTCTGAAGCACTGTGCTATACAGTAACACCAAAAATAATTAACAAAGTAGGGTTATCTGGAATTAACTCAGAGAAAGGGTGAGAAAGTCAGTACAGATTAATTCATAATCCATTAAATATATTTATCCCCATAGTTTTCAAAAGACTACACTAGTTAACAAGGGGTTATTACATGACTATTGGGTTATTTATTTTTTAATTGGAATATAATTGCTTTGCAATGTTCTGTTTCCAATGTACAACAATGTGAATCAGCTATTGTTGTTCAGTCACTAAGCTGTCAGACTCTTTACAACCCCATGGACTGCAGCACGCCAGGCTTCCCTGTCCTTCACCATCTCTCACAGTTAGCTCAAACGCATTTCCATTGATTTGGTGATGCCATCCAACCACCTCATCCTCTGTCATCCCCTTCTCCTCCTGCCCTCAACCGTTCCCAGCATCAGGGTCTTTTCAAATGAGTCAGCTCTTGGCATCAGGTAGCTAAAATATTGGAGCTTCAGCTTCAGCATCAGTATTTCCAATGAATATTCAGGTGATTTCCTTTAGGATCAACTGGTTTGAGATCTCCTTGCTGTCCATAGGACTCTCAAGAGTTCTCCAGCACCACAATTCAAAAGCATCAGTTCTTTGGCATTCAGCCTTCTTTATGGTCCAATTCTCACATCCATACAAGGCTACTGAAAAAACCACAGCTTTGACTAGATGGACTTTTGTTTGCAAAAGACAACTCTGCTTTTTAACATGCTATCCAAGTCTGTCATAGCTTTTCTCCCAAGGAGCAAGTGTCTTTAAATTTTGTGGTTGCAGTCACCATACGCAATGATATTGGAGCTCAAGAAAATAAAATCTGCCGCTGTTTCCCTTTATCCCCACCTATTTGCCATGAGGTAATGAAACCAGATACCATGATCTTAGTTTTTTGAATGTTGAATTTAGAGCCAGCTTTTTCACTCTCCTCTATCTCCCTCATCAAGAGGCTCTTTAGTTCCTCTTTGTTTTCTGCTATTAAAATGGTATCATCTGCATATCTGAGGTTGTTGATATTTCTCCTGGCAATCTTAATTCTAGCTTATGAGTCATCCAGCCCAGCATTTCGCATGATGTACTCTGCATATAAGTTAAATAATCAGGGTGACAATATACAGCCTGACGTGCTCCTTTCCCAAATTTGAACCAGTCTATTGCTCCATGGTTCTAACTGTTGCTTCTTCACCTGCATACAGGTTTCACAGGAGGCAGATAAGGTGGTCTGGTATTCCCATCTTTTTAAGAATTTTCCACAGTTGTGATCCTCACCATCAAAGGTTTTAGCATAGTCAATGAAGCAGATGTTTTTCTGGAATTCCTTTACTTTTTCTAAGATCCAATGGATGTTGGTAATTTGATCTCTGGTTCCTCTGCCTTTTCTAAATCCAGCTTGCATACCTGGAAGTTCTCAGTTCACACACTGTTGAAGACTAGCTTGAGGAATTTTGAGCATTACCTTGCTAGCATGTGAAATGAGTGCAATTGTGTGGTAGTTTGAACATTCTTTGGCATTGCCCTTCTTTGGCATTGGAATGAAAACTGTTTCCACTCCTGTGGCCACTGCTGAGCTTTCCAAATATTCTGACATACTGAGTGCAGCACTTGAACAGCATCACCTTTTAGGATTTGAAATAGCTCAACTGGAAAACCTCCAGTGGCTTTGTTCGTTCTGGCACAGAGGTTAAAAGTGTCTGCCTGCAATGTGGGAGACCTGGGTTTGATTCCTGGGTTGGGAAGATCCCCTGAGAAGGAACTGGCAACCCACTCCAGTATTCTTGCCTAGAGAATCCCACCGACGGGGTCACAAAAAGTCGGACACAACTGAGCAACTTCACTTTCACTTTCTTTTTCACTTTCAATGATTCCTAAGGCCCATTTGACTTCACACTCAAGGATGTCAGGCTCTAGTTAAGTGATCATACCATCATTGTTATCCAGGTCATTAAGACCATTTTTGCATAATTCCATGTATTTTTACCACCTATTCTTAATCTCTTCTGCTTCTGTTAGGTCCTTGCCATTTCTGTCCTTTATTGTGCCCATCTTTGCACAAAACATTCCATTGGTATCTTCAGTTTTCTTGAATAGATCTCTAGTCTTTCCCATCCTATTGTTTTCCTCTATTTCTTTGCCTTGTTCACTTTAAGGCTTTCTTCTCTCTCCTTCCTATCCTCTGGAATGCTGCATTCAGTCGGGTATATCTTTTCCTTTCTCTTTTGCCTTTCACTTCTTTTCTCAGCTATGCGTAAGACCTCTCAGGCAACCATTTTGCCTTCTTGTGTGTTTTTTCCCTTTGGGATGACTTTGGTCACCTCCTCTTTTAGTGTTATGAACCTCTGTCCATAGTTCTTCAGGCAATACGTCTACCAGATCTAATCCCTTGAATTTATTTGTCACCTCTACTGTAAAAACATAAGGGATTTGATTTAGGTCATACCTGAATGGTCTAATGATTTTCCTTACTTTCTTCAATTTAAGCCTGAATTTTGCAATAAGGAGCTCATGATCTGAGCCACAGTCAGCTCCGGGTCTTGTTTTTGCTGACTTATATAGAGTTTATCCATCTTTGGCTGCAAAGAATATAATCAATCTGGTTTCTGTATTGACCATCTGGTGATATGTATACATATACATATACGTCCTTGAGCCTCCCTTGTAACCCCCATCCCACAGGACTATTGTTTTATAAACTGCTTAAAACAAGGGTGGAGTTTAATGTTACTTGCTTTAGGCATTAGATAAATGTTTATAGATTCATATTTATAACATATATACATAATATGCTATGTCAGGTCAATTCAATCTCTGCCAAATCTGGCTTCATGAAGTTTGAAGATTTATCACAACTAATGTCAAATAATTAGAAAACATTCTTAATAAAATCAATTTGAATTCAGTTTAATTTTTAAAGGTGATATGCCATCCTGAATGTATTTTTAGGCTTCAATTCTCTTGAAATCATAAGGATCCATAGATTTAATAGACTCCTAAAAAGGATGGTAACTTAATAGGACTATAGGAGCAGTTTCATAAGAAGAGGGATTCTATTTCTAAATATAAAAATTCATAAGTTCAGATCCTTCTAATTAAACAGACATGAATATTTAGGTAAAAATGGGAGTAAAACCACTACTAAAATATAAGAAAGTGATTTCCTAAGATAACAAACAAAGGAAGAAAGCAGTTCATCTTAGTGAGAGAGCAAATGCTTTAAGTGCTATAAAAATAGCATTTTACATAAACATACAACTCTGCTTATCTACTTGTTAAAACGTATCTCCCAAAATACTTCTACATGGCAACAGTTGGTTTAATAAAGTCTCATTTTTCAGGCTACTTAAGACTTTTCACAAATCCAAGCATGACCTTCAAATTAGCATTAATGAGATTTTACTAATACCACCAACTTACATTTTACGATGCTTTCCCTAGAAACATATCTGAGATTGTTACTCTACTCCAGATAAGTATTCTTTTATCAGTGGGGGAAAAAAGACAAACCTAACTCTTGGAATTTCATAACTCATTTTATCATTGCTGAGAAAAGTTAAAAAAGACTCAAATGAAAGGGCAGATATACCATGTTCATGAATTGGAGAACTAAAAATTGTTAAACTATCAACTCCCCCAAACTGCTTTTAGATTATACACTCTCAATCAAAATACCAGGAGATCTTTCTGTAGAAATTGACAAGCAAATTTTAAAATTTCTGTGGGATGAAAGAATCAAGTATAGCCAAAAATTTTTGATAAAGAACAGACCTGGAGGGCTTACATTACTTGATATCAAAAGGAATCATAAAGCTGTAGCAATTAAAACTATAATACCATGGCCTAAGGATAAACACAGAGATCTCTGGAATAAAATAGGATAGAAATACAGGGTCAGTTGGTTTTTGATAAAGTTGCCAATTCAATGGGAAAAGGACTGTCTGTTCAAGAAATGGTGCTGGAACAACTGAATTTTGGTGGGGAAGCAAAAAGAAGTAAATGGCCAGCATTACCTCACACTATACACAGAAATTTACTGACAATGGATCATAGAACATAGAAGCACAACATATAAAACATTTGGGAGAAAATACAGGGAAAAAAATTTTACAACCTTAGGGTAGGCAGAAAATTTTATGTAGGACACAAGAAATTGAGAAACTGTATGTTATCAAAATTAAAAACTTAACATCAGTATGAAAACAAAAAGCTACAGACTATAAGAAAATACTGTCAAGACATATATCTTTAAAAAGATCATATCAAAATATATGAAGAACTCTCAAAACTCAATCATAGAGCTTCCCTGGTAGTCAGTGGATAAGATTCTGCTTGCCAGTGCAGTAGACACAGGGTCTGTCCCTAACCCAGGAAGATCCCACATGCTGCAGAGTAACTAAGCCCATGTGCCACAACTACTGGGCCTCTGTTCTAGAGACTGGGAGCCACAACTGCTGAGACCAAGCACAGCTACTGGAGCCCTCAGGCCCTAGAGCTTGTGCTCTGCAAGAAGAGAAGACACCGCAGGGAGAAGCCCAGGTACCATGACTAGACCAGCACCCACGGGCCACAACTAGAGAAAAGCCTGCATAGCAATGAAGACACAGCACAGCCAAAAATAAATAGATGAGTGAGTTATTTAATCAAATTTAAAAAATGGATTGCACAGCTTTCTCGGATGCTGTGATTTTTAAAAAATATACCCAATTATAAGGCAAAGTATCAATATTTGAACAGACATTTCATCAATGAAGATACATCAATAGTCAACAAGCACTTGAAAAAATGTTCAACATTTTTACTGATGAGAGAAATGCAAGTTAAATTCATAATATATCACTACACACTCAATAAATTAGCTAAAATTTAAAAGATTGACAATATTAAGTATTGCCAAGATATGAAGCAATTGAACTCCCACATATTGCTGCTGGGAATGCAAAAAAGTATAACCATTTTGGAAAACAGCTTGGCGATTTGTCAACAACTGCATTTCTACACTCCTAACCAAGAAAAGTGAAAACATATTTCAACACAGAGAATTATAAATGAGTAATTACATCAGCTTTGTTCATAAGAACCAAAAACAGGAAACAATTCAGTATCATCAGGCAAATGGCTGAGCCAATTATATATTTTTTCTACTACTTGGTAATAAAAAGAGACGAAGTACAAACAGCCATAACAACATGACTGAAACATTATGCTAAATGAAAGAAGTTATACACAAAAGTAGAATACATTGTATGACCTCATTTATGTGAAAGTCTAGAAACATGGAGATTAACTAAAGTGGCACAAGGTAACTTTGGGAGGTGATGGATATGTTCTGTATCTGGATTGCACTGATAATGATGGTTAGACATAGGTATACATTTGTCAAAATTCATCAAACTGTACATTTTAAATGGATCCATTTTTTTAAAATGGATACATTTTATCATATACATATTGTTCACCAATTAAATTATTTTAAGAAAAAGCTGGTTTCTCTTGTCATACTCTGCATATTATACAATGCCAATTCCAATGACATCCAATTTTTAGTTTGAGTCATGGGTACCTGTGTCAAAAATAATCTAATTTACACTGACTTAACTGAAAGAGAAACATACAGTTTCAATATTATAACCCTCTCAGTTCTCCTCTCACTGCCTCACTGCACCATATCCAGTTGAACTTTAAATTTCTTGAAAGTTTTTTTTTCCCTCTTATTGCTTATCATGGGCAATTCCTCTATACTCCATAAATATTTGTGAAATTAAATCAAACAGAAGCTCTCCACGGTCTTTCTTTCCTAGTGTTACTCTTGAGAACAGAATAGAAATTAAGCCTTCAAATGTCCTATGATTTTATTTTTTTCTTTCACTCACTTTAACACAACCTTCTTTCAAACAAAGTATTATGCCAGAGCCCAATATGTTAAACAGATGTACATTTATAGGTTTGAATTATAATATTTAATAATAAAGTCAACCAATAAGAACCTGAGTTCATTTATCAGCAGTACCCAATGTAACAAAATTAGTTATTTTTAGTATGCAAATGTATCTGTTGTTCTTTCAGGTTTTTTAGCAATTAAAAATGAAATTCAAATCAAATATTAAAAGCAGGGGTCAGCAAACTAAGACCCAAGGGCCAGAGCTTGCCCACCACCTGGTTTTGTACAGTTCTTGACCTACGAATGTTTTCTTTTTTACATTTTTCAAGAGTTTGAAAAAAAGAATATTTTTTTATATGTGAAATTATATAAAAATTCAAATTTCCATATCCATAATAAAGTTATATTGGAACACAGTCACACTTAGTTGTCTATGGCTGCTTTTGTGCTACAATGGTAGAGTTCAGTAGTTGCAAAAGAGACTGAACAGTCCACAAACTTTAAATATTCACTATCTGGCTCTATAGGAAAAGTCTGCAGACTCCTTGTTTAACACAAATCTTCATAGTACCAATTTCATGGAGTAGAGTTTGGAAACTACTTATGACACAGTATATTTTGAAAGATTACCACTAAAATATTTTTCATTCTACTCGCTCTTCTACAAATGCACTCTTCCCACTTCCTCACCAAGAAGTCTAATTCTCTTCCTTCTGAATCTGGGCTCATTTTAGTGACTTGCTCGGCCAATACAATATAGTGGAAGTGACTTCTAAGACTTCCAAGATCAGGTCATAAGAAACCTTTTAGCTTCCTCCTAGGTCTCTTGGATACTCTGCTAAAGGATGCTTTCTCTGAGAACCTAGCATCATGATATGAGAAGCTTGAACCACATCGAGAAGCCAAATATAGGTATTACTGCCTACAACCTTAGCTGAGCCCTAAGTCAACAGCCAGCCTCAACTGATATCCATGTGAGAGAGCTATTCTGGACCTCCAGCTCAGATGAGCCTTTAGATAACTGCAGCCAAGAGACATCTGACTGCAACCACATCACAGACTCTACATGAGCACCACCAGCAGCTCCAATCAATCAGTCAAGCTAAGTAGACTTGAATAGAATAAAATAGAACTGAATAGAATAATAAATGCTTATTTCAAGTTACAGTGTTTTGGGGTGGTTTGTTGTATGGCAATAGAGAACTGAAAAAGCACTATATTAAAACAAATCTAGGAAAGTTTCAGGTTAGAAATTCTAGACTTCTGAGTCAAGCCCATGCTTGGACTATCCATGCATATCAACAGGCCAAACCCTACTAAAGTCTCCACTAAACCTAGGTGTTCTAGAAGTAGCCATGGATGAAGGAAGTGGTAAATAATACTCTAATGGAGCCACTGTGGTTTCCCAATCTGTATGCATTCCAATCAGACTCACTGTCCCCCAAAATATGCCAATATGCCTGAATCTTATTCTGAAATTCTCACAAAGAAGTAGAAAATAATTTTTCTAATTTCTAAAATAACATCAGGATTGGCAAAGAAACAATTCTCGGTTTTCATGTTGTAAATGAATTGATGATTATAATTCCTCTTTATTTTTACTTGATAATATTAAATTGATATGTGAACTTAGGTGAAATGTAGTTGTTAGGTCACTACATAGTCAAGTATCAGTATATGGCAGTTTACTGCTAATACATCTGGACTTAGTAATAGAAGTCCATATGGTTGCCTACTCCTGCCTGAGGGGTGACAGCTAAGAGTTGTTCACTGACAATATTTCCAATATGTGCCAGTTATGTGTGATAAACTCCTTAACCTGAAAATTTTAACTAAACTGAATATCAATCCCCTATGAAGCCGATACATCATATTTTCAATATTCCCTAAAACTACAGTGGATTCAAATTTCAAAGAATGAGTGCTTACTATATGTTAGGTATGCTGCTACACTCTGGAGATATGTCTTCAACTGATGTAAATTTCATTTAAAAGACAGAAGTGGCTCTGAATTATTTTGATATTCCAGACAGTCATAATGTGACACAGAATGGTATGTTTATTTTAAACCAAAAGGGATACTACTGGAACACTTAAGATTCTTAATCCTTCTTCTTAACTCTATAACTGTTTTCAAGTTTATTTAAACATTTATTCTTGTGATTATTTTTCACACTAATGTGGAAAATACTTGCAGAGACAAGTGTTTTAAGAGGAAAACATTTCATCTCTTAGTGGCTTAAAGCCATCCTACAAAAGTGCTGTAACCATTGGGTGATAGTTGCTGCAGCGGTGACTAGTAGTGAAAAACACGGGGCATTTGTCAAACCTGACCTATTTCATCAGTTTCATGTAGTCTCTCCCCTTCAGATCTCCTACTGAGTCCCTTCAAAGATCCTCGTGATGGAACTTCCACCCAGTCTTACAAAGTGACATCTCCCTTTCTTCAGCCAGTCTTTCCCACTGCCAGAGTCCAATCTCCACAGTGACCCTTAATAAGCCCTACCCTGGTGCAGATGTCCTGGCCCAAAAAGGCAGATTCCCCTAACACTCAAGAGTTTGTCAGGTAAGTCACACTTTAGGCCTGGAGACCTTAGATGGTAGATGGCCAAACCCTGGTAGAACGTGGTACATCCATGATTTGCATCCAGGCAATCGAGCACCAGAGTCTCTGCACTTAAGTCACTGCAACAGGCACGTGGCTGCTGCCATTTCTACAACATGCTTTAAACATACATCTTGGTCCCTCAATTCACAATAAACTGAATCCATTACTAATAAAAGCAAAATCTCTACACAGAAAATATTACAATTTACTACTCACACAGCAAATGTGACATTACAGGGCTTTTAAATAATTCAAAACTGGCATTTTCTAATTAAAGACATACTAAGAAGCATGTTAACAAATGTTTTACACTTATTAGGGAAAAAATAGTGGGACATAAATACACTTCAAAAAATGTAAAATTGACCATATAATTTATTTTCTCATGTTCCATATAGTCTTGTATTGAACATGTAATAGTATTTGAACATAATTTAATGTGGTGACTACTCAACGTTAAAAATACACATTAATAGTGTAACTGATATGGATTCAACCCAGAATCCATAACAATTCTATTCACATCCTGTGTAACTCCATGGGGATTCTATGAGGAAAGTTTCCATATATGGTAATTTTCCCCATAGACTCCCCACAGTTTATACAGGATATGAATCTGGTCCATTGTGACAATGAAAACAACAGATCACTGAAAACTCATGTGTAATTTCTACTGAACAAACCAGACTAACAATTAAGGAAACCAGTACTCAAGTGAAAATAAGTACTCTGAACATTTTATAACACTGGGTATTTTCATTCCATTCCCATACTAGCAGAATCAGTATATAAATATCCAGGGGGAAAAAAACCAAATTCCTATCTTTATTTCATTTAAAATATTCCCTTGATTCTAAAAATTATGATGCCAACTATTAACAGGCAAGAAACCCAAAAGGAAATTTCACATCAGACTTAACATTGTCAGAAGAAAAGAAAAGACAATAATACAGTATGACAAGTCAAAAGTATTATATGAGCTTTACTTCCCAAGCTCCTGTATGACCATGTCCCAGTGTAAATTCCAGTGATTCATAATTATTTTTCTTTATTGTGACTTTAGCCATCTGCATTTTCTATTTATCTAAAGTCATGTAATTTTTTTCTTTAATGTTCTAAGTATAGAGTTAGAGGTAATTTTTTGTGTGTATATTTAAGTATGTGTATTTCAAGTAAGATGAAAGCATCTAAAATTCAATACAGCTAAATAACAGCTGGATTAAAGATTTGGAAAGGAAAATGACTCTTTCTGAATTACCTAGCTTCATATGACAAAACTACTAAAGGGAGGGATATAGTACTAAAATGTCAACCATACTAACAGCAAAAACAGCAGTGTCATACAATTATTTAATAAGAACTAGGGCTTATACTGCAGAACAGTCCAGTTGTGAACAGCCATTTTTGAAAGACCATAGTTGCTGTTAACATCTCAACTGATTCACAGAAATTACACCAAAACAATAGACCCAAGTTTAATCTCACGTATGACTGGTTGTCAAGAATGGCCCTGAAATACATAAAAAGGGAATGTGACTCATTTATTCTTCTGTAAAAGAGTTGTCTGTTTAATTATACAGTTTCTTGGTGATCTAATATTGCTAGAGTATATTCATTTTACTCTCTCTCACATAATGGCTCAAAATTTGAGATAATTACATTGTTCTTAGAAGTATGATATCACACTCACTATTAAAACTGAGAAGCTGTCAGTTCCAAATTAATGCATTCATCAGTAATGAAAATAAAAAGCAACAGCTGCCCTTTTGGTGTGCATCAAAGAAAATCATATGGGGCAGCACATATACCCCAAACCCTTTCCAGCATCTAGCTGCCTACGGAAGGTGAGGTGGGCATGCAGAAAATGGCAAGGAAGATTTGCAAGACAGTCATACCACAGCTAAAGAGAACTGACAATCTGACACACAGGTCCACCATGTCCCCATCACCACTAAACTCACAAAATACTACTGCTCTGCTGGGATTTGGGTAATTTCTCCTTCCCTTTCAAGATACAGTAGATGTTCTTTCTAATATGTTACAACTACAACAAAATGTTGAGAGGAGGGATTAAATGACACTCTTTGCCCCAAGGGTATACTGTTTCTGAAAAGGTAGGATGTTGCTCTCTTCACTGGACTAATAAGGTAGGTGCTTTTAAATATATATTAACTTACTAGAAAATAGCACAATTCCCACCACAGCACATCTTAAATGGTACCCTTGAGGACTAAAAAACTTAAACACGGGAAGGGAGACAGGAGGAGGACTGAGCTAGAAAAACACTAATTGAATAAATGTCCATGTATTTGAAGTACTTACTCTTTGGAGAATAACTGGCTTTATGATGAAGGATGTAACCAAATGGCAGCAGGACAAAGTCAGTGTCCCTTACGCCACAAAAAGAAAAGATGAGCTTTTTCTCTAGTTATAAAATTTTAAAAGGAAAAGAAATTTTAATTTTTGTGAATTCCATTGATTTTAAAATATGAACTATCATTAAATCAAGCATTCAACATATGCATTTAAATGACCACTCCCCTCACAAAACTTTCTTTTAGTACTTACATCCTAAGCCTAAATTACTTTGACCAGACTAAAATTGCATCTCCTCATAGCAGATAAAGGGCAGGCCTACTACTCCCATTTTTAGACATGGGAAATTTCAGTAAAGGAAAAAGCTCAGTGAAATACATCAAGATGGTAACAGATTACAGAAGTTATACTTCCTGCTTTGTCCTAATGATTAATCTACACATAACATAGAACACTTTCATTTCAAAGTAGCCTGAAAATAGTTTGGGCCAATTTATACAACTATGGGAGATTCAGATACACCAAGTTAGAAAAAATGAGATTCCAACACTGTTGGAGTTCTTCTGTAAAGTGAATCAAGAAGATATTCACTGAAGCGAGGTCAGACAGAGCATTTATTAATTCTGTTGCCATAACTATGTAAGTTTTAACTCTGATAAACTTTTTACTTTTCCAGGTAAGTTTTTTTGTCATTTTTAAGGCTCTTAAATTGTGTGTGTGTTGGGGGGAGGAGGGGTGCTTCTTGGGCATTTACATTAAGTAATACGATTTCAGTGAGACTAAATATGTTATAATGTGATTCCTAGGTTACCTCAAATTCCTGACCTGAAACGTGAAGTCAACTTACTCAATCCAGTACTTGAAAAATGAAGGCATGGAAATTGCTATTGACATTTCTTTCTCTTATAGGCAAAGAGTTAAAAGCAGAGAAAGAAAATTTTAAAGAACCATGTACAAGTGACAATATCAACAGAATTCAGAATAGTAATCACCTTTTGGTGAGGAACAGAAGTAATACTGGGACAAGAAATATTGACAAAAGAACTTTCTGGAGTAAAAGCAATGTTCTGTATCTCAAACTGGGTAGCAGTTCCAAGGTGTAAACAGGCAAAAATTCAATGTGTTCCACACTGATTTATGCATTTTATTGTATGTGAACCATACCTCAATTTAAAAGTAAAAGCATCCAATACAATTAAGGTACTGCAACCAGAAATTAAGGATAAGAATTATGAAATCAGAATATGTTAGGGAAAAAAATGAGCCTTTTCAGGATCTAGCATAGCACTGTACACAGAATAGATAGCTAAATGAGTATTTACTGTAAAAATTTAGTAAAAATATGCCAGGTGGTTTAGAAGATCCCTTCTGAACGAACTATAACTTCTAATGTGACTATTTTTCTTAATATTCTAAATATAGTCTCAGTCTATAAAACAGCCTCCAAAAGATGGAAATTAAAGGCCTGGAAAAGCTATGCCTCAAAACACAAAGAAAATGACTTGTCTCAACTCTGAGTGCACATTTAAGGAATCTCCTTATCTAAAGAAGGCAGTCCATTCTCAACATTTTGCAGCCACTGACAGTACAGATCTATCTATGGTCTTCTAGTGACAAGCAGGAAACAAAACTTAATACTCAGTAAAGTAAAAAAAAAGCCTACATGATGATGTTCTGTCTTCTGAATGACATTCTATCTGTACACTAATTTGGTAGCTATGGAGACCAAAAGCAACCAGCAGTTTTCAAACACAGATCATAGCACATGGGTGATATTATCAAAAGATGAGGTTTAATGATCAAGAAAGGCTGTCTGCTGGGTAAACCTGGCCAGACAATATTAGAGTTCCTATGTCAAGAACCCAAAGGTTCCCACACTGAGTTTCAACTTCTTCCATTTTCAGCTAAACAAAGTAATAAGACTAATTGTCCTTTAGGATGTAAATACTTCTATCTACTCTACCTAGGTTCCTACTTAAACAAAATTCAATGACTGAAATGAAACTAGAAGGTATTTGCCACTAAATAATCTGCTTCCAATCCTGGGTGACAATAATTCCAAATGTATCACTTAAGTGAATTCAAAAAACATTTTTAAATTATTAAAAAAAATAAAACTATCACATCCTGAATGGGACATCACATCTCATTGTTATTCTATCTTGACCTTGATAAGGCATTGTGGTAATTTCAGAAATGGGATGCTTCTAGGTAAAACAACAAAAATAATCCACCCTTTAAAATAGCCAATCAAGAAACAGAAGACCTGAGGAGTATTAGCTCTCTTGAAATACTGCTATTCTGGAATAATCATCAGCTACGCATAAATAATCACACTGATCACCCAAAATCAGAAAGGAGAGACTGAATTATATATTCATAAGAAATGTGTTTCTTAAATTCCTGCCCTAACCCTCTCTCCCCACAAAGCCAGTGTCTTGCCAGTGTTTAAAGCCCTAGGTCAGCAGGTTCAGTCTCTTTATAAATTCTGAACTGTCACCTGTGCTTATGGATAATGACAAAATATTCTGCAGAGCCTGTATAACTGCATTGACAAGTTATACTATTCTACATCCAACATTAAATAATCCACGTTACTTAGGCTGGTCATCATTTTTCAAATACCCATTATAGCTGTCCACAAGTGCCATCCAGCCCAGCCCCTTGTGCGGGGCCTGCTCTGCACCAAAGCAATTTCATTGTATAAGTTTTAAGACAGATATGCTGCTGCTGGACTGTGGCGCTAGCCAGCAAATCAAAATTGAAGCCATTGTGTAAAAAAAAAATCCATTTTTTAAAAAAAGCTTAATTTTTATTTATCTACATATAATGTCTGCCCATATGTTTCTGTAAAATATGGGAAGAAGATATAATGATACCTCTTTCTCCTTTTAGATTAAAAAATGTGAGCCTTTTTTACTCTCTTAATAAACACTATCATGTCAGATCCTCACAGTATCTATTTTAGGGTTTAAGGACCATTACAGAACCACAACAATAGATCAGTGACAGACTTGATCCCACCAATTAACACATTCTGGGGAGGTTGCCTAGATTCCTGTCTTCCTCCCTCCCTCTTGGAGGCCTGATTTTGACCACACTGACATCCCTGGCCTTAAGGATGAATAACCCAGTTAAGGGGAAGTCCTTTTCCTGAGACCAATTTTTTTGTAATTAGAGTCAAAATACAAAGGCTGGTAATGACCTAAGGCAAAGTGATATGAACTCCAAGCCAATGAAACCATGACAGCAAGCAGATTTCTAAACAGCAAAGTGAGATCCATTTACTTACATGAAGACTCAGTGCCAAACATGGCTGGCTCCAGAGGCTGCTTTTAAAAAATTAGAAGAATGGAGGAAAGAAGGAAGAAAGAAAAAAATCGAGGAGAGTGTACGTGTGAGAGTGGAGAGATGAGCTGCTACACAGCAGAGGTCATGAAGACAGACAATGCAGTCCAAACTGTGTCCAGCTGCCAGATTCTCCTCTTACAAGCTTCAGTGTTCTCCCGTGTGATTGAAAAGCAAGGTCTCCTACAGCACCAAAAACCGAAGAGCTGCTTTTGAAAATCCAATAGGGAAAGGCAGGCCGACGTGGCTCTTCTGGGATGCAGGGAGGCAGGACTAGGTAGCAGCGGGGGCAAGACTGGGAGCAGCAGCAACAGCGGATACTGCAATCCCCAGCCCAGTTATAGCAGTAAGACAATAGCAGGGCTTATGCACACACTGCTGACGTCAGAGACACTGCACAGACCGACTGCGCGGCTCGAGCCAGAGGCTCCAGGGGCTTCAGGGGAGCAGGCAATTCAAAGGGGAATTCCTTTGTCACAAAATGCACAAGACCAAGAGCCACATACATATTCACATATATATTCACCCTCCTGACAAGATCTTCATCTGAGATACCACGAACTAAAAGAGACCTCAAAGAAATTTAAATATTGGCTTTATAGCAACCAACCACAAAGATATGCAAATCAGGGTTCTTGATTTTATGCAGCAAGTAGAACTTTTCAAGGGAATTAAGAATATGAGAAATGAGAAAAATAACCTACCTTTTAAAATAACTCGAGTTCATTGCTTTTTCAGTAGGCTTGGGGAGACTGACAGATTAGGGGTTGTACACTCAATCACAAGTATGTGAAAATATGTACACTATTCCACACACATCCTGGCATATAAATTCACAAGCAAATGTAACAGTAAAACAACACTGCTGCTGCTGCTGCTAAGTCGCTTCTTTCGTGTCCGACTCTGTGCAACCCCATAGACGGCAGCCCACCAGGCTCCTCCATCCCTGGGATTCTCCAGGCAAGAACACTGGAGTGGGTTGCCATTTCCTTCTCCAAAACAACACTATAAGGGCTTAAAACACTGTTTGACACCCGGTGAGCACTCAAATGTTAATGAATACATTATTAGCTATTTTACAACTATTATTCAAGTGTGAAAACCACTACTCTAGGAATATGTGTATGTACACATATTTTTCTATCCTATTTTTCTTTGCTTTATTTTTCTTTATTTTGCCCTATGAGAATTCCTGTCATTTTTCCAGGGTAACTCAGTAATGTTAATGCTGTGCACACACATCTGTGTAATCCTGTGTGCAAGTAGGTATATATGATTAACAATCATATTTCTTTTTCATCCACCAAGACAAAGATGATATTATTATTTTGTCTCTTGACTCATTACCTGCATTACCTTTACTCTTAGAAATCTACTTTTTTCTAAAAGCTATAAGCGCACAGGCTTTTCTTAGAATATCAATACAACACAAGCAAAGTTTGTTCCAGTATTTTAAAAATATTGAAATGCACAAAAAGTGTGGCTATTTTTCAATAATCCCATTGTTAAAGTTATATAAAACAATAAGTTCAAAAGCTCAAGTTTCTTTTCCATTCATTTATCTAAGGTATATACTTTTTCTAATACTTTCTAAAGTTTATAGACATGTCTTTATATAACACAGCTTTTAAACACTAAATTCTTATATGATTGTAGAGCTGCAATTACCATCTAAAAATATCGTTAATAGTTCTTTCAGTCAGTATATGTACATCCACCTCATCTTTAAGTGGTTACATAATAGTCCATCGTATGGATGTGCATAAAGGTAATTTGACCTTCATCTTTCCGAAAACGCTAAATCATTGCAGAGAAACTGCAATGATGCTACATAAGAACAAATGTTTTATTGTAGGTAAGATAATAATGGGGCTCTCCTGGTGGCTCAGACGGTAAAGAATCTGTCTGCAATGCCGGAGACTTAGGTTCAATCTCTGGGTCAGAAAGATCCCCTGAAGAAGGGCAAGGCGGTCCACTCCAGTATTCTTGCCTGGGAATTCCATGGACAGACAGAGGAGCCTGGTGGGCTACAATCCATGGGGTTACAAAGAGTCAGACACGACTGAGTGACTAACACGTTAACATTAACAAAGATAATAATAAGGGCTTCCCTGGTAGCTCAGTGGTGAAGAATCCTTCTGCAATGCAGGAGATGCTGAAAATGTGGATTTGATCCCTGAGTTGGGAAGATCCCCTGGAGGAGGGCATGGCAACCCACTCCAGTATTCTTGCCTGGAGGATCCCATGGACAGAGGAGCCTGGCGGGCTACAGTCCATAGGATCACAAAGAGTCAGACACATCTGAAGTGACCGAACAAACACACACACAAGATAATAATAACCAATTTTTACTGCATGTTTACTATGTGCCAGGTATTATTTTGGAAACTTCACATATATCAGCTTACTTAATCTTTGTAACAATCCTCCAAGGTAGATACCATTATTATCCACATTTGATAGATGGTGCTCATGCAGGTTACTAAATGAAAAGCTGGGATTCAAACCCAGGCACTCTGGTTTCAACACACATGCTCTTAACTACTCATCTATAATGTCTCTTGAAAAAAAAAAATTACCAAAATTATATTTTAAGAATTCAACTAAAATAAAAGGAAAATGAAAATCAATAGAAAATATGGAGAAGAAAGTTCTTAAAAGAAAAATGTCACCAAAAACACTAAAAATGAGAGAAAATTGCAAAAATTAAGAAAAATGCAACCTTCCCAAAATAAGTAATCCAGGTTAACAACCAGTGGAGAACACAGGTATACCTCAAAGATACTGTAGGCTCTGTCCCAGACCACCACAGTAAAGCAAGTCACACAACTTTCTGGTGTTCCAGTGTATACAGAAATTATGTTTACACTGTACTATAGTCTATTAAGTATGCCACAGCATTATGTCTAAAAAAATATCAATTTTAAAATACTTTAATTGCTAGAAAATGCTGACCATCACCTAGCCTTCAGTGAGTTGCAGTAATAACATCAAAGATCACTCACTGATCACAGGTCACCATCATAACAAATGTCACAATGAAAAAGTTTGAAATATTTGTGAAAATGAAAAATGAAAAGTTTGTGAGAATTACCAAAATGTGAGACAGAGAGTGAGCAAGTTTGTCAGGAAAAAATGGTGCTGACAAACTTGCTTGGTGCAGGGTTCCCCAAAACTTTCAATTTGTAAAAGGATGCAATTTCTGCAAAGAGCAACAAAAAGAAGCTCCAGAAGACTAGGTATGCCAGTATCAATAACGGTCCTGGTATATACAGGTGTAGGAAGTGGGAAAGGGCTATACACTTCAAAAGGGTTGAAACCAGAATATTATCTTACATGAGATCTGTTTTAAATTGTATACAAGATGTTGCACATGAATAGTCACACAAAAGGGGGTGGATGTGGCCACAAGAAAGGCAAAAGGAAAAGCAGAATAAGCAAAGGATCCGTGGATAACAGATATAGTTATTCCTCCATATCAACCAGTTCCACATCTGTGGATTCAACCAACAACGGATCAAAATATTCAGGAAAAAAATATTACAGAAAGTTCAAGAAGCAAACTTGAACTTGACACAGTTTTTTGTGTCAAAAATGCTATTTTTGACATAGCATTTGCATTGCATTTACATTGTACTTACAACTTACATAGCATTTATCTCATATTAGGTATTATAAGTAATCTTGAGATGACTCAAAATATGCAGAGGGGATGTGTGTAGATTATATGCAAACACTATACAATTTTTATATAAGGTATTTGAGCATCTGCAGATTTGGGGTTGGAGGTAGTCTGAAACCATCCCCTGCAGATATTGAGTGACAAATGTACTCTCCATAGTCTATATACAACAACTTCTTGCCAACTCATTGATGTAGCTCCTCTCTTCAGCTCATATGTGAAAGTGTATATGTGCATATGTATATTTTCTGAGTGCTTATATTTATTTCTTGGCAAAGACTTCTAACAGTAAGTTAAAGTCTGCATTATTTTTCAAGACATCTACTTTTTAGATAACTATAGTAGGATCAGGCCTCCCTAGGGCTCAGTTGACAAAGAATCTGCCTGCAATGTGGAAGACCTGGATTCAATCCCTGGGTTGGGAAGATCCCCTGGAGGGGGGCATGGCAACCCATTCCAGTATTCTTGCCTGGAGAATCCCCATGGGCAGAGGAGCCTGGCAGGCTACAGTCCATGGGGTCGAAAAGAGCTGGACATGACTGAACGACTAAGCACAGCATAGCAGGGTCAGTATGTTAAAAAACATTAGGTCTCACCTGCCGCAAACCTGGACACATATGATAGCCTCTAATTTCTGTTAAGGTCTCTATAACCTTCAGATGTCAGAGGTATTTCTAAATACCTCCGGAAGGTTGGGATCCATATGGTTGAAGACCCATCTTTGAAAATACAGATTTTGAAATTTTAGTTTGCTCCCATTCTCTCCTCTGGGCAACTAGCATGAGCTCAGAGAATGAAGACAAATTTTAATATGCTACCTGAGGAAAATGTAAAGAAAGGAAATGAAGTTAGAATAAAACTGACTAATGTCCTCCACACTCCTTCATAAAATCACATAATATACTCTAAAACCAAAGTGATCTTTGGATTATCAATTATGTCCAATTATGCCTGCCTGTGACCTTGCCTGCCTGCTACCCTGCCCTTCTATTAGTAAAGTGAGTACTGTTAATTTCAGGATAAAATTAGTAATGAAAGAAGAGATCAACATTCAAAATAATTTAGTGGTCAAAATAATTATTGTTAAACTAGAATGTTGTGAGAAAAATGATAGTAAAATCTTAAAGTAGGTCAATAGTAATTTTTAGAAGAAACCTGAATCATAAATTGACTCAACAACTATTTCCTGAAAGCCTACTGTTCCTGCACTCTACGGGTACAGCCATTTAACAAACTCCCTCCTCTATGGAGCTTATATTCCAGAGGGTGAGGCAGACAAACAAATATGCAATATATTCAGTGAGGGTATGTGTTATAAAGAAAGATAAGAGGAATTAGAGGATGAGGAGTGATTGAACGGGAGGGTTATTTTAGGTAAAACTGTCAAGTAGTGTCATCCTAAAAAGATGACTTTTCAACAGAGACTTGAAAAACTGAGAGGAAACCACATGGGTAACATGGAAACCACATGGGGGAAAGAACTTTCCAGAAAAACAAAATAAATCTCTTCTTAAATAATCAAGACTCAATTTTCTATTGGAAGTTAACCCCTCTAGTGCTGTGATGCTCTTATTAGTATTAATACAAAAGTGGTTGTGCTGAACTGTGCTGACAGCAAAATAAATTCTATTTTCGAATGCAAAAGAATTCACTCTCCCATGAGCTGAAAACATGTGTTCTTCTCATCAAAGTTTAATATACCAAACATACCTATTTTAGCAAATATGGAAATATTTTTTAAAAATGACCGTAGAAGACAACACTCAAAATAGCTTCCCACCACATCAGACAACTAATTTAATTAATTTAATTATCTCTATTAATTTGGTAAGAATTTAAACCTCATTTTCTCTTAAGAGGATATACAGCAATTTAAAAAGTGTCATATCTGGAGTTTCTCTGGAGCTGTATCCTTTGTTCACATTAAAGTTTTATTTTCTTAGTATTCCTCTTGATGCTTATTTAGCATGTTAAAGTTGTGTGTCTTTTAAAATATCATCTATGGAAAAAAATACCATGTATGGGTTATTACTTAAAAAACAACAGAGAAGTGTTTTAATGGCAATATATAAACTACAGAAAAATTTTAAAAATCAGTGATTCTGTTCTTTGGGCAAAAAAATTTACAAATTTATAATTTAAAATATATGTATAGTGAAGCTCCCTGGTAGGACTTCAGAAATTTTATTTCTTATGTATGTCTATAAAGTGTATCCCTTCCTGCTTCAACATAGAAACAGACATAGAGCCTTCTAACATACATGCAAGCCTTCTAACAAATAAGTATATTTTATTTCAGAGTCCTGGAACAAAATTCTGGTACAGTAAAGTCAAAAGGAAAAGAAATCCAAAATCCAGAGAGAGAGAGAGATACTATTATTGTATTTGCTTTAAAGAACTCTAAAATAGGAAATATGGATTTATAGAAAAAATGTATTTTGGTATTTGGGATAATTAATTACTTCTAAATGTTTTAGCTTCAAAAAAATATTCACCACAAAAGTCCTTTACATAGCAAGCACCTAAAATTTGCATTTTATTAACAATTTCACAATAATTTGATTTTCACCATAATTAGTTATCTTGCCAAAGACCTATCCATAGAGCAAAAGGGATCATTTATAAAGAACATGTAAGTGCTTAATTTAAATGCACACTAGGATTTTGTCATTATTTGGGGTACGGAAAATAGGTCTCAGACCTGGTAGAAAAACCTTCTAAAGTTTTTGTTGTTCAGTTTATAAGGATTATGTCAGAAAAGTGTCACCATAACCCAAAAGTTCAAATTTAGGGAAATATAATTTTGAACTAGTTGCACAAATTTTGAGCAAAGATCCATGCCCTTATCTCCTTATCACCACCTCACCTCTCAACCCCACTTTCACCCCATCCAATCTAAGGGAATCCCCTACTTACTCGTCAAGAACCACCACCCACGGTTAACTTAACCTTAACTTTACTCTTGTACCAACTTACCACTCAGTGAAACTAGAAACTAAGAACAAGGTTAATCAGTTTAAAAAAAGAAGAGGCTAGTTACACTCAGAAATTTAGGATAAAAACTGAAATTCTCCAATTCACTTCACTATGTCAACTCCATCTAAAAGATGGGGCCACACACATGTACAAAACCACCACCACAATGTCAAAAATGTTTTACAGTCTCCGTAGACTGTGTGTATATACTATTCTCTCTGTGGCATAGTCTGAACTCAGATGTCTGTACTCTAAAGCTTCTTGATCAGAGGGTCAAAATGTGAATTAAATATGAGTTGCTGTTTATTTTAAGTCTGTTTGAGTCTGACTCAAACTAAAATACATGAAACAACAAGCATATGTCTGACAAATTCCCTTAAGTATATATGTGTGCTAAATTAATCATGATTTGTATACAACAAAGTAAAACATACAACAGGAGTAAACTCATGCATAATAATTTTTTAAATACCTTCATTTAAAAAACATAACCAATGTACTTTTAAAAATACTAATTCAAAATAGTATATTTTTAAAGTAATTCTACATGGCTGGAAAATATTTTAAAATTTAATTTTACCTGTATAATCCATAGAGAAGCAGTAGGCAGGGAACTGGGTATTTTCCAAAGTAAAACTCTATCAGACTCAAAATGAAACAGCTCCCTGGACAGGCAAACTGCTCTGGGGACAGCCTCCTGCCATGTGACATTGAGCACACACACACTTCTGCTTATCTCTATTCAAGTTGCAACGGTCATGGCTCTGCTCTCCTTTGCCTGCTTTTTTAAAGTCATCCTTAGAAAAGTCTTTCTTAGAAAAGAAGTATTTTTCTTCCCATTTCATTCCTCCATTATTAGTTTAAAACTAGGGAAAAAATAAATTTTCCTTCTTTCTCTAAATGAAAAGAACTCAAAATATGTGTACTTCATCCTAGTACTCAACGTTACCAAGCAGCATAACCTGAAAGGAGTCAGCAACCAAATTTTTAGGAAAAATAGTCTTTTGTCATTATGTTCATTCCTTTGATAGTATGCACATGTGATCTATTTGAAACACATTTGATTTGTAAAAAAACCTAATACAGGTGATGAAAGAACAATCCTTTAAAGCATATCTAAAACCTTTAACTCATTTGTCTGAGTCCTGAGACAGACATCAGATGAAAAGGACATATGGTCATTCCTGTGACAGACTGTATCTGATGTAATCTTTCATGTCACATTGCCACATGCACTGAGCCATCTTTTCCTTCATTACCAACTGTTTTCATTTTGAATATGTCCTGGCTAAAGAAACCTTAAGAATGGTTACTTCATCTTGACACAATTCTTTAGACCTTGCCCAGAGACAAGATACAAATTTTTAAATTTTTTATCAGCTGTCTTTTTTTTTTCAGCAACCTGAATGGTTGGATAATTTCCAGTTTATAAATATAGTAATTGCAACTACTACAACTACAACTGCAACTACTTTGGGAAAGAAAAGTATTGATGTTTTGAGTGGTTTTATTGTAGTGGGATATTTTGCTACTTTTCTTTCCATGGAATAAGTTTCTCCATAAGATAATTACAAAGCTGATAATACTAAACAATATGATTCTAATTTTCAATATAACATCAGAAATATATATAGTACAGAAATCTAAACATTTTGAGCCCAACATCATCTATAATTCTATGAAATGAATGAGAAAGCATCATTACATTCAGCCATCTAGGCGATGCTTCATTACCATAAGCAGATCCCATCACACCACCATTCTGCTAACAGTCAAAAGCTGTTAATTCCCATCAACCTCACCTGTCACCGTTGCTAAGCAGCCCTGTCTTCTGGGGCTTTAATTCTCTTTATCTCAATCTAGGGTACTGACTGGGGAGCTTTCCATGAGCCATAAAAATTTGATATACTTTTTTCCTGGTAATTAAAATGCGCAAATGGCTAAAACATTCTGATTGTTTTAAAATGGTAAGCTAAAAATTCCTAATAATAGCTGTCTTAATTTCCACACAACTTACAAGTATGTGGAAATACTGATAGCCATTATCAGATGTCACATGAAATGGCGTTTTAAGCGTTTCACAACTTAGTACAGTCAGCATGGATTTCAGCACCATTATTTTAAGAATAATTGTTTTATTTTTATCCTTTATATTTTATAACTCTTAAATCACAGATATTTTAAGGAAATGCATTTTATTCACAAATAAGAACATAATGAAAAATCCAAATTAGAAAGTAGAAGACAGATAGATGGGTAGATGGCTCTAAAACCTACAGTCCACAGTTAAGTGATTCACCACACCTCAGAAAGCCAGCAGAGTGGTTAAGAGCCAGGCTTTGTGTCAGACAGACAAGGTTTAAGTCATTCCTTAACTGGATGACCTGAAGCAAGTTTTTAAATCTCTCTGATCTCAACTAAGTGACAAAGGGCCTAGATCAACATCTGGTTTGTGACAACAGCTAGTATGCAAACAGCACTTAATGTGGCCAGGCATTGTTCTAAATCATGCATTAATAACTTACTTAACCCATACGATAACCCTGTGAGGTATTATCCTCATGTTATAGGTGAGGAAACTGAAGTGTGGAGGGTGTGTAACTTGACCGAGGTCACACACCATACATAACAAAGCAAGGATTCAACCCAAGTAGCCTCACTTAGATTTCTTGTGCTTCCACTACACATACCACCTCCACAGATAGATGATCAATAAATGGAAGGAGAACAAGAAAGATCATTTCCAAAAACTAGGTTCATTCTTTCCATTAAAACCAGTCCTGCAGTTTGCCAAATATTTTAATTCAGAGTTTATAAAAACTCTCTTTATAGTCTATATTCAATCCCAACACACAGAAAAACAGATACACAGAATGAAAGGGATAATGTCTAAAGTCATTCAGTTCAGTTCAGTCGCTCAGTCGTGTCCGACTCTTTGCGACCCCATGAACTGCAGCACGCCAGGCCTCCCTGTCTATCACCAACTCCCAGAGTCCACCCAAACCCTTGTCAATTAAGTCAGGATGCCATCCAACCACCTCATCCTCGGTTGTCCCCTTCTCCTCCTGCCCTCAACCTTTCCCAGCACAAGGGTCTTTTCAAATGAGTCAGCTCTTCGCATCAGGTGGCCAAAGTATTGGAGTTTCAGCTTCAACATCAGTCCTTCCAGTGAACATTCAGGACTGATCTCCTTGAGGATGGGCTGGTTGGATCTCCTTGCAGTCCAAGGGACTCTCAAGAGTCTCCTCCAACACCACAGTTAAAAAGCATCAATTCTTTGGTGCTCAGCTTTCTTTATAGTCCAACTCTCACATCCGTACATGACTACTGGAAAAACTATAGCTTTGACTAGACTGACCTTTGTCAGCAAAGTAATGTCTCTGATTTTTAATATGCTGTCTAGGTTGGTCATAACTTTCCTTCTAAGGAGTAAACATCTTTTAAAGTCATTGTGGTAGCTTAAAATGAGAGTTGCACTAGCCAGTTAAGCAGAAATAAGTACTCAAGTGCAGACAGTTATAACCGTAAAAGGACTTGTACTGTGTACTACCCCACTCTCCCAGCAACCACTAAGTCCCTCCTTCCCCCTCTACTTTTCAGTTTCCAAATGTCACAGAAGATACGACTTAGCTGGCCTCTAAAGAGGCTGAGCAGTTTCCTCTGACTGTAACTTCAAAGCTCACTCAGGAGGACAGCACCTTCAGCTAGATCCTCCTGCCTTTCTCCCCAAGAGTCTTCTCTAGCCTCATCTCACCCTCAGCAAAGGAGACTCACTCACTAGTATGCCTAGATGCACCCCTCAGACACAGAAACAATTACATCACAGTCCTCCCCAAAACATACTTACAAGTCATGGGAGTCACAGGTTCTGTGCAAGTCATCTGTTCCCAGTCTACAGCCGAGGGACAAATGTCCTAAGTGCAACTGCCTGACTCAGGAGCTGCCCACACTGCATCCCCAAACCCATCCCAGATTCGGGCTATAATCTATCCCTTCATGGTCCAAGCCAGAAGAAGTAAAATTACTGAAACAGACCTGTTGAATCAACACTGCTACTCATTACTTCTCTGGTTTGGAAAAGTTGTGGAATACTTACAGATATGTGTTACCTATTTCCTCATAGGTAAAATGAGGAGGTTGAACTGAATGATCACTAAAACCCTGTGCAATTCTAACGATACAGGATTCTACTTTAAGCCAATTATAGCTGGATGAGCAAACTGAAGTGACTCCCAGCAGGGAGCTCTTCCTTTTCCTCCAGCCCACGTCACCCCCTCCTCCACTGTGCTAGGGTGTTGGGAACAGCCCCACCTTAAGGGTAGGAAACCAGCGACCTAGCAGGTATTGTTGAAATCTAGGGCATTTACATTGAATGTCTAATTTATCCAAACGTTCAGACACTATTCCTCTCTAGACAAGTCCTAGTAACTCAGCATAGGGGTGAGCAGACAAATACAAACATTCATGAAACACAACAGAAACAACTGGTTGAAGGCCCTGCTTACTGGTGAGTTCATGGTCTGGTGGTTCATACCTCTTAGGACAACAAGCTCTGGGTACCAGCAATAAAGCTTCTGAACATGACCCTTCCTTCCAAAACATGACTGAGACAGACTGGACAGGAATTGCCAAGCTTTCTACAGATGACAGCTCAAGGTTGAAACACAGATCTCCTCGCTTTCCTCGTCATGGCTTTCCTATCTGGAGTAGTTCCTGCTATGTGAGCCCATAGCCCTTCTCCTCCTTAGAGAAAGAGAAGGAACAGAGCTCCCACTTTACACTTTCCTCTTAAACCTGAATACCATTTACCATAATTGAACCATAATATCTTACATCATATTTCCAACCGATAGAATAACTCACTTTATCACACATTTTAAAACCCCAGGCCCAGGGTTGGATTATAAATGCTCACTCTGTTATTCCAGAAATGAAAAGATGGGGTTTTCCCTCCTGTCTCTATTCGCATCCTCCTCACCAAGTCATTAAGTGAAAATGCCTTAACGGTATGCCTCATTCCAATTTCCATCTACTCTGAGGGAGAACAAAGGTTACCTAAGAAGTCACTGCTTATCCATGCTTCCTACCAACACACTCCAGCCTGCATCAGCCTCAATATTTCTTTCTTTCTTTTTTTTTTTTTTATTAGTTGGAGGCTAATTACTTCACAACATTTCAGTGGGTTTTGTCACACATTGATATGAATCAGCCATAGAGTTACACGTATTCCCCATCCCGATCCCCCCTCCCACCTCCCTCTCCACCCGATTCCTCTGGGTCTTCCCAGTGCACCAGGCCCGAGCACTTGTCTCATGCATCCCACCTGGGCTGGTGATCTGTTTCACCATAGATAATATACATGCTGTTCTTTCGAAACATCCCACCCTCACCTTCTCCCACAGAGTTCAAAAGTCTGTTCTGTACTTCTGTGTCTCTTTTTCTGTTTTGCATATAGGGTTATGCTCAATTCCGGAAAAATAAAAGACCCAATCAAAAAATGGGCCAAAGAACTAAACAGACATTTCTCCAAAGAAGACATACAGATGGCTAACAAACACATGAAAAGATGCTCAACATCACTCATTATCAGAGAAATGCAAATCAAAACCACAATGAGGTACCATTACACGCCAGTCAGGATGGCTGCTATCCAAAAGTCTACAAGCAATAAATGCTGGAGAGGGTGTGGAGAAAAGGGAACCCTCTTACACTGTTGGTGGGAATGCAAACTAGTACAGCCGCTATGGAAAACAGTGTGGAGATTCCTTAAAAAACTGGAAATAGAACTGCCATATGACCCAGCAATCCCACTTCTGGGCATACACACTGAGGAAACCAGATCTGAAAGAGACATGTGCACCCCAATGTTCATCGCAGCACTGTTTATAATAGCCAGGACATGGAAGCAACCTAGATGCCCATCAGCAGATGAATGGATAAGGAAGCTGTGGTACATATACACCATGGAATATTACTCAGCCGTTAAAAAGAATTCATTTGAATCAGTTCTAATGAGATGGATGAAACTGGAGCCCCTTATACAGAGTGAAGTAAGCCAGAAAGATAAAGAACATTACAGCATACTAACACATATATATGGAATTTAGAAAGATGGTAACGACAACCCTATGTGCAAAATCAGTATTTCCTTTTCATGTTCTGCCATCCTTCATCGCTTACAGGTCTGCATGATTATCACACAGTCCCTCCCATATGTGAGAAGACTCCACTGCAAACAGGGTTCTCTGACTGAAGAAAATTCTAAAAGCATTAGCCCATCTCCTTGCATGAGTGTGCTCACCATACTTCAAAATGTTTAATAAACTAAGACACAGCAGCATCAAGCACCAACCAGATAACAAAACAGGATAGGAACTGTTCAACTCAATACCATGGACCAAGACCAGAGCTATATATTCTTCAAGAAAGTTAACAATCATCCTCACCCACCACAAAAGCACAATTATGAGCAAAGGCAAGGTGAAACCTGACAGAAGATCTACTTTACCCAACTCCAAACCCTGAGATAGGGATTATTTCTAGATAGACAACTTCTCTGCTATATTTGAAAAGAATAAGGTCAATGGTGGCAAGATCCAAAGCTCTCAGTAGCTGCAAAACTCAGACCTCTTATGAAGTAGGAGGGTCACTCCCTGCTTTCATTAGCTCCAAAAAAACTGATATCAAGTAACCACAGCTGGAGAGGGGGGGAAAATAACTTTTATAAGAGGTGGAATACCACTGATGCTTTTATGCTGTCAGAACAGTATTGTAAAAAGAGACATCAGTTTAAAGGTTTAAAGTTAACCAGTGAGAAATCCACCAACTAACACTGACATAGAGTTAAGAGTCATGAGAAACATAACTAACATTATTAAAATGCCTGGTAAAGGAGAGGGGGATGCAGGGTGGAAAAAAATGGCTGGTAAAAACATGAAAGATTAAGATCTTCTTCCCATGAATATGGATCTAACAATAAATGCATTTGTTAATTTTATACTTTGAAAGTGAGGGTCATTTTATATATGCTTGAATCAAAGCTCTAGTGGAAAGATCACAAGCAAATCCAGGTTTCCACAACAAACAGAGGGGTGCCCAAGCCAAACATATCCTCCTGTAGAAAACTTCTTTAGAAAAACCACAGACCTGTGTGGTTTCAGTCTGTTCACCTGGCTGGCAAAAGGAACCACTGGAAAATAAGCAAAGGAAGTCATGAAAAATAGTCATAAATGGATTATTGTGGGTTGTCCCAGAGACAAAAAAAAAAACAAAAAAAACACAGTGGAGAATCCTTCAAAAAATGTAGCATTACTCAGCTAGAGTTTTTGGTAAGCAAAGAAAGTCACAAATTTCCATATGTACTCCAAAACATAAACTAACCTTGATGTTTTAACAGGGGCCACAGCACTCTTTCTACAAAGAACCAAACAGGAAATATTTTAGATTCCACGGGACCATCCAGTCTCTCACAGCTACTCAACTCTGCCATTTTAGTGTAAGAGTAACCATAAACAGCATATCAACAAATGAGTATATGTAGTCTATTCCAATAAAACTTTATAGACCGTGGAACTAAATTTTTTATAATTTTTATATATCATGAAATATTTTTTCTTTTGTTTTTTTAACCACTTAAAATATTTTTTAAAAATGTTGTTAGCTTGAAGAAACAGGTGGCCCACGGACTATAGTCTGCCAGCCCAGTTCTATAATCTTTACTATAGTTAATTTGACCTTTCTTTGAAAGAAGTGATTTTCAGTTAGGTCTCTGCCATTAACAAAATTCACAAAGGTAATGGATCCCATCAACAACAGCTTGATGGATCAAGGTGGGAAATTCAAGAAAACTTCTATTCCAATTCCCTTCATTTTAATGATATGAGTAACACCTAGTCTTGACAGCCCACACTACATGTTCACTGTCCATCATGTTAGAATTAGTGATAAATGCTGAATTAACTTGTAAGAAGTCAACAACTTTCACAGTGTAACAAAAACATTTCCAACCCACGTTCATCTATAGCCCTCAAAAATTATATAAAAATGGAAATCATTAAGACCTCCAAATCACCTCAATTATACTATAAGCCAGGAAACTTTGTACAAAGTACACTCAGAGTATAAAATACAAATAACAGCTAGTTTGGTACGGAAAAATCTGACCCCATTCACCAACAGTAGCTGAAAGAGAATTCTTGAGAAATAAGAAACTTAGATTTCAAGACTAAGTGCATAGTCAACTACTTTGGGTAGCTATTTCACAACAGCACCTCATTTTTATGAAATTAAGAAGTAGGTTTAGATTATTTTGGTACTTTTCTAGCTCTAAAATTTTTAGAGCTACATTAATTATTTACATTAATTATGTAATTATATAATTACATAATTAGGATATCTGATGTACATTAATTATGACATCTGATGTAACTCACTGAGAGTTTCAGCGATTTTCACTTTTCATTATCCTTCAGACGAGAAGCAGATAATTTTCTTTCTGCTCTTTTATTTCTGGCTTTTAAAAAGGCCATTGAAAATACACTTCTGATTAGCATAGTTGCTGCCTCCTTAGAAATACCCATTCTTAACACAGATATAAGTGATTTAAGAGAAAATGTAATGCAGTATAATACTTGGAAGATGCTTCCAGAGACACATATTTGTGTCTGCTGCAACTATAAAATCCAAGTTCCATTAATAAAAGCACACATCAGGTCCTTTAGCTACCACAGAAATTTGTCTTTAAAACTGCTTCATTTTTCTACAATAATCACATCCTTTGTCTATACAAACCATGCTTCAACTGCCTCTAGAACCAAGCAAAACTGAATTTTAGTCCCTGCCATTGCTACTTGTAAACTGAAAGGTACTCACTCACCTCCAGGTCTTATTTTCCCCATCTGTGGAACAGGAACACTGTTCTTGGTAGCAATGGAAATGATACATACACAATGGTATATAAATACTGATGTTCTTGAGAAGATACCTGCAATATGTTGTTAGGCTTAAAAAATAGGAATAATATGCAATACTTTAGTTTTTTTTTTTGAAAAGCATACAGTGAGAAAAAGGAAGGAAATTCTGACACATGCTACAATATGGATGAATCTTGAGGACATTATCTAACAACAAGTGAAATAAGTTAGTCATGAAAAGACACAATATTGCATCATTCCACTTACATGGGATATCTATAGTAGATAAAGTCATAGAAAAAGAAAATAGAAGGGTCGTTGCAGTGGCTGGTAGGAGGGGAGAGGGGAATTGTAATGGACATAGCACTTCAGTGAGATAAGTAAAAGTTCTGGAGATTGGTTACACAACAATGTGAATGTATTTAACACCACTGAACTGCACACTTAAAAACTAATCAAGATGGTAAATTTAACATATGTAAATTTTCCCACAATTTAAAATTTTCAGTAAATTTTTAAATAAAATAAAATTTAAGACACTTTAAAAAAGCATACAATGGATTCCTTTGGCAGTATAATACTGACAATTTTCACTTTCTACTTTATATGATTTGTCATTGCTGCAAAAGCAGAATGAGTTCACCATGGAAAACATTCAACCCAGGGGGAAGAAAAGGATTTTCATTTTTATATGTAAAGTAAGCCTAAAAGCCTGAAAACTGTAAAAATTTACCAGTTAAAGGTCCAATTAGTCTTTTTCTTTTTAATTGTAGTTGATTTACAATGTGGTGGGAGCTTCAGGTGTACACCAAAGTGATTTGGTTTTTAATGTACATATATTCTTTTTCAGATTCTCATCCATTATAGTTATTACAAGATAAAAGAAAATTACAGGCCAATATCACTAATGAACACAGAGGTAAAAATTCTCAACAATATACTAGCAAACTGAATCCAACAATACAATAAAAGGATCATACATCATGATCAAGTGGAATTTATCCCACAGATATAAGGACTTTTCAATATCCATGAATCAATCAATGTATTGATTTGATATGGTGTAACAATGTGATACACCATGTTAACAAACTGAAGAATAAAAAACAAATGATCTTCTGAAATAGGGGCAGAAAAAGCTTTTGATAAAATTCAACATCTATTTATGACTTTAAAAATTCCAAAAAGTGGGCAAAGAGGGAACATACCTCAAATAATAAAGGCCATACAGGACAAACCCACAGCTAACACACTCAACAGTGAAGAGCTGAAAGCATTTCCTCTAAGATCAGGAACAGGACAAGGATGCCCATTCTCAGCACTTTTATTCAACATAGTATTGGAAGTCCTAACCATCACAATCAGAAAAAGAAATAAATGGAATCCCAATTGGAAAGGAAGAAGTAAAACTCACTGTTTGCATATGGCATGATACTACATATAGAAAATCCTAAAGATGCCACCAGAAAACTACTAGAGCTTATCAATGAATTTGGCAAAGTTGCAGGATACAAAACTAATACACAGAAATCTGCTAATGTCTATCAGAAAGAGAATTTAAGGGCACAATCTCATTCACCATGGCATCAAAAAGAATAATACACCTAGAAATAAACCTAACCAAGAAGGCAAGAGATCTCAGAAAACTGTAAGATGCTGAGGAAAGAAACTTAAGATGACACAAGCAGATGGAAAGATATACCATGTTCTTGTACTGGGAGAACCACTATGTTAAAATGACCAGTTTCATCCATCTCATTAGGACTGGTTCAAATGAATTCTTTTTGACGGCTGAGTAATATTCATTTGAACCAGTCCTAATGAGATGGATGAAACTGGAGCCCCTTATACAGAGTGAAGTAAGCCAGAAAGATAAAGAACATTACAGCATACTAACACATATATATGGAATTTAGAAAGATGGTAACGATAACCCTATATGCAAAACAGAAAAAGAGACAGAAATACAGAACAGACTTTTGAACTCTGTGGGAGAAGGTGAGGGTGGGATGTTTCAAAAGAACAGCATGTATACTATCTATGGTGAAACAGATCACCAGCCCAGGTGGGATGCATGAGACAAGTGCTCGGGCCTGGTACACTGGGAAGACCCAGAGGAATTGGGTGGAGAGGGAGGTGGGAGGGGGGATCGGGATGGGGAATAAGTGTAAATCTATGGCTGATTCATATCAATGTATGACAAAACCCACTGAAATGTTGTGAAGTAATTAGCCTCCAACTAATAAAAAAATTAAAAAAAAAAAAAAAGATCTCTGAACAATAAAAAAAAAAAAAAAAAAAAAAATGACCATACTACCCAAGGCAATCTATTGATTCAAAGCAATCCTTATCAAACTACCAGTGGCATTTTTCACAAAGTAGAACAAAAAAATTTTCAACTTGTATAGAAACACAAAAGACTCCAAACAACCAAAATAATCTTGATAAAGAACAGAGCTGGAGAAACCACTCTCTCTGATTCCAGATTATACTCAAAGCTACAGCAATCAAAATAGTATGGTACGGGCACATACACACATACAAAACAGGCACATAGATCAATGGAACCACATAGAAAGCTTAGATATAAATCCATGCACTTATGACCAATTAATAAATGACAAAGGAGGCAAGAATATACAAAGGAGAAAAGACAGTCTCTTCAATAAGTGGTGCTGGGAAAACTGGAAAGCTATGTGTAAAAGAATGAAAGTAAAACATTCTTTAATACCATATACAAAAATAAACTCAAAATTAATTACAGACCTAAATGTAAGACTGGTTACTCTAAAACTCCTAGAAGAAAACATAAGCAGAACACTCTTTGACATAAATCACAGAAAGATTTTTTTTATCTGTCTCCTAGAATTATGGAAACAAAAGCAAAAATATATGAATGGGGCTTAATTAAACTTAAAAGTTTTTGCACAGCACAAGAAATCATCAACAAAATAAAGAAAACCTAAAGGGGAGAAAATATATGCAAATGATGCAACTGACAAGGGCTTAATTTCTAAAATCTACAAACATCTAATATAGCTCAGTATCAAAAGAAATAACCCAATGAAAAATGAGCAGAAGACCTAAACAGACATTTCTCCAAAGAAGACATACAGATGGCCAACTGGCACATGAAAAGATGCTCAATATCAATTATTAGAGAAAGGCAAACCAAAACTATGTATCACCTTATACCAGTCATAATGGTCATCATTAAAAGTCTACAAAAAATAAATTCTGGAGAGGGTGTGGAGAAAAAGGAACTCTCCTACACTCTTGATGGGAATGTAAACTGGTGCAGCTACTATGAAGAACAACACGGAGGTTCCTTAAAAAACTTAAAATAGAGTTACCATATGATCCAGCAATCCCACGTCTGGGCATATATCTGGAGAAAACTATAATTTGAAAAGATACATGTACCCCTATGTTTACAATACACTATACACAATAGCCAAGACATGGAAGCAACCTAAATGCCCATCAGCAGATGAATAAATAAATAAGATGTGAGATCTCTCTATTTATCTATCTATCTATCTATCTATATATGACTATTACTCAGCCATAAAAAGAGATGAAATAATGCCATTGCAGCAACATGGATGGACCTAGAGATTATCAGATTGAGTGAAGTCAGACAGAAAAACATAAATATTATATGATATTACTTGTATGTGGAGTCCTAAAAAATTATACAAGTGAACTTATTTACAAAACAGACATAGACTCACAGACATAGATAACAAACTTATGCTTACCAAAGGGAAAAGGGTGAAAGGGATAAATTAGGAGTTCGGGAGTAACAGATATACTTTCATATATAAAATAAACAAAAGAATCTATTATATAGCACAGGGAGCTATATTCAATGTTTTGTAATAACCTATAAGGGAAAATAATCTGAAAAAGAATATATATAAGCACATGGAACTATATTCATCTAGTCGAAACACATTAAGATTAAATGCAGTCACCAGAAACTATACATATAATCAAAGTCAGAATGGCTTACTAAAAGAATGATAAAGGATTGGTGAAAATAAATATATTCGTATTACTAAATTTGGAGGGAAATACGTTAAATGGCATTTATTCAAAATTTGTTTAAATTTTAAATTTGAATGAAACAGCATATAAAGAATAAAAATTTCACTCTTAACTCCCGTGCCTAGCAATGCTCATGTCCACTTGAGTGAATAAGTGGACAAACCTGAATAGACAGCATCTCCTTGAATCTCAGTAAATTTACACAGCATTCAGAATATATAATTATATTACACTGTTACCAACTGAAGGCAGCATCCCTTGTATTTACATCCCTTGTATTTACATCCCTTTGTATTTACAAAAAAACAGAAAAAAAAATAGGAAAGGAAAAGAGTTCACTGAAACTTCAAAAGATGTAAAGAAAAGGGTGACAGACTTGTAACAACTTTCCTCCTTTGAAAACTTCACTATTTCCAATAAAATATGGACTGTGCTGTGCTGTGCTTAGTCGCTCAGTCATGTCCAACTCTTTACAACCCAAGGCTCCTCTGTCCATGGGGATTCTACAGGCAAGAACACTGGAGTGGGTTGCCATGCACTCCTCCAGGGGATCTTCCCGACCCAGGGACTGAACCCAGGTCTCCTGCATTGCAGACAGATTCTTTACCCTCTGAGCCACTAGGGAAGCCCAAATATGGACACTGTCCTTTAAAAAGGCACTGTCCTTATTTTATTGGATGCTGCTATAAATAGCATCAACTCTGCTATAAATCAACTATGAAAAAGACATGAGTTGGAAAAATTACTTGGAATTAAGAGCAAGATCCAATTTTGAATTCTACTTTAGGCAACAATGTACCTCAAGTTTTCTCAGATATGAAATGTATGAGCCTCTCAGCAATCTATTACCCATATTTCATATGCGAGACCATTCTGTAAATGGTAAAATGTCAGCAATTAGTATTATTTTTTCTTTTTTCTTTTTTTTAATGGCCAGGCTGTGCAGCATGCAGGATCTTAGTAACCTGAGTAGGGATCAAATCTGTGTCCCCTGCATTGGGAGAACAGAGTTTTAACCACTGGACCACGAAGGAAGTCCTTTATTTATTATTATTAATTAAATTAATTGTGTGTGTTTGCATGCTAAGTGGCTTTAGTCGTGTCCGACTGTTTGCGACCCTATGTACTGTAGTCCATCAGGCTCCTCTGTCCATGGGGATTTTCTAGGCACGAGTACTGGAGTCCCCTCTCCTCCAGGGGATCTTCTGGACCCAGGGATCAAATCTGCATCTCTTACATCTCCTACATTGGCAGACGAGTTCTTTACCACTAGTGCCACCGGGGAAACATGTCTGCTGCTGCTGCTGGTAAGTCGCTCAGTCGTGGCCGACTCTTAGTGACCCCATGGACCGCAGCCTTCCAGGCTCCTCTGTCCGTGGGATTTTCCAGGCAAGAGTACTGGAGTGGGCTGCCATTGCCTTCTCCGGGGAAACATGTCTGAAACATTTCTATTTATGATCTACGTATTTGTTCATATATCAGCTTTTTGACTATGTTAAATGCCTTAAAGATTAAAATATATATATATCTGTCCTTTGAATCATTCTTGGTACTCCACCTCCTTGATTCAACTCAGATTTTTTTCCCAGGACCTTTTTTTAGCAGAAACATGCCTTACATACTTTTCACGAATATAATTTATTTTTAAATTTATGTCTGGGAATTCAGCATACCGTATCTTAAAACAGTGCTTCATATTAGTCATTGCTTCCACAGCCCATCAGCACTTAGGCAGGAAGTATAATACGCAAAGAAGGAACTGAATCTTATGGGATCATCAGTAATGTTCTATAGCATTTTATAAAAGTTTGATATACATAACTAATCATGAAAACTGGAAATGTTTTTATATTAATGATAACAACCAATGCAGAGACAAAGAGGAAAAACAAGGACTATGTGTGATTCATCCCCACAGGAGATAACTAAAGGTGAAGTAGATTGAAAACCAAGACTAGACTTAGAATCAACAGATTTTAGATTTTCCACTCTGTACAATGTTAAAATAATATTACATTTTATATTCATATAATATGAATTACTAACATAAAAAATCTGCCATCATAATGAATAATAGTGATCAAACAAAATGGGAGACATTTGAGGCTATTTTGTCAATCTATTCAAAATAGTCCATGAAAAATGTCATATTTTTAACTATTTATACTAACTTACACTTTTTTAAAAATTAAGTACTCTTTTTAAGTTCTGTAAAGCATTTATTGCTAAAACATTGCAAGATAAAAATAAAGGCTCATAGACAGTTCTTAATACCAGACATAAACATAAGCATTCTAAAATGCATAAAAAAGAAAAATGTTTTATTTCTATAATCAAAAGCCTATTTTCAGATACTCATCAACTAGAATCAATGCATATTCAAAGACAGATTTCTTAAAGATAAATAGATTATTGAGGTCATTTGGGGGACAGTGCAATTATAACTTCTACATTTTTCTCCCTGAGCACAGAGCAGGACTTGGTTACACAGTCCTCCAAATCCACTCAAAGAATTAGGGGGAAGTACGTAGGAGGCATGCTGCTTTTGAATTTGGAGTTAATGTCTGAGGACTGAGGCTTTTTTCCCTTTTTTGGCAGAATACAAAATGTATTTGTTTGAATTGTGACAAAAAATATAACTTTAGAAATTATATAATATTGTCCAAAAAAATGACTGCTTTACATTTCAATAAAAGAAAGAAAAAACAAGACAACAACTTACATTTATTGAGTTCTTTAGTTCACAGACATTGAAATACTATGATGGAAACTGTCATATATTACATTATCACAATCATTGTCTCCATCTTGCTATAAAATTATAATGGACTCTTTTAAAGGGCATAAAAAAGGGCCAATCAAAAGCTCTAAATCATTTTCTTTAAAGCCTCTTAACACTAAAATTGGAAGACAAGTTAATTAAAAGGTTTCTTGTGTTGGTGGTATTAAAAAAAAATAAAAACAAAACAAACAAACAAAAAAAGCTCTAAATCTTACCAGAGCTTTTAAAAATTTCTATACACTGTTCATTTCTTTTCAACATATTTCTGAATTAAGAGATTCAACAAGTTGAATATTTCATCATTTCTCTTCAGGGAACATGGGCAACATGACAAAATGGTAAAATTCTGAGCCAAATGGATAATACAAAAACAAGGTCAAAGAATCCTTTAACTGTCTCCCTAGATCTCTGATTATCACTGTCCAAGAGATTGTTTTCAGGACACTGGGTTTTTCCCTCAATTTAATAATTTTCTTACTATATATCCAATATAACCATTTTCCACCCAAATCAAGTTATTCTGTCAAAGAGACATGATGCATACTATTCAACACTCATCCACATGAATGTTAAGAAACTTTGAGAACAAAGAACCTAAACAGAATTTAAAATAGGATACCATAAAAGTCAGTTTTCTCACTTTAAAAATTAGACAAATATATAATGATGTATATCATTTTGAGAGACCCTCACCTTAAATTTGCAGAAACCACTGAAAATCAAAGTGAGGTCTCTAAAGACTGTAGTCACCCTGCAAAGACACTCTCCATGTGTCACGATCAATATAGCAGCAATTTATGAGTGATAGACAACCCATTTAGAACTCCTTCCAAAGAAACATTTTTAAAAGCACTAATTCAGTAGTGCTTAAAAAACTTAAAAAACTAATTCAGTAAATTAATCTGTCACTGTAGAAAAAAGAGTAAGATTTTGTTATTATTGATTTGCTTAATTTTTTCATTGAAGGGATTCTACCTTTAACACACACACACACACACACTGCAGCCCTTAGGGAACTAGCAGAAATTCTATGTACCTAAATCAATTTGAAATAGGCTGCATTAATAATGTTATCAACTGAAGGTAATTAAGAAGCTTATAAGCATAACCAAATATTGTATAAAAACAACAATATTGCATTAGAAATTTGAAATCTCCTCCCCAAAATATTCTTTCTTGATTGATCTTCAGCAAAAATTACTTAGTGAAACTTCAATATTTAAGAAAGTATGTTTATTAAACATGACATCTTTTCAGGTTTCCATATGTTTTTAATTATATTTTGCCTTTAAGCAAGATTAAATCAGATTATGTTCTGCTAGAATAAGACAAGGATTCTGCCATTTCTATGGCACTGAGGGGAAAATAAGGAAAAGTCAATATACCCCCAAAACTGATGAATCTACCACCCATAGTTACAAGAAATGGGGGAAAAAAGCACTGCAACACAAGAAACAAGAATGTATCAGAAATGGTCTCTGGCTATTATGACAGTTCTACATGACACACCTTTTCCCAAGCTTGGCCCAGAAACAATCTTGAAGGTTTGTAGGCTCTGTTAACAAGCCTACATGGATTGCTTCTGAAAGCATCACTTCCTGATCCCTGCAATTTTATCACCTTTACCAACCACTAGTCCTTTCTGTTGGAGAAGGAAATGGCAACCCACTCCAGTGTCCTTGCCTGGAGAATCCCAGGGACGGGGGAGCCTGGTGGGCTGCCGTCTGTGGGGTCGCACAGAGTCGGACACGACTGAAGCGACAGCAGCAGCAGCAGCAGCAGTCCTTTCCGTAACTACACTGATATAAAAGCCTCTCTTTCCAGCTCATTTATCAAGTGAAAGGTTCCTTCCCAGGAAAACAGACACCTGAGCTCCAGGGACCATAACAGAAAACAGCAGTAAAACCATTTAACTGCACTTAGCATTGGAAGTTTTCTACTTTGTTCTTACAAGAAGAAAGTGGCCTTTAAATCTGGAAATATATTCTATAAATATATGGATGTCTCCACATAATACTACAAGTAGTTTGGCTGACAGGTCCTTTAAAGCAGAGTGAGGTGCGCCTGTTTGGGTGAGGACTCAGCTGACAATGACTAGACCTCCTGTTGCTTCCGTTCATTTGCAGCAGAACATTTTTTTCAATCTGCCCTGTGGATTTTTACGCACACTGGATAAGGTTCCAGTTTCACAGCTTCTGCGCTAAGCAAGTGACAAAAAGGCTCTTCAGTGTTTTCCAACATCAACATCTAAGTGTTCTATTAATTGGTTGGTGCTGAAAAGAACTCCTAGAGTCACAACACCATAGGCTACAGAACAGAAAAAAACCTCATAGCCAGAAGCTTTAGAGAATGTCTTCCAAATTTTTCAGAGAAAAATTGTCTGAGTTTTTTCAGAGAAGAGATAAGCCTTTGGACACTAGGATTTCTCAATTGTAATATAACTCTTACCATCAAAAAGATCCAACAGTACTTCTCAGTGAGGGCACTATGGGTATTTTAAGCAGGATGACACTACAGTTAACATCCCTGGCCCCCAGGCGTTAAAAGCCAGCCACAACCAGTCTCTGCGACAACGCAGAGCACACACACACATTTCTACACGGCTGCTCTGGGACAGCACTGCCCTCCCAACCCTAACACTGCATTTCCCTACCATCTTCAATTTGAAGTTGCACAAAGCTCAGAATAAGCTTTTCTTAATAGCTTTATTATTTTGATAGGCTACAGAACTAAATGGAGATACAAATGAAAATGATATTGGATATAGAACTAAGCCCTGAAGGAATGTTTAACATGCAGCTTGAAAAAGTCCCAAAGGTCACTTTGTTTCTTGGTCACTTATAAAAATACTAATATTAAAGTTACCTCTGAGGCCTTCCTATCCAATATGGTAGCCACTAGCTAACTATGGCTATTTAAATTTAAATTAGAAATTCAGTTCCTCATATGTTCACATATGTTCAACAGATGCTTTATTTTAGATCATCTCCACTGTCACAGAAAGTTCTATTGAGAAGCACTGCTCTGAAGCTTCCTACGCATATGACAGGGTATCTCACTGCCATTCTGAAGGGAATTCACAGCAAATGCATAGAATTCTTCAGTGGCAGTGATAGAAAACACTTCTGTAATCATACTTCAAATCCAAACTCTTTTTAACAGTTAAGCTTTTGGAACAAAATTCTAGACATGGGCAACATCAAAAACAGAAACTTCAATATTAGACCAAGTTGATTAGTAGCTACAGAATGGTTCAGCTTTCTTAAAATATTCACAAACAGTTCTACGAGATGACATTAACCAGTGGAATAATACTAGGAAAGCATCTAATCTTTCTTTTCCAAATCATCATCTACTAAAGGTCACAATTGTGTTTTATTAACACAACTGTCTGGTGGCTAGTATGCCCTCCACAAGGCTCTGTGTAGCCCTTTGGAGCCACAGAGGCATAGATTTGCTCCTATTTTTCCCTCCCAAATTCAGAGGTGGTTCATCTTCTCTTTTATCTGTCCCTGGGTGCTCTTGCTCACAGGATTTGTAGTTTGCACGCTTACCACACTTGGAATTAAGTCCAAGGAGGGGCCTGGGAGGATACACTACAACTATATAAAATGTTTAGTATGCAAATTCCTGAAAGAGCATGTGGTAAGACTGTAAATGTATTTTTCTACCTCTCCACTATTGGAAACTCTAAGACTAGAGAAGTAACTCTGTTGTAATTCTGTATAAATAAGTTTCCCAAAACTTCTGGTGTACTGAAGTTTATTAATACGTCCACCACTAAAAGGTGGAAGAGGGGGCATTTCAAAGTAATTTGGAAGGCAGTGCAGCACCGGCATGCCTGATTTCCATCCCTGATCCTCTACAAACTGACAGGCTCTGAGACTTTACGCAGCAGATTGCTTGGCAAACTGAGGTAAAAGTGAAGAGGAAAAAGAGCCTCTTGCTGAGGGTGAAAGAGGAGAATGAAAAGGCTGGCTTGAAACTCAACACCAAGAGCATGGCATCTGGTCCCACCACTTCACGGCAAATAGAAGGGGAAAAAGTGGAAGCACTGATAGATTTTATTTTCTTGGGCTCCAAAATCACTGAAGGTGGTGACTGCAGACATGAAATTAAAAGATACTTGCTCCTTGGAAGGAAAGTCATGACAAACCTGCAAAGCACATTACTACTCCTAACCTGTCAAAGGTAAAAGAGATTACAGTAGTAGTAGTGGTGTAGTCACTCAGTCATGTCCAACTCTTTTTTTTTTTTTTCTTTTTTTTCATGTCCAGCTCTTTGCGACCCCATGGACTATAGCCTGCCAGGCTCCTCTGTCGATGGAATTCTCCAGGCAAGAATATTGGAGTGGGTTGCCATTCCCTTCTCCAGGGGATCTTCCTGACCCAGGGATTGAACACAGGGCTCCCACATTGCAGGCAGATTCTTTACCATCTTAGCCACCAGGCAAGCCCAAAAGAGATTATAGTTTCTCACAAGTCAACTCAGGACCAGGGCTAATATCCAGATCTCCTGGGATGGTGGTTCTTTCCTCTCTTCCAACTACCCACTAAATTTCATTATGTATATTAGGCAGGGCCGTGGCAGGAAGAAGATACCACACCAAGATCAGAATACTTTAGGCAGAGATTAATAGAAGAACTATTTACAGTGATGTGGAAAGGGCGTCGAATTATCATAAGGAATAGTGCCATTCCCTAGAACCATTACCATCCCCAAGATGGAAAGAGCCAAGAAGAAATTACCAAAACCAGGAAAGCGAAAACCATATAGACAGTGAAATTCATATAGAGGTAATGCGGCTTTTACAGATGGACACAGCCAGATAACTCACTCTCCCTAGGTCCTCCAGTTCCCTACCAGGCTTCTTCCCATTGACTAAACCCAACCGGAAACCAGACATCTCACTATAAAAGTCTATATTAGTCACCTCCTAGGATAGAAGGTGAGGGTAAAAAAGTGAATGTGAAGGAGAAAACAGAAGATGACCAGTACATTATGCTATCTCCAATTATTTATCTAAAAGGAGAAAAGATATCACATATATTTCCAGCATCAATTTCTCTACAGAATTATTATTAGCACTTCATGCTCAAGAACTATATATTTATTTCTTTTTTATGGTGGTCACGAAGTCAGATCTCCTTCATGTCAAAGTACTCCTTCTAGTGCCTTAATGAATTTGTTTAATAGTCTTTGATATAAAAATATCACCGAGGATTTTCTCTTAATCTAAAAACACTGTGTCCACCGGTTTCTCTTTGTTTGGAGGTAAATATATCTTCTCATTTAGGAAATTCTAATATAAATATCAGAATATCTTCATTATAGTTATTTCCTTTAGTCAATGATTCTATTATTTATTATTTACAAAAATCATTGATCAATTAGACATTATATTTTTTGGCAAATAATTGTATCTTTAAGCTTCTTTCATACTTTTGGAAAGAAGTATTTAAATTCTAGAAAGTTAAGTATATTAATCAAGTGCAAAACATCCTCCGTTTTTCAACTGAAGTATAGTTGAAACTAATATAATATTAGCTTCAACTATGTATATTATTAGTTTCAGGTGTATAGCAAAATGATTCAGTTATATATATTCTTTTTCACATTCTTTTCCATTATAGTTTATTACAGACTGAATACAGTTTCCCATGCTATATAGTAAATCCTTGTTCTTTATCTATTTTATATATAGTAGTATGTATCTGCTAATCCCACACTCCTAATTTATCCCTCCCTTCCTTTCCCCTTTGGTAACCATAAACTTGTTTTCTATGGCTGTGAGTCTGTTTCTGTTTTGTAAATAAGTTCATGTGTATTAGTTTTTTAGATTCCACATATAAGTGATATCATAGTAGTCTTTCTCTATGTGACTTATCTCACTTAATATAATATTCTCGAGTTCTACCTGTGTTGTTGCAAATGACAGTATTTCACCCTTTTTATGGCTGAGTAACAGTCCATTGTGTGTGTATATACATATACACATACCACATATTCTTTATCTATTCATCTGTTGATGGACACCTGAGTTGCTTCTGTATCTTGGCTATTGCAAATAGTGCTGTTATAAACATTGGGGTGCATGTATATTTCAAGCTAGAGTTTTCATCTTTTCTGGATATATGCCCAGGAGTGGGATTGCTGAACATCCTCATATCTGTTTGCTTCAAAAGAAAAATTTAGAACCTTGAAGACATTATGCTAAGTGAAATAAACCAGTCACAAAGGAACAAATATTGTATGATTCCCTTTATATTAGGTGCTTCAAGTAGTCAAATTCATAGAGGCAGAAAGTAGAATGGGTATGTAGAAAGGTAAAGTAAGAGATTTACCATTTTCAAGGGTCTAGGAAGACTGAACTGAAACGGTGATATTTGAATAGAAACTTCAAAAAGTGAGGGTGTGAACCATGCAGCTATCTAAGGGACTGTAGCTAGAACACATAGTTCAGCCTGTGCTTATAAACTGTAGTTTATGCGACATAGAGAAAACTACCCACCTATTTTCTACCTTCCTTCCTTATTTTAGTGCAATTATAACAACCTAGATAATTGTAATTTTTTTAAAAGGCTGTTTCCCCATATGTGAACACAACAGGACAAAACAAGTCTGACTCCTCAGAAAAAAGAGGTTCTTAAGCACAAACACTGCTAGCATGCTAAATAAAAGTCAAAGTCAAAAACCCAGACCAGAAAGAAAGCTGTCCAAAATGCAGATAAAAGAAAGTAAAAGGAGAAATTACTCATTTCACTTACTGATTGACTTTTACAGTGAAGTCAACATTAAACAATCACCAATTTCCCCACTCCTGAAAACATCACACACACACAAACACACACACACACACACACACAGCTTTCTATCAGCCACATATTACCAGATATGTGAAGAGAAAATTTCTAACAGGAAAAAAACAGTGACAAAAACAACAAAATCACCTCTTTCTAAAAGATAAACGGAAGAAACAGAGGCAATAAAAACAAATTTCCTCATTTCTTGGTTTCGGGGATCTCTGTGATCGCAGCTGCTCAAATAACTGAGGCTAGTGAGTAAAGTGGTCATCGGATTCTAACCGTGTAGAGAGGAAAAAATTGTCATCTATAAAGTATACCACAAATACTTTAACCAACAAAGGACAAAAATGGAAAATCATTTTTTAAAGACTGCCCTCTAGCACTGATAATAGTATTAGAACAAATACATTTGTCCAGAGGGATCAAGTTGCTTTACAAAAAAAATTAAAATAAACCATGAAATCTGTACATGGAAATATGCTGAAAGACTGAGAAAAAAACATAGTAAAAAATTAATTTCTGTGAATAGCTAAAATATGGGCCTCAAACGAACCAATTTAATGAAACTAGAAGAGAAAATATTCTTCAGTATTATTTTTTAAAATATCAATAAATACTCAATTTTACTCAAGTGGGCAAACTTGCAATCTAATCTTCCCACCAACATCACCCCAAATATACCCAAATAAACACTCTATTAGATTTATCAAAGCAACCAATGAAGTTAAGAAATGAGCTGATTTAGGAAAGTACTTATGAATCCTTTTAAAGAATTATAAAAATGCCTCCAGCACTTTGAATTTTTAAGGTCAGAACAAGGGCTAAATAGCCAATACTCCTAAAGCAGCAAAGGGATAATGTTTAGTAACAGGACTAGCTCTGGAATTTTGGAAAATAAGAAAAGAGGAGTGTGGTCATGATGGGCGAGTCCCAATACTAGATAGAAACTGACTCCAGATGTGGGAACAAGAGAAACCCCTGGGTGACAGGCTTCCTGTGAGGTCTGTCTGAGTAACGAGTAAGGTCAGTAATGAATCTGCAGAATTGAGTGCCAAGAGCAATGTTATGGGAAATAATACATACAAAATTCAAGAGGGTGGTGTAGAGTCAAGAACCAAAGCAGGGGCCAGTTTTCAGGAACAAGAATATGAGACGAAGCATAGAAAATCCAAGTTGGAGCAGTTTTCTTGCTACAGTCTTGAACAGCCAGGCCAGTGATGCTACAGCAAGCCCAAAGGTCTGAGGAGAATGCATGGTCCCAGTGAGGCACTTCTGCCCATGGTTTCCTTCCCCAGAACCACTAAGATGCATACAGACAAAAAACACTAAGCCTATTTAGATGGCTCCACATAACCCACTAGCACTCATTCACAGTTTACAGTCCTTCTCTGGAGTGACTGAGGATAAGGAAGAAGAGAGATGCTTTGGGCAGGCAGAACTTCAAATGACACATCTGTAAGAAGAGAAGGCTGAGGCTCAGAATTTACACAAATTTCTGGACACTGGCTAATGTCCTGCTGGATGATCAAGGACTTGAAAGGAGTAATACTAAACATTGGTGGCTAAGAGGTTAGAGATGAGGGAATATGGACTATTTTAAAGGGCTCGGTGGATGAAAACATGCACATGAATTCTCAGTAAAAGGCCCAGCTGCAAGAGAAGACCTTAAACATTCTTCTTGATCACCTTTGCTGGTTCCTCATTTTCGTTCCAATCTCTGAGAATTGAAAAGCTCCAGGAATCAGTCTAGAGCTTTTTCTCTTCTCTATACTCACTCTGTCAACAATCTTATCTAACGTCATGGCTTTAAATACTACCTATAAACTGTATCCAAATCTCTATCTTCAGACTCAAATATCCAACTCCCTACCTTATATCTCCCATTTGAATGTCTGAATATTTCCAAGTTAACACACCCCAAACGAGTCTTCCCCCCAAACCTGCTCCTGGTTTCACTCAAAATAGCTGTCCTCATTTCATTTGGTGCCGAGTGGGATGGCTACATGGATAATCTCTCCAAGCAATCTGATATTTAGTAGTATTTTTTTTAAAACAAAAACAAAAAACTGAAGTAGCTGATGTTCATTCATTCAACAGTGGCATATGAGATAACTATCCATTAGTTCCTGATACGTAGATCCCTGGAGATGTACTATATTTTGTCTTTTCTGAAATCTAATTCTTCAGCTTTTCATTAGATTATGAACATTTTCACTTTCCCTTAAATTGGTCAGGCTGCTTCTGCTGCTTGCAACTAAAACCCCTTACTGGATATAATCACCAGCTGTCAGTTCACTGACTTGGCTTTGCCACCACCAACTCCCAATCTGTCACCAAACTCTGTCCTCTCTATTCCACTCTATGTACAGGTATGATGAAAAAGCAAAGTTATCCCACTTTCAGTTATAACAGACTCTACCCACACATGAACAGAACTGTCCTCTATGTTATCTGAGAAATTCTGAAAGTTAAAATTATCTTTCACTGATGAAAATATTTATTCCCAAACTGGTTATGTCCAGTTATCCATGGAAAACACAATGAATAGGAAATCTCTAACAGGATTCCCCCTGTGGTTCATCTAAAAAAGTCCTATACCACAAATTCTGACAATCCCTGCCTCTGATCCCACACAATCTCTATTAAAGCAGCTAACCTCAGCCAAACATAATTAGTTATTCATGACTTCATGAGAGGAAAGAGCCACGGATCTCCTCATTTCTGTATCCCCATGACAGGCAGGCTTGACAAATGTTTCCTGAATTTTATCACAAAGCAATACAGAAAATGCTTCACATTTGTAAAACAATCACCATCCTTCAAATGACAAGTATTCTGAGCTGAATATGATGCTAATTATCTGCTACTAATACATCTGAGGATGAACTGTTTCCTCAGTCTTTCTGATGATACTGAAAAATCAAGAGAATTATACATAGGCCTACAAAGTGCTTATTACTTTGATATTTATAACTAATTCATGAATTAGCCTAGGTCAAAGTTTATGTACATCTCAAAAATAAGAATACCATATTTACTCACCTAATTCCTCTCATCTCGTTATTTGTTTAATAAATGTTGTATGTTTAAATTAGGGAATTATATAAATGAATAGAATGATCTAAAGGAACTTTTAGAGACAAGTGCTCGGGCCTGGTGCACTGGGAAGACCCAGAGGAATCGGGTGGAGAGGGAGGTGGGAGGGGGGATCGGGATGGGGAATACGTGTAAATCTATGGCTGATTCATATCAATGTATGACAAAATAAATAAATAAATAAATAAAATAAATTAAAAAAAATAAAAAATAAAAGTTTTGACCACAAAAAAAATAAATAAATAAATAAAGGAACTTTTAAATTCTCAGTAATTTTTGCCCCAACCTCTAGTTTAACTTTAAAATATTTAATCAACAAGTTGAACATGAGTATCAATATCACATACACAAGTCTCAAAAGTAACAAGATGTCTTTTCCCCCAAATAAAATAACTTTATATAGGAAAGCCTCACAAATGTATGGACAAGCACCATCTAGTGGCAAAAAGAATTACTCCAGATAAAGACATCATTGACAGTAGATCTAAAGAGTAGCTTTCCAGGTGGCACAGTGGTTAAGAATCTACCTGCCAATGCAGGAGATACAGCTTTGATCCCTGGGTAGGGAAAATTCCCTGGAGGATGAAATGGCAACCCACCCAGTATTCTTGCTTGGAAAATTCCATGGACAGAGGAGCCTGGCAGGCTACAGTCCAAGAGGTCACAAAAAGATGGACACAACTGAGCACGCATGCACAGATCTAAATGAAAATACTACCCAAAATCTAAATATTAGACATTCGCTGTTTAGGACCCAGTTCTGTTAAACAATGTGCCTCTTAAATCAAGAGTAGTACCAATTTTAAGAACAAAGATTAAAACTAAATGGTCATTCAGACAGTCCAGGTTCAGTTGTTTTAACACTCTTGAATGACTTTCTTCAATCTGAAGTGGAAGGAAGTGAACGAACACCTGCCTTCAGCCCCCACTCTGCGATGTGTTGGGCATATTTACATATGCTACATCTCATTTAATCCCCACAACAGCCCAGTAAGGAAGTTATTAAAGTCTTCCCTGTGCAAATGAGGAAGCTGAACCTCATATAGTAAAGAACTTCTTAAGTCTGACAGAAAGAAGTGATGAAGTCATCTTCCCGTCCACTGCTCCTCTAACTGTAACTGGATCCTTAGGAGGAAAATTAAAGTAATACAATAGATGAAGTATATACAAACTCACTGAGCACTAGTTTGGGCCACATGTAACTGACTCCAACATAGAAAAGAGAGACATGCTATGGGATGACAGATAATCCCTCAGACTTTGAGATTAATCAGACTGCTACCTCAAAGAGGACAAAGCCCACTTAGTCCTGAACACAGTGAAGTGCAGTGGAAAGTTCATGGACTTTGGTGTCAGGCCTAAGTAAAACCAGTGTCACAAACTAATATTAACAGAATGCCTCCCACGCAGCAGAGCACAGTGCTGGGGCTGGAGACACAAGAGTTTCTAGGCAGATACGACCTGCTCTCAAAGAGCCTACAGTCCTGACCTTGAAAAAATCATAGTCTAGAAGAGAAAGTGACAGACCAGTGGGTCATTTTGGCACAGCTGGAGGGGCTTCTTAATCCATAACCTGGTTTGGGGCAAAAAGGAGGAGTTTCTCAGAATTTTGTTTTTATTGCATAAAAACTGGACCCTTCACAAGAGAGGCTTTCATTTGCTATTCATCACAACTTTCAAAATGTTTCTCTCTCTCTCCTCTCCTCTTTCCTCTCCCCTCTACCCTTTCTCTTTCACACACACAAACATGTGCAAACTGGGGTTTGAATTCAAACTTCTGCTTTCCAGCAGACATACCCTTTGCAACAAAGTTCAGTTCTCCAGGGCCTTACATCTTCACAGATTTAGATCACTTCCATTTTAAAAATTGAAAATATATAAAAAATAGATGATGGTACCTGGCAGAAGAGGATAATACTTTGGAGCCAGGTCTACTGAAATGACAAGTCTGCCATAATTGATTAAGATTATTTGAATTGTTTGAAAAATAAAAATGAAAGAAGAAGGGGGGTAGATAATCTTAAATGTGATTGTACCTTTTCTCTTTCTCTTCCTAAATAATTTCATCCTAAACTCACAGGAAACTGTAGCAGATTTTATTTTCTTGGGCTGTAAAATCACTGTAGATGGTGACTATAGCCACAAAATTAAAAGACATTTGCTCCTGGAAAGAAAAGCTATGACAAACCTAGACATCATATTAAAAAGCAGAGACATTACTTTTGCCAACAAAGATCCATATACTCAAAGCTATGGTTTTTCCAGTAGTCATGTATGGATATAAGTGTTGGACCATAAAGAAGGCTGAACATCAAAGAACTGATGCTTTTGAACTGTGGTGAATAAGACTCTTGAGAGTCCCTTGGACAGCAAAGAGATCAAACCAGTCAATCAAATCCTAAAGAAAATCAACCCTGAATATTCACTGGAAGGACTGATGCTGAAACTGAAGCTGCAGTACTTCAGCTACCTGATGGGAAGAGCTGACTCATGGGAAAGGAACCTGATGCTGAGAAAGATTGAGGGCAGGAGGAGAAAGCAGTGACAGAGGATGAGATGGCTGGATGCACCACTGACTCAATGGACATGAGTTTGAACAAACTCCGGGAGATAGTGAAGGACAGGGAAGCCTAGTGTCCTGCAGTCCATGGGGTTGCAAAGAGCTGGACACAACTGAGCCACTGAAAAACAACAGCAAAACTCACAGGGGGTGCGAGGCAAGGTAGGCCTCTCTGCTGGCGTGGCAACACACAATGATGGCGGCCCAGAGCAGGGTGAGGAGAGCATCCAAACGTGGGAGCGCCTCCGCTCAGGGGGTGAGAGCCCAAGCAGAGTGGGGGCATAAGAATAGGGGGTGGCCCCCGACATGGGGTCAGAGCTGACCAGTGAGAGGGACACACTGTCCTGGGCAGGGTGGCGAGGAATGTAGAGGGACTGGGGGTTAAAATCCAAACAAGACGAGCTGGGCCTCGGAGCACTGGTCAGCATGCGGTTTCAGAGCTAAGTGTGTCCGAGTCAGAGGAAGGTGAGAAGGAGTGTTAAGAGATGCGGGTACATACAGATATACTGAGCAAACAGGAAATATATTGAGGATATTGGGACCCCGGTTCCTCACTGTCAGTGAAGAAACAAATACAGAAAGAAAGAAAACTGGAATGAACCCTGTAGGGATGAGAAAGAGGTATCAATGTGAACTCATGATTTCAAGAGAGATACGGAATAAACAGATACACACATATAAATGTGCCTGTCTCTATATGTGCATACATACATATATTCCCTGCTCTATCATGAGAGGACTGGGAGCAGTAAAACCCCAGCATCAATAAGCACACCTTGGGCCCAGATCTTGGCTTCTAAATATGTTTCTCCACTAAAATGAAAAGGGGATTCTTAGAGAAACTGCTGATTCCAAGGCTAGAGCAGGTAAAGTACAAGTTGAGACTGGAACATCTTAGAAAATAATCAAGATCTCAAGGAATGACAGGGACATGTCAAAAGGATACAGAACAGATTGAAGGGGCTCACAGCTTGAGTATCAAAATAATAATAGTGATAATAACAAATTATAACCCACTGAATAACACAGGAAACCAGGAGTCTATACTGTCATGAGGAACTAAATGAATACACTGAAAGTCTGAGGAATAATTTATATACTTTCAAAGCTCTTCTCCACAAAATACTTACTAACTACAAAAGAAGTAAGAATAACCTTACAGTAGCAAATCCTTGCAGACACAAGGGTTCAAATTACCAAAATGAACATCATCGGTAAGAGGGCAAATAAAAATCATGAGCTACCAGACAGAACATAGTGAAAAAAACAGTGTTGCTACTGTGAAATTCTGGTCAAGATACATATATAATCTGAATTTACTTAAATTTAATCAATTTAGGCAAACCTAGATTGAAGCATTTTCTATCAAATAGCCAGCATGTAGTCATTGAAAGGATCCAGGTCCCAGTAGTCAAGAAAAAACTAAGGATCTGTTCAAGATTAAAGAAGTCTAAAGAGACGCAGCAATTAAATGCAATTGCAAATGATCATTTTGCCATAAAGCACATTACTGGAACCACCGGTGAGACTTGAACAGGGCCTGAGAACTAGATAGCAATACTGTGCCAATTTCTGATTAAATTGGTTAGCAGAATCAATTATTTTGATGATTTTGCTATAGTCATGAAGGAGAACACCCTTGTTCGTAGGGAATACTAAGGAAAGTGTAGGGAATCACATCAGCAATGTCCTCTCTAGTGATTGTGGAAGAAAAAAAAAAACTGTACTGACTTTCAACTTCTCCGTAAATTTGAGACTTCTTTAAAATAAAAATTTTAATTAAAAAAAGTGAATCATGAGTGCTAGTAAATCATACTGAGTGTCAGTTGTGCCTTGTGAACAACATCAAACAGAAGGGCTCAGCTTCTAAAGGAACACGCACTGTGGGGGACAGGACTGAAGGCCCCCAGAGTTCAGGGGCTGACGGGCCTGGAGGTACCGTGAGTAGGAGTGAGACTCTGAAAGGAAGGATCAAGGTCCTCAGGAAGCACAGGGCAAGGAGGTAAAACAGCCAATGGGATATACAGATTTTAGGGGGCACTTAGAATTGGTGATTTGAGGAACTATTTAGAGTCAGGTAAACTTACAGGTGTCATCTGGTCTTCACAATGAAAAAAAGTGTGGAATTTTTAAAGTAATTAATAAGTTAGCATAAAGAAACTATGATACATGAAGTATATTCTGAGTGGAGCATGTAATATGAAGGATAGTAGTGAGTATCAAACCAGAAAGGTTCACTGGAGTTAATGGAAGAAGTCCTAGAATATCAGGTTTAGGTGTCTCCATTTTATTTACTAGACAACAGAAAGACATTAAAGGATTTGAAAGCAAAATCCCAGTATGCAGGATAGATTAGGAGAGATTAGATGCAGGAAGATCAGTTGGGAGATTATCATAATAAGATTATAAAGGCTGAAATAAAGACAGAAGTAGGAACTGAAGAGCAGTCATGAGGCACTAAAATTTGACAGCATTTGTCAACTAGACACATGTAAAGGACAGAATATTAACAGATAAAGATAATCATGAGTCCTGAAAGTGAGAAAGAGAAACTGAGCTCTGCTGCGAGGAAAAGCTAGTGATCTGTATTTCAATGAAAACATCCAACAGGCCACTGAAAATGCAAACCTAGAAGCTGAGACAGGGTCTGAAAAGAAATAAGACATCCGAGTTTCATGTACATGAGATTACTGAAGGGTACAGCATAAGAAAAGAAGATGACTAAAAACAGAATCTTGAGAAATGCCTCTTGTTAGGAAAAAGACCCTTTTAAAAAAGACCCTTTTTAAAAAATGGTCCAAGGAGGTAGAGCAAAGTACCTTATGTCAGGCATTTTCCATCTGCCCATCTTCTACTTCCCACCTTCTCTACCCTACCCTCTGACTTCTAGTTGATCCATCTAATGGGAGACCCCAACAAGGGATTAAGAGTGGGCAGGGAAGAGGGGGAGGACATTCTTTCCTGGCTCCCAACTTACAGCTTCACCTCAGAGTCACAGAGTGGCCCCTGCTCTCTAGAAAGACCTCAGCCTTCTGTACAGCCATCTCTCCAGGTTCCAGTATCTGCTATTTCCTGTGGGCCTGCCGATGGCAATGACTCCCCGCTGCTGCCAGCTCCAAAGTAGTGCACTATCATTATTGATAAATTTTCCTTTATTATTTTCCTGCCCACAAATTTATTAAATTCTTCTCAACTAACAGGTTGAGCATATGATATGTCTCCTGCTGAGACCTTCATCAAGGCAGTGCCCTTGGGGCTTCCCTTGGGGCTCAGTGGCAATGAATCTGCCTGTCAATGAGGAGACACCCGTTTGATCCCTGCTTCAGGAAGATCCCACAAGCCTTGGAGAAGCTAAGCCTGTGCCCCGCAACTACTGAGCCTATGTCTAGAGCCCAGGAACCACAACTGCTGAAGTCCAAATGCCCTTGAGTCCATGCCCCACAACAAGAGAAGCTACCACAGTGAGAAGGCTGTGCGCCGCAGCTACAGAGCAGCCCCACTCACTGCAACTACAGAGAAGCCCACACAGCAACAAAGCCCTAGCGCAGCCACAGATAAACAAACCCATAAAAAGACAGTGCCCTCATCTCTGCCAGCAATAACTATACACGTAACATGTAGCAAAGCATTTAACTTCCCCCACTCAAAATCCTACACAACATTCTAGTCTAGGATCTAGTCTAGCTAATTGGTCCATTCTATCTCTGGTCTCCTCTGATGCCTTTGAAGATGTTGGCTTCTAAGACATCAGAACCGGGATTCATCCTCACTAGCCCCTGCGGAAGCTGAGCCTCCAAGAAAAAGCAGATCTGAAGACATCAGAAAAGCTCACACCGACAGATCAGGGAGCAGCCTTTCCCCTCCCTGGCAAAAAGATGTGTTGTTCCACGTACAGTGGCCCAGCCTTTCTGACCTACTGTTCCTCTCTTTGAAGATGGCCAGTGGCCGGTAAGCATACCTGTCTTACCAAAGGATGTGAGGATGGCCAGAAGGGGCCAAGGAATGACTCAACTAAGCCCTTGGCACCAAAAATTAAGCTTTCCCTGCTTTCCTAACATAAGTGATGCTGAAGAATGTAGCACGTCACCAACCACTAGCCTGTCAAAGAGAATTCTGGCACTGCCAGCCCCCTGTGGGCTGAAATTGTGGCCTCGAGATTAAGATCTCATTACTATTCAGGATTTAGTGCCCCAGTCAGCTACACCCCAGATTAAAATCAGCCCTCTAGGGCCAAGCTAGGCAGGCACATTGGCCCTGATTTTGCTGCAACGATGACAACTGTCCAAAGGTATTTAAAGAGTGGGATATGGGTGGGGGAAGGGGGAGCTGGGTTCGGGATGCACCAAAACAAAGCCATGGGATTTCTAAAATTCACACTGAAAAGTAAAAGAATCGCACAGAAAAGACCTGAACATTTGAGTATCAGGTCACATAAGAATGTGCTATGCTGGGGATTTCCCTAGCGGTCCAGTGCTTCTACCACAGGGAGCACAAGTTCAATTCCTGGTCAGGGAATTAAGATCCCAATGCTGCATGGTGCAGCATTTCCTGCAGGAAAGAAGAAACACAGTCCACACACCATTGCAGAACAGACCTGGCTTGTCAACACCAAGACTTTTCAGTCCCCGGGAAACCAGGAGTGCCTCACTGGCTGTCTCTTTGAAGGCCTTGCCTCCTTTCCATGTTCTTTCTAAAACCCCTAGCTCCTAGCTAGGGGTTGTTAGGGCAACAGGAAGAACTGGACACCCCAGAGCCCCAAACCAGCCTTCCCATGAGCCTTTCCCCTCCCTGGCAAAAAAATGTGTTGTGGGTACCTTTCTTCCTCCCCACCCCTCTCACCTGAATGGAGCCCACCTGTAAGCACTCTCAGATGGAGCAGTGACAATAAGCCATCTTCCCAGAGAAATGCCCCAGAAATCCATTTATTGAAACTCACAACATCAGCATATTCTTAATACCAGTCACATTTTCAAAGGAGTAATTTGCAATATATAGCCTATGAGCTAAGTTGTTTCAGTCATGTCCAACTCTGCCACCCCAAGGACTGTCGCCCATCAGGCTCCTCTGTCCATGCGACTCTCCAGGCAAGAATCCTGGAGTGGGTTGCCATGCCCTCCTCTAGGGGATCTTCCTGACCCAGGGATCAAACCTGTGTCTCTTATGTCTCCTCTATTGGCAGGCAGGTTCTTTACCACGAGTGCCAACTGGGAAGCCCTGAATAAATAGCCTTTACTTGTTCTCTTTTAGGTGGTCTCTGTATATTTTCACAAGGGAAAGCAAAACTCTTCACTGTAGAAGTAAGGGCTGGGCAAAGTGACTTCGGTTTTAAGAGTATGGTATTTGAAGGAGAGAAGGGAGTCACTTCACAGTGTAGAACTCAAGAAACACTGGACCACCTCAGCCAGGTGAGAAAGGTCAATATCAACAGTGATAAATTAATAGCATGTACCCTTGATATGTGAAGAAAGTGGCACTTTACTTCTGTGGTTCTCCCTCCGCAAATCTATGATCCCAGAAAAATCATGAGACACATACCTGACATATCCCAGTTGGGGACAGCCTACAAAATTCCCAACTAATGCTTCTCAAAACTATCAAGATTATCAAAACAAAAGAATGAAACACTGTCACAGCCAAAGAATCTAAAGAGATGTGACAGCACTGTAGTGTGGGATACTGGATGGGAGCCTGGAACACAGTAAACGAACATTTGGTAAAAACTAAGGAAATTTAAGTATGTGAAGTACAGACTTCGGTTACAAATGATATGTCACAAATGAACTTACCTATGAAAAAGAAACAGACTCGCAGACATAGAGAACAAACCACCAGGAAGCAGGGAGTGGGGAAGGGGTGAATTGGGAGGTGGGGATTAGCAAATGCAAACTACTGTATATATTCATACACGCAGGCTGCCTGACCAA